>NC_139975.1:15794119-16116619 GCF_963993115.1 Abramis brama | reverse complement strand
TCTGTTTAGGTAATTCCTTAAACACATCATCAACACTTTCAGCTCTCAGCACTGTATAATCGTTTATAAAAATCTCTTGATAACTTTCTCATTTCAACTGGATTTGATGTTACCGATCCATCTTGACAACGATGATGACATCTTTTCAAGATTAAAAAATAAGCCTTTCCCACATCCCACTATTGACAAACATTCTCAAATAAAAGCTGCTTCAACTTCCATTCACTCCGAAACACTTTAAAACTCACAGAAAAAAAGCATCATGCAATAATTTGACATTCAAATGCCAGTAATAATTAGCCTAGATCTTAATGTCTTCTTTACATTTAAAACCAAAGTGATCATATGGTGGTCTGAAAACCCATTTGAAAAAATACAAGCATCAATTAGGCTACTCTATATTCCACATTTCTTTCATATAAAACCTATCCAATCTTGCACCCCAAAATCTATTGTTACACACTTTCAACCATACTGTTTCACACCGAATATTTCTTGTTCCTCCATCTGTTAACTGAAATTCATGCATAACTTTTAACAGTGTGCTACTTGATTGACTGTGAGGCTCTTCCCCATTTCTGTCCACTGTAAAATATGTTGTGCAATTCCAGTCCCCTCCAATTACAAGACACACACTATCATCATACTTCTGGATGGCATTTCTTCATTTCAAAAAAATATCTTGTCGCTCAGGACCACTATTGGGGGCATAGACATTAACAAACACAAACATAGTTCCCTCATACTCAATTTCTATTAGCAATAATCTACCTTCAACAATCTGTTCCACATTTCAAATGTCCCATGGCTCAAAGTAAACTTGCCTTACCACCTCATTCCCCATTCAATTTAATGATCCTTATTCGTATGTGTTTCTTGTAAAAAATAAACATTAACCTTTTTAATTTTAAGAAATTCTATTGCTAATTTACCCCTGTCTCTTCCCGCATTCATTTTTAGAGAACCCACTCTCAAAGTATCCATGTAAGAACAGAAGTATAGAGTGGGAAGAGACAGGAAAAAACAGAAAAGTATAAAACCACCACGTGAGATTTAGTCATCTTGATGTCTTTGAGAAAATGTTTTATCTTTTTGCAGTTTTGTTACTATCTTCTTCAGTCAAAATCTTTTCTTATCCAAAGCCTCATAGTTAACCGTTCTCTGCAACAACACTGTCGCAATAAATTTATCGCCATCCGGAAAAAAATCGGTCACATCAACATTCTTACATACCAAACGTCGAATCTAGGAAGTCATTTATCTCTTGTAAAATATACACCTCTCCTACTTTCTGTGAGCCCATATCAGAAATCTCGGAATACGTATCATCATCTTTTATCTCTGTATCACAACTTTCTTCACCCCTTGATGTATCAACATTAGCACTTGCCACTTCACCATATTTCTGGTCACTCACATCATCGTTCATTACACAATTTTCACTTGATTCTGTTTCAGCAACCACTTTCTCATTTTGACCGTTATCAGTGACGCTTTCAGCCTGTTCAACAACTTAAAGGGGAAATGAAGCAGTCAGTCAAGTTTACATGATTTACAAGATGGATTTCCACTATAATCAACAATTATATAAGAAACATGACAAATGTAAACATATAAAAGAAAAAAGAAAAAACGTTATATCTTTCGCGGCCAGGGATTGTGCAGTATTCTAACATCTGACGTCACAGGGTTGGTTGGCTTTAAAGGCTCTGGCTGAATGTAGGAATATCACGACATCAAACTGTCTACACCACGGTGTTTTGACCGCGAACAACTAATGTTAGGTACAATCATTATTAGTATCATGCCCGATCTCCTCTCCAACAGCCATTAACACATCCTCCACAGACCACAGTCACACCGGTCACATGAACACACTTGACGCTATGATGAAGGGAAACAGGTGGCGCTACCCCTACGAAAAGGGACGCCATCTTAATCTCAAACAAAACTCCACAAGTACCTCACACAAATTGAAATAATAATTTTTTGTTGTTGTTGTTGTTGTTAATAGAAAACGACAAAAACTAAGTATAGTATTAGACAGAAAAATCCAAATAAGTCACCCTCTCCATGTGGGAACCCTCAGACGCCCAAACCTCCCCTCAGAGAAAGAGAGAACAGCTAGACCAAAATAGAGAGGATACATAAAATATCCGCGTTAAACTCACAAATGGTCTGGGTAGGAGGTTGGGTTTTGACTTGCCAAAACCAAGATAAATCCCTAAACAGTATTATATTTACTAAACAGTCATTCTTCTCCCATTTTCTTTCTATACTGTTGGTTAATTGCAAGGATAATGGCATATAAAGAAAAAATGCATCAAATATTCAGCATTTTCTGTGTCACATGCTGTGATGTGTCCTCAAATGATGAAAAACTAATTAGAAAATATAAATTATTCTTTTTGGTGTTCTCATCTGAAGCATTTCTTTTGTTGTTGCCTACACATAGAGATGTAAGAATGTCCGACTTAAAAAGAACTGTAGTTTTGAAGTCAACCTTGATCAAAATACACCCAAATGCTAAAAGACACACAACTGCATCCATATGCACAAACAAAAACAAACTGTAAACATTAACAATGAATAAGTTTCAGCTAGAAAAATTCTTCTGTTCTCTCTGTTTATTAATTCACAGTGATCAGAGAGCCAATAAATCTCATTCATGGTTGAGTAACAAGGTTTTTCAGAGCCAGCGGGTATCCTCTCACTCAATGCTCAAGGCCTAGATGGGGCTAGTCCCCAGTGTTGTACAGAGTTGGAGTTGGTTAATGAATGGTGAAAACTCTGAATATGCGGCTCAGCATACCTCTGACTCTCCAGATTGTGTATCTACGTACAAGCAGGTGCTAAAGGCTCATGCTAACATGTCAAACCTTGATCTTTTGGTGCAGTGGAAGTGAATGAAGATAAATTCACATTGTAAAAATTATTTAAAAAAAACAACAACAACAACAAAAAACACATAAAGTGTAGTTTTTAGATATCTATAGAGCCTTCACTAGCCTTCATTAAGCTCCACCCCATGTTGTTACAGTAATTCACAGAAATTAACTGGAAATTTTAATTGAAAATGTTGGTCACAAAAAGGTACAATTGATTGGATATTGTTCATATAAACATTCATAAACTCACAAATCAGTTGTGGTAAACAGAAGCTCAAGCTTGTTTGCTTGACGTGCGATAACCAATGAGGTTCATTCTCATATGTGTTACACAGCACGTTTGAGCTTCTGCAAAGACCAATGAGGTTTGTTCTCGTGCATTTGTTCACAAGAGCTTCTGTTTATGTTTGCTGATCAATGTTTATATGTGAATAAAATACTAAATTCAATTTGTTCATCATATAAAGCGATCGTGTCTCTTCAGAAAATTTTCTGACTAAACCGCTCAATTCATATGGATTAGTTTTACAATCTCTTTATGAACCCTTTGAAGCATCAAAGTGCTAGGTGTATAGCTGTCAATGGAGAGTACAGAATTGGCTCAGATTTTATTAAAGCTGCAGTCCGTAGTTTTTCCTCTTTGTCGCCATCTCTGTTCAAAATCTGCAATTGCAGTTATTCGCGGAATTATCAACTTTACGTGCGTTGTGCCTCGGCATGGCACAGCGTGGATGAATCCAATGTTTTGAGGAGAATGTGCGGTTGTCAATCACCGCGCTGGTGGTGTGGATACTGTCATTCGGAATCACAGATTCTACTTTTTGGAAGTATGACCAACATAAGAATTTTCACCGTAAAATGTCGTCTGAAGAAGTAAGTAACATCCACTTTTGTTCTGACCAACTAAGGGAAAAAAACATTGCAGTAAATTGCGCCGATTAAATCTAACGATTGCTTATCATATCACGTCAAACCGTGCAAATTATACTTTATTCTCAAATTGTTGATGTTAACAACATCAGCACTGGGTGACTACATTTAATGCCCTTCCGATATTTATCCTTGTTTTTGCATGGGCCCGGTTGCAGGCACTTTTTTTCTCCGAAGTCTTTCGCATTTGTTCGGGTGAATCTCCAGTTCTCACTGGTGATTGTCGTTTGAACCTTCCTGGATCCGCCATCAAATTGATTTTAATTATATCAAGTGCTGTGAGAAAAGGCTATAAATCTCCACCTCCAACATCCTCACATGCAATATAGCCTACTAGCCGAGACACCTTCTTTATGTGTACAGATGTGACGTAATGACGCAAAGACATGCTCGAATTTCCTGCGGAAATCCACCAGTACCACTGGAATTAAAAACATTATTACAAGCTTACCGTTTTGAATCGAGCTAAGGCAAGCAGATCGTTTTGAACACTGGCTGGTTTTATAATTTTCAAGCAAACCATGTTTTTACTGTTATACGGTAGGGGGCCCTATTACGCATCTTCTGAAAGAGTACAGAATCTCTGGATCAAAACATTGGATAGAAGCATTGCTTATGTACATGTAAAATAACGTGAACATCAAATATTAAACAGCATAAATCAAAACTGCCTAACGTTACATTAACTAATGTATGATGTTCACTTAAAGAAAACGTACAAGTATACTTGCAGTATAAAACAACTAAACCAGTTTACCGAGAGTATATTTCAAAGTGTACTTTCATAAATGAAAAAATGTGCTACAAGTATTTAACTATAAACTATCAGAACACCTGTTTACTTGTAATATAGTTGCAGTACAAATGAAAAACATAGCTGTAAACTAGTTGTATACTCAAATTTGACTACTGTTACACTTAAAGTATACTTATGTTTTATACTAAAACATGGGCAAATTTATTCCCAAGTAGTATTGAAATACACTTACAAGTATACTACAAGTAAATTGATCTAGTACACTTACTACATAAAGTATACTTTAAATTTACTTCAGTATACTTAACTTTTTTTGTAAGGGTTTACAGTTTAGTAGACTGAATTGGTATAAAGGCCCATTCACACCAAGAATGATATTAAGATAATTATAACTATATTATTATCCACACCAGTGCATGATATTGTTCTGTTTATTATAAACACAAACTGCTGTTCTGTTGTCTGCTGCTTAAAATGCTTGAGCTCTTTATAGGGGTCATCGGATGCCCATTTTCCACAAGTTGGTATGATTCTTTAAGGTCTTCATGTAAAGTTTGTAACATACAAACTTTATAACATTTGGTTAAAATTCCTCAATGGTTGTGTAAAACAACACCCTTTTTACCTCCTCAAAAACAGCTTTTCACAGCGACCCATTTCAGTGTCACGATCGCACACACGAATACAAAAGTAGATCCAATAATGCAGCTTTTATTTAAGAGTAATCCATATTCGTACATCCAGTCCAGGCAATAGGTCAATATCCATACAAGTAATCCAAAAACAAGAAACAAACAGGAACACACAAGAAACAAACAGGAACACACAAGAAACAAACAGGAACACACAAGAAACAAACAGGAACACACAAGAAACAAACAGGAACACACAAGAAACAAACAGGAACACACAAGAAACAAACAGGAACACACAAGAAACAAACAGGAACACACAAGAAACAAACAGGAACACACAAGAAACAAACAGGAACACACAAGAAACAAACAGGAACACACAAGACTGACCTCAGGAAGTGGTGTGAACTAAACAAGGACTCCGTAACAAACACAAACACAGACAGGGTTTTTATACACACAGAAACTAACACTGATAATGGGGAACAGCTGGGTGCAATGAACAGTGATGAGTACAGACAGGATTGTGGGAATTGCAGTTCATGAGTGAGTGACACCGTGAGGGAAGGGGTGACACACTGTGACATTCGGTGCATGTCTCTTTTAATGATAATGAGCAACTGCCCTTTAAAGCATGCAGAATGGATTCTGATTGGCTATGTTTATATCAATGTTTTTTATCATTCATCAGCTAAAAATCGCTGTGAAAGTGATTGCAGCGATTTTGTTCCCGTTATTGTTATAGTTGTGGTGTGGACTTTGCTATTCTTTTACATTTAGAACAATTTTAAAACTATATCTTTATCGTTATAGTTATCGCCCTTGGCGTGAACGGGCCTTGACAAATCATCATCAACAAAATGTTCAAAATATTTTAAATATAATGATTTAAGGAATAATGATGGCACACTGTTTAATAAAAAAATAAAAAACAAACAACCGATATATATAAATGCAGCCACAATGCAAGGTGTATTAGAATTATAATTTTATAAAGTGGAAAAAGTTAATAATATAACACTAGAGGACAATACACGATTACTAACAAAACCCATGATCAGAGTGCCATTGTATGCTGTATTTCAGTTGAAGAAGTGATTTTACTTTACCTCATCTAACTTTTGGGATATGGGATTCAGAGGAAGATTGGAGGTCTTGTTAGTTTTGTCAGAGGAGAGGCCCATGGATATTAATGGCTAACTTTGTGTACGGAAGGGGCTTTTAAAAGTGTGTTGATTGCTAATCAGAAAAGGATGTCGCTGAATTCATTTTTCAACTCTTGCCCGGCTGTCAATGAGTAATATTGCAGCTCTTAAACTCCTTCTATCCATAAATAATTCATACATCCCCTTGCCCGTCTTCATATAACAAGCAATAATTTGCCTACAATGCATGTCAGGTGCTGTGTCAGTAGTAGAGAAAAAAAAACAGTGATTGAATGCTGAAATCATGGTTGTGTTTTGTGCACTTACCTTCCCTACTCACACACACAGACAGACAGTAAAACACACCTTTCACACAAATGAGGAAGATAAATCTGTTGTTGCCAGATAGATTACATTTATCTGTCCCACAGCCTTTCTTTCATGACTTCCTATATAATCATAAGGAGTCACAGTACAATACTGGATGTCTTTTGTCAGTTTTGATGCTGTCCCTGCACTCTTAAAAGCTCTCCCTGAGCTTGGTGGCTCATCCAATTGTACTAGTGGCTGAGAAAATAATAAAAAATAAAGCAAAAGAAGTGTCTGAGCAAGGCATCACAAATATCATGTTCGTGTTCAAGCAGAATAAGTGTCAGTGGAAGATCTGAAATAAAGACATATCTTATTTTTTGCCATCTCTAATCTGTTTATATCTGTGTCCTCTGCTTTTGTCGTAAGGGATCGATCCAAAGCTGCTTTTGTTCATCCGTTATCTTTTTCTCGGAAGGAGTATGAAGGGGGTTACCCAATCTAATTTTCCCCATGTGTAATATTCTGGTGAACAATAATCACATTCAGCTCCAAGTTGATAATATCACACCACAAAAGAAAAGGCAATATCTCCCCATCATTCTATTATTTTGCTTTATTTCTTTTCCACAAATGGACCTTTTTATTTAAAAAAAAAAAGAGAGCGGGAAATGGTTGCCTGCTAATGGCTGTGGGTGTGTACATGACCCTATATATTTATAAGTAGTTTTGTTTGGTGTTTTGACATTCAAACCATCAATTCAATAAAACTTGAAATGTACACTGACTCAAATGCTGTATTACCTTGAGATTCAATGGTTGTGACTGCTGACAGTGGAATGAAAAATGGTGAAATAATTATGAAATGCAATTTTATTCCATTTATTATGCTTAGAAATGGTCAAGTAGCCACCACAAAATGGATCTTTCAAACACAACTGAAATAAGTTTGAAGCATTCTCTTTGTATGGCATGAGATTTTTCTTGTTTCCCGCTGCTTTCATCCTAAGGTGTTTTAAAAAACATTTTAACAAGATTGTAAACCAACCATCTGAGAACATACCAAATGTATCTATGTTTGCCAATGATTTTAATAATATCACAAATTCTTAATTTCTTCCCCCAGACTGCGAAAGCCACTAAGCCCACACCAATATGTGCTCATCTCCAAGCCAAGACAAATTTGAGCTAAAACACACAATTACACACCAAACACACAAACAGCACATCTACAGCAATGGCTGATGATTTCAGACCACACACATGCAAACTTTAACCAGAGCTAAACAGGCTTAAAATTCTGGTCCCATGTTGGCATAAATTTACTCAGTTAAATCAGCCTATATTATCCTCTGATCTACATTATTAAGCATGAAAATAATTCATATTAGAGTTTTGCTCAGTCATCTAATTGTGCATCAAGTTAGAATTTTGGAAGGATCTCACCAGGGCTGCAACTAAAGTTCCGAATGCAACTAAAAACATTTGCAAATGCAACAATCTGTAAAATCTTTTCAGGAAATCATTGTGTACATCCATATGCAATTTTGTCTGATATCTTTGTCAGAGTGACCAGAAGTGTTTCCTGCTCAACAACGGACACAGTCATGATTTACAGATTGTTCAAAAGTTCTTCTTAATGAGTCAGCCAAAAAGATTCACAAGCCATTACATTCACAACTGACTACTTACTGAATCATGATTCATTTTTCTGACATGCCCAATTATATTGAATTGAATCACTTATGAACAGCTATATTTATTGAGCTACTATATTTATTTCTGACCTACAAGTCATTTAGATATGTTTATTTCTTTGGCAATCATGTCATTTCTTTTTTGTCTGGAGCATGGATCTCACTTTTTTCACTCGTTGTAATGCATGGCAGTGCGGTAACTGACACATCCTTTTAGATTAAAAGTCACTTTGGTCAGGGTGACTTTAATCTCCCATGGTAAGAATCCATGAAACACACATCATTATATGGCATCGTCTCACTTCAAGGTGAAACGTTTATGCTTTTCATTTCACAAGGAAGAAACTCTTCTTCAAATGTCTGTCTTTCCCCCAGGAATAAGAGGTAGTCTTCTTTGCCATGAAGATCTGACAAGCTTTTAAGGGTGTTTCATTAAATAGTCTACATTGGAGCAGAATATGCCGTTACATTTATGTAACTGAAAGACAATCAAAAGTGAAAAAACAAAACAAAACAAGCTGTATATGGATGATCTTTATTCCCTGCCCATGTATCAAAGTCCCTGTCTTCTAATCAGCAGGACAAATGTGGAAATCTGGAGTCTGTGATGTAGATTGGCATGCAGCAAAAGCACAAGGCACGTATCCTTTTTACTCACTCGCCTTATTGGCATTCAACGCCATTGTTCTCCCATTTCAACGCTTCGCTGTTTCCATGGCAACCAGAGGCGTAATCAGAGGCAGGCAGTTAAAGATGTGCCTCTATCACAGATAGCGGCACCAATTTCTGATAAAAAAGAGAGCTGAGATAAAATGTCCGACATATGTGCCTTAAGAGAGAATCTCAACTCTTATAATATATCACATCTCCTGAGAGGGACAGAACATACTGCAGCAACTAACTTCAGCTCAACACGTCTTTAAGCAGTATCATGCATGCACACCATGCTACCGTCTAATTAATGGCTTTGGATATTTCAATTACACCTAGTAACAGGTGCATTAAATTAACTATACAGCAATGCAGGCTGCATCCGAAAACCTAAAAATGCTGCCTTTGGAGGACGCATTCCAAGGTTGGAAGGCATCAAGGCACGTCCGAATCCAATGTTAGCTTCACTTCCTGTCTCCTGATATATCTTCATCTGATCGATTTTTGAAGGCAGCATATATGTATCCTTCTCTGCCTTTGATATCCCTCAATCCAATGCATTTCATTCCGTGACAGTTGAGCTAGAAATAGAAAGATGGTGTCTGAAAGTTGCGTTTTCTAGTCAGTTTGTGTGTAACATTTTTAGTAGGCTATGTACATTTTTGACCAATGTTTTCCACTTTTGATGTCATTTCTAGCGAGAAATTACTACTGTAGTAATTAAATATTTGTTTAGTTTTCACCAAAGCTCACTCTATTTTGCTGTAGATCATTAAACTGTTACGCAGCCTCTGAAGGCTGTCAAAAATCAGTTTCGTGAGGTACCTTCGTGCACAAATGCTGCCTGCAGAGTCATTGCCTGATAGGGCAGCGAGGCAACAAGTCAGCTGCCTACATTTTTAGATGCAGCCGCAGTCTGTCTAGACCAATCAAGTTTAGGAGAATGGTGGCCTTTCCTATTGCAGAAGAAACCAAGATGCCCGTACAAAGGCAAGACTTGAAGTCCACAGTCTAACCTAACCCTATCGGCAGTACTTAATGAACATTAGTTTGATAAATATTATAACCTCATTGTGTAAGAAACATTGGGGGAACAGAATCCGACGGCAAACTATCCGTTCCCCCACCCCTATAATGATAGATGTTGATGTAGTTGCTTAAAAATGCTGATTCTCTTCTGTCTGTGGATGGAGCTTAAACAGCATCAGTTTAAAGAATTATTTTTTGGCATCTCTACTTTTTATTTTGATAGGACAGTATTGCATAAAGAAATGTCCAAGAGCCTGGATTTGAATTCGGGTCGCCCAAAAGCACTAAATGTCAGTGCACTGACCACTACGATATCGGCAGCACTTAATGAACATTAGTTTGATAAATATTAGAACCTCATTGTGTAAGAAACATGGGGTGAACAGAATCCGACGGAAAACAATCCAGCTGTCGGAATCCGTTCCCCCACCCCCATAATGAGATATGTTGATGAGGTTGCTTAAAAGATGCTGATTCTATTTTGTGTCTGGACTCGAACTTTGGCAACCTGAAGTATAACTCTGGTTAAACTCCATTCACACACATAACCACCTTTTAAGCTACTACATCAACATCTCTCATTATAGGGATGGGGGAACGGATTCCGACAGCTGGATTGTTTGCCGTCGGATTCTGTTCCCTCCTAATGACAGTGGTGGGCCGTCAATAGTAGATTCTCTTAATTCCATAGCTTTTCTCTTGTTTATGCTGCTTCCAGTAGTGTATATTTATGTTAGAGCTTTTATCCAATCATATTTCAACCATCATGTGTTGCCAGGGTCAAAGAAATCTGCATTGAGGCCTTCAGAATCAATAGTGCGGGCGCCTGTAGCTTAAAATGAATGGCAGTGAAATGGTTGCTTTAACCAATCAGATAATCAGTCAGATTTAATCAGCCAATCAGATTTCGATTTGACTGCACCAGGGCCATCTAGCAGGCGTACAATAACGTCCTTTGATTGGATAGTCAGAGCGCGTACTATTACTAGTAGTCAGAGCTAGGACCTCAGCCATATAAGTTAATTATGAGCCTGCTATGCAGCCAAGAGAGCAGGGACAAGTCAGAATAAGACAGAACAACGGCAGGTGTCTTGGTGAGTATGGCGGGCCGGAATGTCCAAAAATAGGACTAATGACTTATCGTGGAAAGTCACTTTACTATAGCCACTAGTTACTGAGATTCCCCACTGATAGGCCGGTGGTGGATCAATATACTCACTCTCCTCACGTAGCGAAGCGTCAGACATCGAACAGGCACAGATAGACTCCGAAGATGTCTACTAATGAGGTAATGTTTCACGATTTCATACAAATATGCCAGCTAAAGTTTGCATAAGCACAGTACACATGCCATACGAAACCTGAACCAGACAAAGGACTACGTGATAAATACACGTCACAACACCTGAGTTCAGCTGGTAAACTTGCTCGTGAGGCAAGCTGGGCAATAAAACATAACGCAAAAACACGTAAGAGAAACAAGTGTTTGTTATCAAGTCTGCTAATAGCTCTGCTAATCGACAGCTAGTTAGACATGTGGAAATTAGTGGACAGGTCTTATTATCAACAATGGATGAATGAACAATTTCGTAAAAAATGACAAAACAAGCAAGCGCAACAACATACAACATAGAACGCAAGCAAGTTTACAAATAAGAGATTTACTTACTAGTCCATCAACAAGAACGCCAGGTCAGCATCGCTGTTGCATCGTTTGCTGCTTTTTAGCTCTCGCCAACGAGTGAAAGCTTGACAGAGTGGGACTCTTGTGTCTCACTTTCTCGTTTTCTTTTCCTTAACTCTTCCGGCCGCGTTTTCTTCGTAGACTCTGCCATGATTCACGTCTGAAATGCATGCTAGTGTCTTCCATAGAGGCTGCTTCATATGTTGTTGATGTATGTGACGTCGTGCCGTAAAGCAAGTCGTGATTCTCGCAAGATTTGTCGGGACGACACCTCTCAAACTTGCATTGCTACTTTTTCCAGCGGCGCCCTACTATGAGTTTGTTTACCATCGAAATGATTTCGAAGCTGTTATATTAAGATACACATCTTGCGTAGTGTGCCTTTTAGTAGGCTAGCTTAGGCTACAGAACACTGATGGGAATATTGGTTCTGAATAAATTACATTTACAACACAAAAATTAATTTTTTTTTACTGAATGTAGTTAGTTATTGCACCATCACAGTATTTGAAAAGGGTAGAGATTTTATTAGAATATTAGGTCAATGTACATGAGTGAGTCGCTTGCTGCGTGAGGAGAGTGAGTAGCTCTCTGTTTGAGGAAAGTGAGTTGCCAGCTGAGGAGAGTGAGTCGCTCGCTGCGTGAGGAAAGTATTTTATTTTTTTACATTTTTTTTTATTAAACATTACAAAGCATTAAAGCAATACAAATAAACATGAAAAAAAAGACAAAGATACATAGAAACAAATAAGTTGCAAGGGTAACACAAAAACCAGAACAATGCAATGCATTTACCTTAGGAGGAAAAAAAGGATGAATATAGAGATACAGTTTTCAATGCTTTGGGATTAACAGAGCTTTGGATAGTATCCATGTATTTGTTTGCTTATGTATGTGAAATTTAGCTAGAAGGAAACACAAATGAATTATGTAATATTGTCCTGTTTTCTCTTTAGAGTAGTCAAACAAACCAAAGAAAACATCTTTAAAACAGAAAGAAAAGTCACTTACAAAATAAGATTGGATAAAAATTAACAAATCTGACCAAAATTTCTCTGTGTGGGTACATTGCCAAAAACAAGTGAATGACATCCTCCTCAGGAGAGTGACAAAAACAGCAATTCACTTCAATGTCTGACTTATATTTCCTAAGAAAGGCTTTGGTTGGGTAACTGTTATTTCTTTTACTTTATTGGTAAGCAGATACTTATGAGACAAAGACGATACTTTTTCCCATGGTAAATTCTCTACAATATTATTCCAGTATGGTATTACATAAGGAATTGTCATTATCTCTTTCTGGAAGAGAGCTCTTATGGAAGAGAGATTTTATATTTGTTTGTTGCTCTACAGAAAAGCATACATTCCCGATCATTGTGTCAGTTAGATTCAAAGAGTAAGTACATGGCCATGGAAATGTAGAACCTTGCAACAGAAAAGACACTCCAGAGGGAATTGCATTGAAAACAATAGCATATTCATTAGCAGTTATAGGAATTTTATATTTCTGTAAAAAATCTAAATAGTTGTAAAGTCTGCCCTGTGAATTAAAAAGCTGTCTAACTAAAAGAAGGTCGTTTTTGAACCAGTTGTCAAAAAAAAAAAAAAGTGACTTATTCTTGTAGAGAATATCCTTATTGTTCCATAAGTAATATCTGTGTGGGGAAAAGTTGTGTTTGTATATTAAGGACCATGCCAAGAGCATCTGCTTATGAAAATTAGAGAGTTTGACAGGGATCTTTGTAACATTTTACAAAGTAGGAGAAAATTCAGGCCACCTACTTTTGAGAAAATATAATTAGAGATAATATTCCAAAGTGAAGAGGGATTATTAAGGGCATTTTTAAGGCAATTAATTTTAAGTGTTGTTTAAGGTAGTAAAATCAAAAATTTAATTTTAATTTAATAACACTATTATTATTTCTATACAATGTCCTGGTGGCTCTACAAAACGAATCTCCAAATCCAAATTTGGTAAGGGCTTTAAATATGAAATTATGCTCAAGTGAGTCAAAGGCTTTGTAGAAGTCTAGGAAAAGCAAATAGCTATCATTAGGGATGAGATCCTTGTACTCTAAAATATCTAGGACTAATCTTATATTATTTGTAATGTGACGTTTTTCCATAAAACCTGATTGTGATTCATCAATAATACAGTTAAGGACATCTTTAATTATTTTTGCTAAAATTAAAGCTAGAATTTTGTAATCATTATTCAAGAGGGTAATCGGTCTCCAATTTTCTAAACATTCTTTATCTTTATTGGGTTTGGGTATCAAAGTGATGACCCCTTGAGTCATGTAGTAAGAAAGTAAGAAAGGGGATAAGCTCTCTGCAAACATCTTGTATAACTCAGAGGTTAAACCATCACAGCCGGGACTTTTATTATTTTTTAAACTCTTAATAGCCAGTAGAATTTCTGGTTGGGATATATCATTATCACAAGCTTCTTTATCTTCTAAAGGAATAACTTTATTTTGATTAATAGATTCAAAAAAAGATTTGGCTGAATTGTCACAATACCTTGATGTATACAAGTTTTTATAGAATTTGGAGCAAAAAGAAGCTATTTCCCTAGGATTCTCAAGAACTCTATCATTTGTACAGAGATGATCAAGAGAAAAATTCACAGCATTGGATCTTTCCAACCTAAAAAAAATAGGCTGAATTTTGCTCTCCTTCTTCCAGCCATTTTTTTTATGGATCTATAGAGGTAATCTAATTTACTTTGTAGTTTGGAATATTCAGTGCTTTGAATATCTGTCAATGGTTCCTTAAATGATATAGCAGATAGTTGTGAAAGAACTTCATCATCTATTAATCTGTTTTGCTTTGCTATATTACTTCCAAATTTTCTTAAGAATTTCCCTAATTCATATTTTAAAAGCTCCCAGTTACGTCCATAAGATATTTGTGATTTAGCCCTTTCCCAGTAAATTTGAATTAGTTCAATAATCTGTTGCTTGGCCCTTTCATATTTAAGGAGGGAGCTATTTAATTTCCAGAGCGACGGTTTGCAGGCATTAATTGCAATATTTTGCGATAAATTAACTAAAATGTAAATGGCATTATGGTCAGTCAGTGGGCTGTTGCTAATATTAATAGAGATATTATTGCTACTCAATGTTTTAGAAATCAACCAATAATCAATTCTGGACTGCCTTGAATGGTCTTTGTTACTCCAGGTGTACTGTATTACGATGCTTATGATACATTTCTCTCCAGATGTCAACTAAGTCAAATTTATCCATAAATGCTAAAATATATGAGTTTGGGGAAACTGCTTTTCTTGGAGGGTGCCTATCTAGCATGTTATTCATTGCTATGTTAAAATCACCACCTAAAATCAGAAAAGCAGATGGATATTTGCCTAAAGCATACAAAAGTTTTTAATCTAGGCTGTTAAAGAAAGCACAGTTCTCTGCAACAGAGTTGTAACCATATTGACAATAATCAATATAAAATGATTGACAACAGCAACCATTAGCAAGAAGTGTCCTGAAGGATCAATACTGGTTTCCAAAATGTTACCATTAAAATTATACCTCATAATCCCTACTCCAGCAGAATGTTCTGACCCATGTGACAACCGAATATCATTGCCCTACTGTGACCTCCAAAATTTGGTATCTTTAGAAGTAGAGTGACTTTCCTGGAAAAAACAGAAATCTACTTTGTGCCTCTTAGAAAACAAAAATAAAGCCTTCCTTTTGATATTGTTTTTTAAACCCCTGGCATTTAAAGAGAATAAAGACAAAGACATAAAAAAATAAACAAGAGTATATAATACCTGAATAACTAGGTATGAAACAGGATATCAATTAGAACATAAGAGACTAGAATAACACAAAAAATGCAGTAGTTCGCCTGACTCTGCAACATTATATAGAACCAGGAGTAACGAGTACAAGGGCATGAGTAAAAGTCTTTTTCGTTTTGCGAAACTTACATTTTACGAGACCACTAGTAACGAGCTCACCTTGCTTGATACCTCTTATTTGACTGCTCATAAACTCAAGCGCCTCAGTCACATTGTTTAGCGAGGCCGTATTGACTTGCACGGTTGCCTTTAGGGATTGCATTCAATTCATAAATTCCAGTTGCATTTTTTCAACTTTCTCCAAAACTTCCGTCAGGTTTGAATTGGAGACCATCTGAATATCCGACGCCACTCTTTCACCCAATTTAGATTTTTTGGCAGGCTGTCTAGGAGTTTCAGGTAGGGGAACTTTACATCCTGATGTATTCTTAGCGTCATTCCCTTTGAGCGAGGGATCCAGAGATTTCCTTGCATATGAATGCATTGCACCTCGAGTAGGCTTATCTTCTTCCATCGCACTCGTTGAAAAGAAAACGAAAGAACGAACAAAGACTTTCTCAGATCAGTAAAGAAATTATTACTTTGTGCCCTTTTACATATTTATTATTTTGTCAATTATATAACGAACACAGGCTGAGCATCGAGGGCGCATATCGACCGCAAAGGGGGCGCTCGCGAGCACCCTTCTGAGGCCTAAAATGACAAATGGGACATCCGGTCTCACAGACTTAATGGACACGTGCACGCGGCAGCCATTGTAAGTCCACAAGACCGAAAGTGCATATGAAGTGTGCCATTTGGGACAGGGCCTCAGTAGCTAGTAGCTGTACTTCCCATGACAAGTCATTAGTCTAGTCTTATTTTTGGACCTTCCGGCCCGCCATAGGTGAGATACCAGTGTTAACTTATAGATATATCCACGTTAGTCGGCGATATGTATAACACTATGCTCAAATCACAATATTGCAGGCTACAGATTATTATCATGTATCAGGCAATAGCAAAGTATTTGACCTTTACCTGCACGTGTTGTGTCAGCCATTAGGAGACAGTTTCCAGAAAAAGAGGGACTTTATAAAGGTTTTGAATGGCCCCATTTTGGTGGCAATGAATAAAAAAATAATCACAATCACAACTGTCTTACTGTATAAAAACTGTATATGTAGAAACAGCCAACACAAACATTAAAGTGGTTTTGTACAGATTGAAAATTAATTATAGAACTATTTATGATAATAATAAGTTTTGTCTGCAGACTAATAACAAACATAAATGCATTACATTACAAGTTTATGTAGGATATGTCACATGTCTGTCCTGTCTTGTTTTGCACTTGGGTGTTGGTTATGTTAAGTCAGGTGCTCATGTTCATTGTTAGCCCCGCCCGTCTTGTTAGCTAGTTATTGGTTAATTTGCCCCACCTGTTGTGTTCGTTACCCTCCTTTGTTTGCTCCCCTATTTAGTCTCCTTGTGTCTGTAGTCTTGTGTGGTTATGTTGTCTATGTTTGGTGTTCTGTTTCCAGTCCCAGTTCTGTTTCAGAGTTTCTTGTATTTTTCCCCCTCGTGGGTATTTTTGTTATTGTGTTTTTTTATTAAAGTTCTTCTTGTTTTGGCTGCAATTGAGTCCTCGGTTTTGTTTGTATCTAACGTGACAGAACGTAACCACCACCTTGAGGACTCAGCAGCATGGAGACTCACGGGCTCGTTTCGGGGGAGAGTGAGTCTTTCAGAGGAACCCGTCTTGCTAAATTCAGGGGAATTCGTGGAGGACACAGGGGAGGAGATGCTAGAAGGGAGCACCAACAGTACTCTCCAGTTTGGTCGTTTCGTGACCAAGGACCGACGAGGTTCAGCCCCGAGTGTTTTTCATCGCCGGTTCCCAGGGTTCCAACGCCGGTGACTCCAACGACGATGATCCCAGGGACTCCGAGACGCAGGAGGAGAAGAAGGACGGGTCACGTCACACCTACCCAGCCAGAGACGGTTCATGCCACGTCTGCCCAGCCAGAGACGGTTCAGGTCAGTTCTGCCCAGCCAGAGACGGTTCAAGTCACGTCTGCCCAGCCAGAGACGGTTCACGTCACGTCTGCCCAGCCAGAGACTGTTCACGTCGCGTCTGCCGGGCCTGTGTCTTCGGACAAGATGGCCGACGCGGAGCTGGTGTTCCCTGAGGAGATGGCCACTAGAACATTGTTGGATTATTTTTCAACGCTACGGAAGATCCTAGAAACACCCAGGAATGTTCACGTCACATCTGCTGAGCCTATGTTTCTGGACAAGATGGCCGCCGCCGAGCCTGAGTCTTCGGATAAGATGGCCGCCGTCGAGCTTGTGTCTGAACTTGAACCGGCGGTGCCAGTTCCAGTGCCTGAGCCGGTGGTGCCAGTTCCAGTGCCTGAGCCGGTGGTGCCAGTTCCAGTGCCTGAGCCGGTGGTGCCAGTTCCAGTGCCTGAGCCGGTGGTGCCAGTTCCAGTGCCTGAGCCGGTGGTGCCAGTTCCAGTGCCTGAGCCGGTGGTGCCAGTTCCAGTGCCTGAGCCGGTGGTGCCAGTTCCAGTGCCTGAGCCGGTGGTGCCAGTTCCAGTGCCTGAGCCGGTGGTGCCAGTTCCAGTGCCTGAGCCGGTGGTGCCAGTTCCAGTGCCTGAGCCGGTGGTGCCAGTTCCAGTGCCTGAGCCGGTGGTGCCAGTTCCAGTGCCTGAGCCGGTGGTGCCAGTTCCAGTGCCTGAGCCGGTGGTGCCAGTTCCAGTGCCTGAGCCGGTGGTGCCAGTTCCAGTGCCTGAGCCGGTGGTGCCAGTTCCAGTGCCTGAGCCGGTGGTGCCAGTTCCAGTGCCTGACCCTGAGCCGGTGGTCCCTGTTCCTGAGCCTGAGCCGGTGGTGTCTTTTCCTGGGCCGCTGATATCTGTGTCTGAGCCGGTGGCGTCTCTTCCTGAGCCGGTGGTATCTGTTCCTGAGCCGGTGGCGTCTCTTCCTGAGCCGGTGGTATCTGTTCCTGAGCCGGTGGCGTCTGTTCCTGGGCCGCTGGTATCTGTTCCTGAACTGGTGGTGTCTGAGCCGGTGGTGTCTGTTCCTGAGCCGGAGCCAGTGTCTGTTCCTGAGCCCTCAGTGACCGCGACACTGGCCATTATGGCCACAGCCATGTGGTGTGTGTGGGCTACACACACACTTGAGCCGGTGGTGTCTGTTCCTGAGCCGGTGGTGTCTGTTCCTGAGCCGGAGCCAGTGTCTGTTCCTGAGCCGGAGCCAGTGGTGTCTGTTCCTGAGCCGGAGCCAGTGGTGTCTGTTCCTGAGCCGGAGCCAGTGGTGTCTGTTCCTGAGCCGGAGCCAGTGTCGTCTGTTCCTGAGCCGGAGCCAGTGTCGTCTGTTCCTGAGCCGGAGCCAGTGGTGTCTGTTCCTGAGCCGGAGCCAGTGGTGTCTGTTCCTGAGCCGGAGCCAGTGGTGTCTGTTCCTGAGCCGGAGCCAGTGGTGTCTGTTCCTGAGCCGGAGCCAGTGGTGTCTGTTCCTGAGCCGGAGCCAGTGGTGTCTGTTCCGGAGCCAGTGGTGTCTGTTCCTGAGCCGGAGCCAGTGGTGTCTGTTCCTGAGCCGGAGCCAGTGGTGTCTGTTCCTGAGCCGGAGCCAGTGGTGTCTGTTCCTGAGCCGGAGCCAGTGGTGTCTGTTCCTGAGCCGGAGCCAGTGGTGTCTGTTCCTGAGCCGGAGCCAGTGGTGTCTGTTCCTGAGCCGGAGCCAGTGGTGTCTGTTCCTGAGCCGGAGCCAGTGGTGTCTGTTCCTGAGCCGGAGCCAGTGGTGTCTGTTCCTGAGCCGGAGCCAGTGGTGTCTGTTCCTGAGCCGGAGCCAGTGGTGTCTGTTCCTGAGCCGGAGCCAGTGGTGTCTGTTCCTGAGCCGGAGCCAGTGGTGTCTGTTCCTGAGCCGGAGCCAGTGGTGTCTGTTCCTGAGCCGGAGCCAGTGGTGTCTGTTCCTGAGCCGGAGCCAGTGGTGTCTGTTCCTGAGCCGGAGCCAGTGGTGTCTGTTCCTGAGCCGGAGCCAGTGGTGTCTGTTCCTGAGCCGGAGCCAGTGGTGTCTGTTCCTGAGCCGGAGCCAGTGGTGTCTGTTCCTGAGCCGGAGCCAGTGGTGTCTGTTCCTGAGCCGGAGCCAGTGGTGTCTGTTCCTGAGCCGGAGCCAGTGGTGTCTGTTCCTGAGCCGGAGCCAGTGGTGTCTGTTCCTGAGCCGGAGCCAGTGGTGTCTGTTCCTGAGCCGGAGCCAGTGGTGTCTGTTCCTGAGCCGGAGCCAGTGGTGTCTGTTCCTGAGCCGGAGCCAGTGGTGTCTGTTCCTGAGCCGGAGCCAGTGGTGTCTGTTCCTGAGCCGGAGCCAGTGGTGTCTGTTCCTGAGCCGGAGCCAGTGGTGTCTGTTCCTGAGCCGGAGCCAGTGGTGTCTGTTCCTGAGCCGGAGCCAGTGGTGTCTGTTCCTGAGCCGGAGCCAGTGGTGTCTGTTCCTGAGCCGGAGCCAGTGGTGTCTGTTCCTGAGCCGGAGCCAGTGGTGTCTGTTCCTGAGCCGGAGCCAGTGGTGTCTGTTCCTGAGCCGGAGCCAGTGGTGTCTGTTCCTGAGCCGGAGCCAGTGGTGTCTGTTCCTGAGCCGGAGCCAGTGGTGTCTGTTCCTGAGCCGGAGCCAGTGGTGTCTGTTCCTGAGCCGGAGCCAGTGGTGTCTGTTCCTGAGCCTCAGTGACCGCGACACTGGCCATTATGGCCACAGCCATGTGGTGTGTGTGGGCTACGCACACACTTGGACCGGTGGTGTCTGTTCCTGAGCCGGTGGTGTCTGTTCCTGAGCCGGTGGTGTCTGTTCCTGAGCCGGTGGTGTCTGTTCCAGAGCCGGAGCCAGGGTCTGTTCCAGATCTAGTGCCTGAGTTGGTGGTGCCAGTTCCAGTGCCTGAGACGGTGCCGCCAGTTCCTGTTCCTGAGCCGTGGCCGCCCGAGGGTTCTTTGCCGCCGTGGCCGCCCGAGGGGTCTTCGCCGCCGTGGCCGCCCGAGGGGTCTTCGCCGCCGTGGCCGCCCGAGGGGTCTTCGCCGCCGTGGCCGCCCGAGGGGTCTTCGCCGCCGTGGCCGCCCGAGGGGTCTTCGCCGCCGTGGCCGCCCGAGGGGTCTTCGCCGCCGTGGCCGCCCGAGGGGTCTTCGCCGCCGTGGCCGCCCGAGGGGTCTTCGCCGCCGTGGCCGCCCGAGGGGTCTTCGCCGCCCTGGCCGCCCGAGGGAAAGTCTCCACCCTGGCCCTCCCATGGTCAGTTTGTTCCTCTTGTTTCACCCTGGTCTGTCCCTCCCGTCCCGCCCTGGTCTGTCCCCCCCGTCCCGCCCTGGTCTGTCCCCCCCGTCCCGCCCTGGTCTGTCCCCCCCGTCCCGCCCTGGTCTGTCCCCCCCGTCCCGCCCTGGTCTGTCCCCCCCGTCCCGCCCTGGTCTGTCCCCCCCGTCCCGCCCTGGTCTGTCCCCCCCGTTCTAGTGGAGTGTCTGGAAGCCACTCCTTAAGGAGGGGGTTATGTCACATGTCTGTCCTGTCTTGTTTTGCACTTGGGTGTTGGTTATGTTAAGTCAGGTGCTCATGTTCATTGTTAGCCCCGCCCGTCTTGTTAGCTAGTTATTGGTTAATTTGCCCCACCTGTTGTGTTCGTTACCCTCCTTTGTTTGCTCCCCTATTTAGTCTCCTTGTGTCTGTAGTCTTGTGTGGTTACGTTGTCTATGTTTGGTGTTCTGTTTCCAGTCCCAGTTCTGTTTCAGAGTTTCTTGTATTTTTCCCCCTCGTGGGTATTTTTGTTATTGTGTTTTTTTATTAAAGTTCTTCTTGTTTTGGCTGCAATTGAGTCCTCGGTTTTGTTTGTATCTAACGTGACAGGATATGTTCATGAATTAAATTAAGACAAGGCACATTTTGTAAAACAGATGTACAATGAGTGATCCCTGATGGATCCGTGACCATATGTTTCCTGCCGGCGGCCGAACCACATGCTGACGACGGACCGGGCGACCCGTTGAAGATGCTGTGACAGTGTGGACATATCACCGTCATCATATACAGTAACTCCATCATATCGCAGGGATTGTAATCATCCGGTCTATAGTGAACGCTACACATTACCGTGTTTTTCAAAGCAGATGCAGAAGTGAAGTCCCATCTTTTCACCTGCACATAACGCACCCAGGCACAGAAGATAGCACATTCCTTTTTCTTGCTCAGCCCTGACAGGCCATAGGCTAATTCACAATAATTTACCATGACGATGATACATTGAAATACAATAACCACCGAACACACTGAATCACGACCGCTCATACTGAATACCAACCTACTCTGCACTAAGCGAACACAGAGCCCCGTAATATGACGCGATGATAAAAAAAAGTGTTTTTTCAACACGGTCAGGAAACTGTCATGTTTTCTACTAAATGTGAGCCCTTATTAGCCTAGAAATCTAGACGCACCCTAGCGGCAGCAAATTTTATTTTACAGCCAGTGTCGTCAAGCAACTCTCCGTCGGCTTGTGAGCTGGAAAAAACAAATTCTAGTCAGGCCAATCACATTGTGTATAGAGTCGGTGGGCGGGCTTAACATAATGACGGCAGAGTTGTGACGGTTCCACGTGAATTCCCTGCTACTTGAAAATAAAGAAGATGGCTGCTGCTGCTGGCGAACAGCGGTCTTTTGAATCAGCTTTGGCCGCAACTCTGGAAGACTTGGAGTTAAGCTTTTCTTTGAGAAAAGAATAAAGAACGACACTGAAGTCATTCTTAAAAAAATGTGTTCAGAGTTTTGCCGACCGGAGACAGCAAAAGTTTAATCTATTAACTAGCTCCGCTGGTGGGAAAACGCTCTGGTTGGCTGTAGCGCTATCCTATTGTGTGCAGAGGGAATTTGAAAGACAACCGTTTATCCCGCCCCTCAGATTGAGCCCTGCCAATGGTGTGTTCCTAGACCCAACATCTTGATGTGGGTCTGGCTTGTCCTAAGCCCTTATGTCTTGCAAAACAATTTTAAATCCTGCATTAACTTTTCATATGGTATTTTCATACAAGTTTATATATTAATAAAAAAAAATAATAAAAAAAAATGCAATATGCCCTTTAAAAGATGCTGATTCTATTCTTTGGGTGGTGTTTAACCAGGATCAGTTTAAAGATTTATTTTTTTGTCGTTTTTGCCTTTTATTATGATAGGACAATATGTAGACAGGAAGTTGATTTCATCACATTTCTGCCTTTAAACAGAACTTTCACAAAAGACAATACTTTTAAAGACAAGAAAGCAGTGGTGAAAATATGTTTGTTTGAGTTTGTTTTCTTACTTTTAAAACACTTTAAAAAGTAATTTTATTCATCAAGGAGGCATTTAATTGATTAAAAGTGACCTTCTGTTCTTAAAACTTTCTATTCATCCTAAAATCCACAGTATTCATTTTGAATTACCAATAACAATATAAATGTTTTATTTGTGAATACTGAAATTATAACCACAAATGGTTGAGGTTGGTCCTTCCGTGTTTTTTTTTTCCTTTTTTTTTCTTGAAGGACATTTTACCCTTTATATGATTTAAGAATGGAAAAAAAAGACATGCAAGATGTCTCTGAACCTTTTTCTGGTCAATAACAGAAAGGTGAGAGACTGTTAAAGTAAATTAACTTTGTTGATGTTGATGAGACTTTCTTTTAGCTTTAAAAATCCTGTCAAAGTATCAAAATTTTCATTGCACCATGTCAGTTCCTTCAGTCATTGATTGATTCCTCAAAGGTGAATAATTCCAGGCACATCTCCGTAATAACAAAGCCACTCTTTTTACCTCAGTCTGACTGACATTTTCAACTGCTTTGATTCTTTTCATTTTAATGCATTTCGCCTGGTTGCATCACCAAGATTCAAGCACTGTTAAAAGAATAATTATGTTAAAATTGTCAAAAATGTCACCAGCAGTGTTTGTGATTGTATATGTGTGTGCAGAGATTAAAAGGTATGTGCTAAACCTTCTTTTAGGACGTTTTAAAAATTAGGTTAAATGTAGATACCACTAGTGTCTGGAGTTGGAGAGTCGAGTGTTGTCCAGGTCCTCAAGTACACTTAACCTCTCTCAGTCTCCATACTATAATACTCAATACTACAACCAATAGCAAATTTCACTTAAAAAAATATTTTCTATGACACGTAAGCAAACTCATTTTCTCTTTATTGAAAAGGGGATGGACTGGAGAGAGTAAATGCAAAATGTTTCCTCACAAATGTTTCCGCACCTTACCTCACGCCTTCTTTTTTTTCTTAACCGTTTCCAAACAGGTTTAACAAAAAATATTGGAGGGTAGGATGGGGAGCGTTCCTCGCTAAATTTAACACATAGTGCTTATTGCAAACAGTGCATTGAGCAAATCACAAGGAAGAGATGTGCACACGCTCAACTGACAATAACTGCCTACAGGCTGCTGCTGCTTCGCTGACTTTGAAAACAGTCACCGCTTATTGACTGGGCCTGGAAAAAGCTAACGCCCCTCCTGAAGTTAATCAGCATGCAGTCTGTTGGGAGCTCACCTACTGCTCCTGTCTCCGTAAATTTAACAAGGCCAATGCATTTAGTTTCATGGACGGCTAATTCGGTTTGTTTTGAATGGCATGCGCCATACGTTAACTGGGATGCTTAATTAGCACTATTATGAAAGTCTGTTTACAAATGAGCTGAGTAATCCCTGTGCCAGCATGCTAAGTTGTGCTTCTCCTTTTCCCTGGTGCTTAAACTGCAGCACCGGGGCAGAATGAAAAGAGCACAGCAAGAGGTTAGCAGCTAGTGATTTTCCTCTAAATTCCATAATGTCTATACACTTTCAGTTAAGAACAACTGAAATTAATAGATAAAGGTCCACACAGCTGTGCCTCCTGCAGAACTCAAAATGTTTCACACTTCTTTAACTATAGGAACTGAGAGATGCATGATGCATAGTGCATAAATATGCATGCAAAATATGCTTTAGACAACATCCTTGGGCAGAAAGGGAACTCGTCTGTGGCTTGCATATCTCCAGAGCATTCAGTGTACTGTAAACATCTGTTTGAAAGATAGAGGGATGATTTGTGTTTACATGATCACATTCAAAACCATCAAAACTCATAAGGATGTGTCCATCATAGCAACTCACTTCTAAATTGTTTATTATGTGTTATCATAGGAACATGGGGAAATTACATTTGGTTACATTTGCATTTATATGCTGTTCACAGACATTTTCTTACCAAAGCAATGCACAAATCATGTGAATGGCAATTGCATATACAGGAAGCTAAAACATGATGCATGTTAGGCATTGGGTAGAGCATTTATTGCAAGTGTGAAGATTAATACACTTTTTTGGAGGTATGGGCCGCTGTCAGTGACAAACAGTGTCTTGCATTAAATTCTAGACAATACTCACCTAGGCAAAGATGAGATATACTGGCTATTCGTGTACAGAAAGTAAAAATAAACCAAAGTTATTATGGAGTGTTACAGTCACTTTGTTGAAATATAGCTAACCCATAGAGTTGGTGTGTTACTTTTGAATAACTGCACAGACATATTTAATCTCGTCTCAGCCTCAGACGTCACGCCCACAGACAGTCTGATGCATATGGCACACTTTTCTGGAAACACTTCAGGAGTTGACATCTGATTGGTTGAATTCTACAGGATGTCCAGGAGACTTGTGTGTCGCGTTCTTTATCGGTCCGCCTGGAAACAAATTGCTGTGACGCCAAAACCCCTCATGGAAGAAGAAGGCTGTTGTGTTTACAACTGTGACAATGAATGCTTACCAGGATCAAAACGCTGGATTTTCAAAAGTATGTGAAGTTTGCAGCTCCATTATTGCAATAAACTTATACAACATTCTTGAATTAATAATTTATTAGATGCACGCCAGTCTATTATTGTAGGGACATCGACATTATATTTTCACACCCCTAAAAAATACACGGGACAAAACATGTTGTGGGCAGGAGCGGGAGAAGGTAACTAAATCTATCCATTCCCCAAAACAATTGTTGTGGGGATTCTGGGATCTATATATTGATTACAGTTAAGAGTTATGGTTTCGGCAGTCTCATGCCAACAATCAAATGCATTCTGAATTTGTAATACGTCGCTGTCGGGTGAAAACCTTGCATCTCTATTTCTTGTATTTTTTCCCCCTAAATTACATTACATTACATTTATTAATTTTGCAGACGCTTTTACCCAAAGTGACTTACAAATGAGAACAATAGAAGCAGTGAAACTAACAATAGGACAACAATATGCAAGTGCTATGACCCTTCCCAGTTTAATCTAACGCAGTACATGTACTTTTTTTCTATTTTTTTATTTTTTTTTCCTGTTAACCGTTGCCAGAGCGCGGACGCACTGAAGCGGTTTTATTTATATATAGTTCAAAGTTACTATCAGATTTAATGTTATACCTTGACAAACTATACATCATTAAAAAGATATAAGACTCAAGTTTCAGAATTTGACCACTATTGTATTCTGAGAAACTTATAGCGACAGTTATTTCTTAATTTGTGTCAGGAGTTATGAAATAAAAAAATTAGTCGATACCTTTGATATGAATTATGCGCGTCAGCCGCTTTCATTCATAAAAAAACTCCCGTGCCGTCGTCATGACAGCGATACACAAAACAACGTGCCTCAGGGCTTTAGCTCAAAAATGTGCAGATTTGGAGAAATATTGATATATTCTCATAGGTTTACATCAGATTTCTATAGACAGGAATAATATTTATTGAATTTATACCCAAATGCGTCGATGTAATCATTATGAGCGTTTGCATAACTCTGATACTGTGTTTTCAATTCATACCAATAGCCTGAGGGCGCCCTCGCCGCCCTGTGCACAGTATTAGAACATGAAGAAGTGCCATAATCATGTGACAATCCAGGAAGCCTCGAACACACACAAAGCTAACGAGATCGCGCTGTAACTATGGCTGTAACATGCAGTTTTGAAGACAATAAACATGTTTGCTATGATATTTGAGTTACCTGTGTTTTTCAATCCATGCCAGGTATTTCCATAATAATAGATTATATTTATAATGTAATGCTAATCTATATAGAATCGTTGTGCAGAACACTATCCAATAGTATATTTTCTGTCTGATTTTTTATCTTAAGCCAAATTAGATCACAAAAAATTATTTAAAATACTCGATTTGCTTTATAAAGTAAGTTTATAAGCACAAACATGGTTTTAATCTCATAAATTGTCGTGTATTGATGGTGTGCTAAGCTAACATGCTAGCTAGCCCTAGGTGCACCTGCCACCTAGAAGTTATATTTTTATTATTTTTTGAATGCTTACTGAAATGTTTCTTTATTCAAGAAATGCATTTGATACAGTTTAAAATGTAAGGGTGAACTTTAAGAAAAGAAATTAGTGACTGAAACCCTATGAATAGCCTGTGAATAGCCAGTCGTTAGTAACTATAATGCAGACAAAAGAAATGCATATTTAGAGCCATAACCGGGCTGGAGAGGTGTGAATGTGTGCAGGGGGAGACTGAGACTGAATGGGGCTCGTTTGCACCACAAAACAATAAAGACAATATACTGGATAGATGGTTAGAAGATGACAATAAACATCAGTAGCATTTTAGCGTCAAATCAAAATAAAGTCACATGACATGGTCTTGAAAAACATTTCACTAAATACAGAGTTTTGGACTTATTATCTTAAGATTTTAAACATAAAATGTTTAGACATGTGGCATTAGCTGTAGTGCATTTCTAGATTGCTCCAGTGCCAACTTCAATTTTTTTTTCATGAGGATGTTTCATAAAAAATAATTTCTAATAACTTTACAAAACTTTGAAGCTATTTATAACAATTTTTGTCATTATGACAATAATTAATTCTACATTTACAATAAACTGCCAGGTGTCAGCTTTCAAATGAGATCATACTTGTGCTTTTAGTACAAAGGGTTCATGAACTGTATCTGTTTCAGTTTGGGTATGTCATTTCTTGGGATTTTTCAAAAGTGGGATTGCAGCTTAACAGGTTAAAGAAAATAGAAATAGAATAGAAGATTAAGGGCCCTATCTTGCACCCAGCGCAATTGACTTTGTACACCGACGCATGTATCATTCTTATTTTGCACCTGCGCACAGCGGACTTTTCCCTCCACAGATGCACGTTGGTAAGTTAGGAAATTAACTTGCGCTCCCGGGGGCGGTTCAGCGCAAAGACAAGTAGTTTGTTGAGGGTTGGTTTGCAGGGAAGGACTGCACGCCTGCGCACTACACGCCTGTGTACATATATTCAAACGTGCATACCTATAGACTGAATTGTTTTCTAAACCTGCAAAATAGCACCATGTTCCGGCGTGCTATTGGTGCTATTTTGCAGGTTTAGAAAACAATTCCGCCACTGAACAGGAAAAACCTAGTCTAAAGTCAGTGGCGCGTTGCGCATGTTATTCATATGCTATTTTAAGGGCGCATGCTTGGCCATAATCAATGTAGTGTTTGCACAACACGCATACACTTTGCTTATCTACACACAGACGCAGCAGTTCTCATTTTTATAAAACCATACATTATTACAAGGAAAAATATTAACACATGAGGGAAATCATTGTTGTGTCCATGAAGATGTGAAAGAATAGGCATAAATCTAGATAACACATTTACCCAAATTATTATACGCCTGTTTGACCGAAGCTTATTTGGGTGGGTTTCTCCCATCCCCAATGTAACTTCTCTGTCTTTTACGGCCGTGACGAGAAAGTTGCTCTCCTCGACTGTGAAGCGCTTGATACTTGCGTTTCAGATCGTTAAAATAGGGCCCTAAGTGTTAGTATTAATGGATCAGGTGTTGCCGAAAAAGATGTGTCTTCAGCTGTTTCTTGAAAATGGCCACGGACTCAGCAGCTCTGGTTGAGTTTGGCATATCTTTCCACCAGCAAGGAACAGTCAAGGAAAAGGTCAGAGAAAGAGATTTTGTACCTCTTTGAGAAGGCACCACAAGACGGCGTTCACTTGCAGAGCGCAAGTTTCTGGATGGCACGAAAATCTGAAGTAATGAGTTTAGGTAAAAGGGAGCAGAGCCAGTGGTTGTTCTTTAGGCAAAAGCCAGTGACTTAAATTTGATGCGAGCGGCAACCAGTGCAGTTTTGTGAGGAGAGGAGTGACGTGTGCTCTCTTCGGCTCATTAAAGACCACTCTTACTGCAGCATTTTGGATCAGTTGCAGAGGTTTGATAGTGCAAGCTGGAAGACCTGCCAACAGAGCATTACAATAGTCCAGTCTGTACAGAACAAGTGCTTGGACAAGGAGTTGTGTAGCATGCTCTGATAGGAAGGGCCTGATCCTCCTAATGTTGTACAAGGCAAATCTACAGGACCGGGCAGTTCTAGCAATGTGGTCTGTAAAGTTCAACTGATCATCAATCACAACTCCAAGGTTCCTGGCTGACCTTGATGGAGTTATGGATGACGAACCTAGCTGAATGGAGAAATTGTGGTGTAGTGATGGGTTGGCCGGGACCACAAGCAGCTCCGTCTTCGCAAGGTTTAGTTGAAGGTGGTGGTCCTTCATCCAGCCAGAAATGTCTGTCAGGCAGGCTGAGATGCGAGCAGCTACCGTCAGATCATCAGGTTGGAATGAGAGGTAGAGTTGTGTGTCATCAACGTAGCAGTGATAGGAAAAGCCATGTTTCTGAATCACAGATCCTAGTGATGTCAAGTCAAGTCAAGTCATCTTCATTTATATAGCACTTTTAACAATGTAGATTGTTCCAAAGTGGCTTTACAGTGATAATAGGAAATTAAAGTAACAGAGATTGTTTTGGCTTTATAGCAGCTCTAGAATAAAGTTATTGTCCAGCTAAAGTTAGTTTTGATTGATTCACTTCCGTCGCAGTGATCATTAGTTATTAACTTAGGGGCCGCTAACATGACAGTTCTCTCTGCGCAAACTTAAAAAACGCGAACCTGATGGCGTGCACATGCGTATTACGAGTTCAGTCTATAGGTATGCACGTTTGAATATATGTACGCAGGCGTGTAGTGCGCAGGTGTGCAGTCCTTCCCTGCAAACCAACCCTCAACAAACTACTTGTCTGGCCTTAAAATTTCCTTAAAAGGTCCGGCGGACTGCGGTAAACCTCGAGATAAATAGAGAGACTAATATTAGTGTAGACGCCATTCTTCTTATGATGTAACGAGTACATCAAAGATTTATGGGAAGTGTTCCCGGTTCCGGCTGACCTAATCTATGCAACCTAACATTGAATTATAGAAGTCTATAATGTGTTATGTGTATGCTAGGTCAAATAGATGTGTTTTTACTCTAGCTTTGAACTGAGTGTGTCTGCTTCCCGGACAATGTTAGGAAGACTGTTCCAAAGTTTTGGTGCTAAATAGGAAAAGGATCTACCGTCAGCAGTCGATTTTCTAGGTATTCTAGGTATAATTTATTCAATGTTTAATAGGGAGCCAATGCAATGTTGACAGAATGGGGCTGGTAAGAACTCGAGCTGCTGCATTTTGGGCCAGCTGTAATTTGTTTATTAAGCGTGCAGGGCAACCACCCATAAGAGCATTACAATAATCTAGCCTTGATGTTCAAATAAAAGATTGGTATCAAAGAGCACACCCAGGTTCCTAACCGACGACGAAGAATTGACAGAGCAGCCATCAAGTGTTAGACAGTATTCTAGGTTATTACATGAGGAAGTTTTTTGTCCAATAATTAGAATCCCTGTTTTTTTCAGAATTAAGTAGTAGGAAATAACTAGTCATCCAATTTTTTATATCAGCTGTGCATTCCATTAATTTTGTGAATTGGTAAGTTTCGTCAGGGCGTGAAGAAATATAGAGCTGAGTATCATCAGCATAACATTGAAAACTAATTCCATGCTTCCTAATGATATCTCCCAAGGGTAGCATGTACAGAGTGAACAGCAACGGTCCTAGTACTGAGCCTTGTGGTACGCCATACTGAACTTGTGATCGATGAGACATCTCTTCATTTACTGCTACAAACTGATAACGGTCAGATAAGTTTGATTTAAACCATGCTAATGCAATTCCACTAATGCCAACATCATTTTCGTGTCTATTTAAAAGAATGTTGTGGTCAATAGTATCAAATGTAGCACTAAGATCAAGTAACACTAATAGCGAGATACAACCACGATCGGATGATAAGAGCAAATCATTTGTAACTCTAATGAGAGCAGTCTCAGTACTATGGTACGGTCTAAATCCTAAACATAAATGTTGTCGATTTAGATGATTTACCAAGTTTAGAAAATTCTTCCTCTCCTATAGCAATGAATGAATCTAATTTTTTCTTAGGGAGACTACAATGCACTCCCTGATGCGATACTGTAATAGACGGTTGCATAGTTATAATTTTCTCCCTGATATTATCAAGTTCATAAAGTCATTACTGCTGTGCTGCTTGGAAACTTCTGGGCTTGAAGCTTTATTTTTCGTTAGTTTAGTCACTGTTTCAAATAAATACCTAGGGTTTTGTTTATTTTCTTCTAATAGGGTTGAAAAATAAGCAGATCTAACAGCTTTTAAGGCCTCTCTGTATGAAATCGAGCTCTCCTTCCATGAAATGCGAAATACCTCTAGTTTTGTTTTCCTCCAGTTGCACTCCATTTTTCTGTCATGTCATGTAGATGGAGAAGAGAAGTGGTCCAAGCACTGAGCCCTGAGGCACCCCAGTAGCTAGATGTTGGGTCTTAGACACCTCACCCCTCCACTTACCTGAGAGGTAAGACTTGAACCATTGGAGTGCGGTTCCCGAGATGCCCTTCATCTTTAGGACTGACAGAAGAATCAAAGGCAGCAGACAGATCCAGCAGGATGAGAACTGAGGATTTGGAAGCTGCTCTTGCCAGTCTCAGAGCTTCAATTACAGAGAGCAGGGCAGTCTCAGTTGAGTGTCCACTTTTGAAACCAGACTGGTTGTTGTCCAGGAGGTTGTTCTGTGTAAGAAAGGAAGAGTGTTTTCACGATGAATAGAAGAAGAGATACCGGTCTGTAATTTTCCAGATGTGCTGGATTTAGAGTGGGTTTCTTAAGCAGTGGGGTTACCCGAGCCTGCTTAAATGCTGTGGGAAAAGTGCCAGTGTGAAGAGAGGTGTTGATGATGTGTGTGAGTACAGACAACTGAGGAAGAAATGGCTTGAAGTAGATTACTGGGAATAGGATCAAGCGGACAGGTAGTAGGGCGATTGAAAAAGAGGAGTTTGGAGACTTCTGCCTCTGAAAGCAGGTAAATCATTCCTATTGGTCACCCTTTACATCTGTCTGTGGGTTTTGCACATATTAACCAATGAAAAGTATAAAAAAGAGTTTGTGACTAAACCTCGTAAATTCATTGGATTCTCAAACTGTCAATAAAACCTTATAACTCCACTTTGCCTCTATTGTGAAGAAGTGCCGTACACAGGGCCCTATTTTAACGATCAAAGCGCATGGTCTAAAGTGCATGGCACAAGTGCAGTTAGGGCGTGTCGAAATCCACTTTTGCTAGTTTAACGAAGGGAAAAAAGGTCGCCACACCAGGCGCATGGTGTAAAAGGGTTGTCCCTATTCTCTTAATGAGTAATGGGTGTGTTTTGGGCGTAACATGCAATAAACCAATCAGAGTCTCATCTCCCATTCCCTTTAAAAGCAAGCTGTGCTCGCGTCATGGCGGATTTGCTATTAATATGGTGGAATTTGCAAGCGGAAAAACTGAATGCTTCTCTAACGAGGAAACAGATCTGCTCGTGCGCGAGATTAAACCATCTACAGGACAAAGTGTACGTGCGTTGTGGACCCGCCTATTGGTCTAATTACTAATGCGTCCTTTATATAACAAAAAAATACTGCGCCATTGACTTTAGACCAGGTTTCAGTTGATCAATGGCGCAGTCTATTTCAGTTGCCTCAAAATAGCAACGTGCCAACAAAGCGCCTAAACACACCTCATTTTCAGACCAGCATGCCCATGGGTGCACAAATGGGCGCAAATGCATTTGCTATTTAAACAAAGTGGCATAGAACGTGAAAATGATAACTGCGTCGGGCTGAAACTATAGCAAAAAACACTTGCGTCACGCCTGGCGCTGCATTGCGCCAGGTGCATGATAGGGCCCACAGTTTTGACAGCTTATTCTTTGAATAAGTACAGTGTTTTCTTTAATCAAAAACACCATACTGTATATATAAAGCCACAATATAAACTTTGACAATGCAGTGTTTAATTATTTGAGAAATAGTGTTTTTTGAAGATACAAAGTTTCCGCCGTCAACGACGAAATACAACACTGAACATGAGCACAGCAGTTTTGTAGAAAATGCAATGTAGTGATGTGGATGACAGCAAAGTTCTATAAAATTTGATATATAGTCTGTACAATTTTATTCACATACATACTTTATACTCACATAAAACAACATATACTACTTTGCAAATCTCAAATGCTTGATAGGTGTTATCATCTCAAAATGTGAACTATATTATTTCCCCAACTTATAAATGATACTATAAGGCATGAAAAATTAAGATATAAACATTAACTTCATGATTTTCTGTAAAGCTGCTTTAAAACAATGTGAATTATTAAAAGTGCTATAGAGATTTAACTTGATAGTCTTCTTTCCAAAACATCTGGTCGCTGAATGTTGTGATTGACCAATCAGAATAAAGTATCCTAGAGAGGTGTGGAATAATACTTTAAACTCTTCACTCACTCTCACAGCCTGTGATGTGGCAATATATTATTCATTAAAAATGCCTGCTTGGATATACACAGAAAGATATGTGTGTCTTGTTCACAGAGGCACCTGTCACAAGAGGGGGGAGTTCCTATTACAGGAGCCCTCTATGTTTTAAAGCCTGTGTGATGACATTTGGTAAAATATTTAAGCGTGCATGGCAGGTGTCTGCTGAAGGTGTCAAATGCTATACCAGCGCATTTTATTTTGCCTTTTTATTTTCTTGCCAACTCAAGTCTGCCTCCTCTTTCTTTCTTTTCTTCTTGCTTCTTTTACTTTTCCAGCATGTCAAAGAATCTTTTTCTCTCCTCTCTATGATTGCTATACCCTGAAGCATTATTGGAGGTGCTTCAAATGCAATTCAGAGTGTTAGACCCATTATTTTCATGTCCGTACTGACGTTATGTGTACACACCACGGCAAGAAGAAAATACGTTTTTTATTTGGTCTCTGGCAATTGTTCCCTTTCGTCAGCTTAAAGCATTTAGACTTACCATCATCTTATGTTTTCTTTTCCTCTCGCAGTGACACTCAGATGTAATCCCCTTGTGAGGAATGTCAAAGGAAGTGCAGTCTCTCCTCCGAGTCCACAGAGTATTTTAATACCATTCCATGATCTTTTGATCAGACTTGTGAACAGCAAACAACAAATTCCTGTGTAAGATTATACCGTATACCTCACAATCGAATCATTACAAGGGCAAAATACAGACTACACTTTTTCGTTTACTTTCTTTTTTGTCTCGTCCATACTTGCCTTGGATAGTTGCTATATGAACAAACCACCTAGCAATGTCATGATTAGAAAAGGCCATGTGTTTGCATTACCTGGATAAATAAAGTTCTCGGGAGGCAAAATGACGTAACAAAGCATTGATTTATTAACAGACCAGCAAGCAAGTACAATGTTATGAGCTTCTTTGGCGTAGGCCCTGTCCGTAGGTCACAATCATAGGGTAACAGAATCTGCATTTACTGCCTGAAGACAAAGGCAGGGGCGCAGCCGACCCTTTGGGAGGTATGGGCAGGGACCATGCTGGTGGTGGTGGGGAGGATGGAGGTGAATGTTGGCGTCTGTGTAAGTACCGATCTTTTATACTACAAGTATTAGAACACGATTGGTTAGATATGAAGGTAATAAGCGACGTAACAGTTGAGTCTTCCTGGCAGAACTTACGCTAGAGCTTTCATGTCATACTCTTCTCTGTAGAGAAACTAAAGCTTCCTGCAGCCATCTGTTTAAAGCTACAATCTGTAATTATTTTTCACCGCAAGGGGTCGTTAACCTCTTACAATAACAAAGGCGTAGATTGATGACGCAGTAAATGAGCGTGGAATCATGGAACCTGTCATCATGCCGATGGATCTAACATTAATAATGTTTAAGGGGAAATAATGTTTATGGATGAGTGAATACATTCATGTTTTTTAACATGACTGTGGTATGAAGCAGGGCGTGATTGCTAATGAGAGACAGATATAAAGAATTGAAGAAATTTCATTCTGCCAAACTACCCGTAAGTGCTAAATTACTACTCAAACTGGTCAGTTTATTTGACAAATTTAACTTGTTTCACTTGGTCTAATGTTACACTATCATACTAAACTGCATTTGCGTGAGTTGAAAGTTATAATGTTATTCTATGTGTTAGTTTGTTAGCAGTAAGCTAGATCAACATTAGAATAACATACTGATCATTTTCTAACATTTCATCATGTTGAGCTATATAACATTGGTTTGTTTTATGTACATTTGCTCACCTGTCTAATAAAGTACATGCAAGAGAGCATCTCTGTCAAGTCGTGAAGCTCTGTCAAGTCAAAATTTGTCGCGAACGTGGAGCTCTCAGCATTTTGAAAACGCCACGCCGATATTGATCCTCGTTTTATTTCTCCTTTTGTCTCAAAGTCTACTTGCCATGGTCCATAATGTTTGAACGAAACAACAACAGCGTGCCACTTGACGTTACACAGTTGTCCACGTCTGCTTACAATGGCAGTACAAGCGGAAACCAGGGATAACGCAGATATTACGTCATTGACAGGCAACAAGTGACAAGGGACGGGCACTATTTAAAATTGTGAATTTCTCTGAATTTACAAATTCTTGGAAACATTTAGGATAATGTAAGCACACAATTGAAAGAAATATAGGTTACACTTTATTTTAAGGTGTCATTGTTGCAGTGCAATTATATATTTAAGTACTGAGTAATATTAAGCAACTACATGTACTTATTATATGGTTAGAGTAGGATTAGGATTTGGTTGAGGGTTAGTTGCATGTAATTATGCATAATTTAATGTTATTACTATAGTAAGTACATGTAACATATGTAACAAGGACACTGTACAATAAAGTGTTACCAAAATATATAACACTGTGCAAGTGGTTTTGGGATATTTTGATAAAAAAAATTCTTACATATTGTACCTTTAATGTTCTCATCATAAACTGCTGTAATTGGTGAGAAACACCACAATTTTCATATTCAACCCTGAAGAAAACAACTTTTTTTTAAGCACATAAGACCATCAAGAAACACACAGCATTGAACTTGACCCATTCACATACTTAAAGCAAGAAACCACAGGTAACACAATTATCACCATACCACCCAGTTGATTAATCACATTACATTAAACAATTGTTTTGTTTTACAATATGTGTTATGTTTAAATATGCAAATGAGGCATCTAAGGAAATACACTAATCTGCATATATTTCCAGACCAGAAATCTGAACATTGAATAACAGGTTCAAAATTCTTGTTTAATTTTGCTGAAATAGTTAAAAGGGTCATGATAATGATTTTATTATTATTATTATTATTTTAAAATGTTCCTTGAGGTTCACTTATAATGTAATAATAAAGTTTTTTTTTTCAACCTTCCTTCTTACCATCTGTATGAAATGATCAGTTTTTAAGGAGCGAGCCGCTATAAGGCTTGTCAGTAAATGGCCACTGTTATGATTGCCTAACATAATTGCATAGGAAACAGTATCAACACCCACTCGCTGTAGGCTTTATGCAGAATGTCACATGAACAAACAGGAAAAACAGGTCTCGTTACATCCGCTTGTCAGAGAAAGTGTTAACGGCAGTGTGAATGGAAGGTGATATCTATTGACTTTTAAGGTAATCAGCAAACCTAGCTAGTTCTTTTTATTGTTGCTGTTTAATCACATTCGACTGAAATATCTAAATGTGAGTAATAAGAACTTTTAGATATTAATCTGCATATGCGATGGACATCGCTTTTGCTCATCTCTATTCGCTCCTTTGAAGGTATCTTGAGTAAAACGGCTCTAACGAAGCACATACAAAAGACATGGGCTGGATTTCCCGATAACGTTGTCTCTTACCGCGCTATGAAGACTCTAAAGGAATAACTTTACTATATAGTATACCATTTATAGGCATGTTTCCCGAACTATACCTTAGGAGGTTGCTTAAGATATACCTTCTTACGTGCGACGTTACCAGGTGCTGTCCGTGGCGATGGTGCTGAATCTGTTGATATAGATGGCTCGAGAATCAATTATTCACTCATGCAGGGGCTGCTTCACTGCATTATGTGAGGAAGCGGTGTTCTTTATAAAAGAATTCAGAAATAGTGGAAATTGTATTTATTAGGATTAATGAGATATTATAAAAAATATTCCAAACTATAGCCTAGCCTACATATTTTAAAATTGTATCAATTGTATTGCTGTCACAATAACGACCCATTTCAAATGTTTCAAATGTAATTTCAGTAATAAAAGTGTACATTGTATGTACGGTGCACCGGCAGTGGTAAAAAAGGATTTAAACAGTGAAGTTTGAAGTGATCTCTTCTTGTAAACTCAGAGATGTGGATTCGGATGGCAGATAAATTACCACGCGCACATGACCATGGTGTTTGACAAAAAACAGTAGGTAATTTGGCCAGGGATTTTTACGCGGACTGTGGTGGAAGAAAAACACTGACATTCTGGATTCAGACGGCAATAAAATCACAGACTAACCCCTATAAATGTTGAAAATACCTTACGACCCCATGAGAAACAATTACCGTCCGAATAGGGCTTAACTGGCAGTATGCTTTCACTGGCCTTTGAAATAGCTCTTTAATTCAGCACAACTGTTCACTTTATCACTGCCATAGTTTGAGCAAACTCCCCAACTCAATCATTCCCTTTAAATAGACTCCTAAGCCTTTACTGCCTAGTTTGCCAGCTGATGTATACCTTTGGATAATATAATTAAAAAGCTAACAACAATCAGTGTAATGACAATTTTTTTTCTTTGCATGAAAACACTTGAATTAGCTTAATTGAAGACTGGGTGTATTAACTTCAGAATTATATTCCTTTAATTTAATTTAATTTCATTTAATTTAATTTAATTTAATTTAATTTAATTTAATTTCATTTCATTTCATTTCATTTCATTTCATTTCATTTCATTTCATTTAATAATTTACAGACAAAGCATTATGAAATCCTTAACTTACGGTTTGTGGTGCAGCAGCTGCAATATCAGTTGGCTGCCTCATCAACAAAAATTCTATGCAAAGTCTCGTTTACAAAACAAAATGCTCTGAACCATATAGTCCTCCAATGCCATTAAAATAATCTATCCACTTGTTTCTGAATGCTTGGATCCTGTACAGAAGTCTATACAGAGATGCAAACGAGCTGTTTAAACCGTGGGTCTGTAACCTATACCAGTGGTTCTCAACTGGTTTGGCCATGGGAGGGACCCACATTTTCCCATGGTCATTAAGCTGCTTATCATTAAGATACTAAATCAGGACAACACGTTTTTCTCAGGCACTCTTTACTTAAACTGCATTTGACAGAAGTCAACAGCTTTCACGCACGTCTAAAAGTCTCATGTCAGAATTTATTTTTTATTTTTTGTTGTTTCTTTGTGACCCACTCTGTGACCCAGTCAGAACGGTCTGGAGGCAGTCATATGCAAATGTATTTGCCTGTGTGACATCACAGATCCCACAATATCAAAACGAGCCCTTTTTGAGCTTGATTAAATAAATGCTTTGTTTATAACATTTTAAGCTCTGAAACTTGCAGGATGTTTTAATGGTACGACGACCTATTTTAAGTACAGACCTCATTTTAGATATCTATTTTTATCACTCCATAAATCACAAAATACTATCAATAGCCAGAAAAATAATACCATATTTGTTATATAAACTAAGCAATTAATATATAAACAAACCCGTAAAATCCTTCAGAATATAAATAGGAATAAAACTGGAACGTTTGGGGTGAGTGCTAATGAAGTGGACATTTCTGGCTCAGTGCATGAGAAAAAAAAATAAAATAACTTTAACGATTGTAATTGTAATTGAAATATACAGACACAAATAGATAAAGTGTCTTGCCTATCCATTAGTATATTAATTTAACTAATTGTTAAAAACAATTAACCAGAATACACAGCTGTTTTTGAAGGGCTGTCAACAAACATTCTGAAATTAACAAACATTACTTACATTTATATTTACATTTATTCATTTAGCAGACACTTTTATCCAAAGCAACTTACAAATGAGAACAATAGAAGCAGTGAAACTAACAATAGGACAACAATATGCAAGTGGTATGACCTCCCAGTTTAATCTAACACAGTATATGTCCTTTTTTTTAAAAAAAATTAAAAAAAATTTATCAATAGAAATCGAATAGATGAGAAAGTGTTAGTATTAATGGATCAAGTGTTGCCTAAAAAAATGGCTACGGACTCAGAAGTTCTGGTTGAGTTAGGCAGATCATTCCACCAGCAAGGAACAGTCAAGGAAAAGGTCAGAGAAAGAGATTTTGTGCCTCTTTGAGATGGCACCACAAGACGACTCTCGCTTGCAGAACGCAAGTTTCTGGATGGCATGTAAGTCTGAAGTAATGAGTTTAGGTAAAAGGGAGCAGAGCCAGTGGTTGTTCTGTAGGCAAACTTCAGTGACTTGAATTTGATGCGAGCGGCAACTGGCAACCAGTACAATTTTGTGAGGAGAGGAGTGATGTATGCTCTCTTCGGCTCATTAAAGACCACTCTTGCTGCAGCATTTTGGATCAGTTGCAGAGGTTTGATAGTGCAAGCTGGAAGACCTGCCAAGAGAGCATTACAATAGTCCAGTCTGGATAGAACATGCGCTTGGACAAGGAGTTGTGTAGCATGCTTTTAATAGGAAGGGCCTGATCCTCCTAATGTTGTACAAGGCAAATCTGCAGGACCGGGCAGTTCTAGCAATGTGCTCTGTAAAGTTCAATTGATCATCAATCACAACTCCAAGGTTCCTGGCTGACCTTGATGGAGTTATGGATGACGAACCTAGTTGAATGGAAAAGTTGTGGTGTAGTGATGGGTTGACTCTGTCTTCGCAAGGTTTAGTTGAAGGTGGTGGTCCTTCATCCAGCCAGAAATGTCTGTCAGGCAGGCTGAGATGCGAGCAGCTACCGTCAGATCATCTAGTTGGAATGAGAGGTAGAGTTGTGTGTCATCAACGTAGCAGTGATAGGAAAAGCCATGTTTCTGAATCACAAAACCCCAGTAGCTAGATGTTGGGTCTTAGACGCCTCACCCCTCCACGACACTCTAAAGGACCTACCTGAGAGGTAAGACTTGAACCATTGGAGTGCGGTTCCCGAGATGCCCTTCGTCTCTAGGATTGACAGAAGGATCTGGTGGTTAACTGTGTCAAAGGCAGCAGACAGATCCAGCAGGATGAGAACTGAGGATTTGGAAGCTGCTCTTGACAGTCTCAGAGCTTCAATTACAGAGAGCAGGGCAGTCTCAGTTGAGTGTCCACTTTTGAAACCAGACTGGTTGTTGTCCAGGAGGTTGTTCTCTGTAATAAAGGAAGAGATCTGGTTGAAAACAACTCAAGTGTTCAAGTGTTTTCGCGATGAATGGAAGAAAGGATACCGGTCTGTAATTTTCCAGATGTGCTGGATTTAGAGTGGGTTTCTTAAGCAGTGGGGTTACCCGAGCCTACTTAACACTAGAACTCCCAAGGCGGTCATTTTGACCGTTTTTAAATTTTACAGTGTAATAACTTTGTTAAAATAAAATAAATGTGGCTGTAGGACTCTGACTTTTCCTAAATATGTGTATATTTTATTCTGACACTGTTCTTTTATTAAAATCACAAAACACACAACAGTTCTGACTATTTCTACCTAGAATGACCATAACGGTCATTTTGACCGCACGCATTATAAATATCATAAGTCCGCTACATTGCAAGTTTCGCGGAGGGACTTCATCACACGACTGGCGAGCGAACTTCGCTCCGACCACATGGAATCAAAAGCCATACAACTGGAGGAACTGCAAACAAAATAAAACCAAGGAGACATTTGCCAAATGTCACAAAGTGTGTGGGAGCTGCACACGAAAGGCGGTGTTTACCTGTGTGGAATGTGCGTAAGCGTCAATGATGCGGGGTGTTTGCGCCGTTCAAATGGGCAGTTAACCTGATTTTGTTCGTTAATATTTTTTGTTCACTGAAACAAATCATTCTAAAGCAGTTCGTTTTCTTGTTTAGCTAATGTTCATTTTTTTTTCTTAGCCTGTTTGTATACATTTTCACATTCATTTGAATTAAAATTTTGTGTCCTGTTCATTATTACCTATCATTGTAGATCCATTTATTTTTAGATTTTGTATTGATTATTGAACTTATTTACAAACAGGGCTGTACGTTTCCTAACTTTTGTGCATGTCTATTCACGTGGTGAGTGCGGTGAAAAAAATATTATTTTGACGCAAAACGTTCCTCAAATAGAGACAGCACCTGTCGGGGGAATCTTTCTTTTGTGCTTGTTTTAAGGGCTATGACGACAGGAATTAAAAGCTTCATTGGAAAAGAGAAGGTTAACATGTACAATAGATATGACATGACGAAAATGACTTTCAGTACGGCCATATGAACGTCAAAGTATGAACGGTCAGAATGACCGCTATGGTCGTTCTAGTAGTTATGGAATTCCGGTAGTTCTAGTGTTAAATGCTGTGGGAAAAGTACCAATGTGAAGAGAGGTGTTGATGATGTGCGTGAGTGCAGACAACTGAGGAAGAAATGGCTTGAAGTAGATTAGTGGGAATAGGTAGTAGGGCGGACAGGTAGTAGGGCGATTGGAAAGGAAGAGTTTGGAGACTTCTGCCTCTGAAAGCAGAGAGAAGGAGGGTAGAATATGTGTGTTAGCTGGTAAAATGTGTGTGTCAGTTTGTGGTTTGGTAAATTGGCTGCTGATGGTGGTTGTTTTATTTATGAAGAATGAGGCAAAATCGTCAGCTGTTAGGGTTGATGAAGGAGGAGGGTTGAGAAGAGAGGAGATGGTTTTGAAAAGCATGTGAGAGTCAGAAGAATTGTTAATTTTGTTGTGATAGTAAGTCATTTTAGCAGTATAGATGTTAGCAGAGAAGGAAGAGAGGAGGGATTGATAAAGACCAAGGTCAGTAGGATCTTTAGATTTGTGCCACTTCCTCTCTGCAGCCCTGAGATTAGAACGATGTTCGCAGAGAACATCAGATAACCAGGGGACAGAGGGTGTGGCGCGGGCTGGCCTGGAGGAAAGGGGGCGGAAGTTGTCCAAGCAGGGTGTTAAAGTGGAGAAAAGAGTATCAGTTGCACTGTTAGTATCTAGTGTTGAGAGCTGATCAGGTGGAGGAAGTGTGGATGAGACCAAAGAGGATAGGCGAGAGGGTGAGAGTGAGCGTAGGTTTCACTGAAAGGTGACCTGTGGAGGAGTGTGTGTTGTGTTCTGAGGCAAGGTGAGGCTGAGAGTGAAGAGGAGTGATCTGAGGTGTGCAGCGGAGTGACCAGTGTATGGTCAGTGGAGCAGTAGCGAGTGTAAATAAGGTCCAATTGGTTACCTCATTTGTGAGTAGCCGCAGTAGAAACTTGTTTGAGGTCGAATGAGGCAAGCAGACTGTGGAAATCAGCAGCCTGAGGTATTTCTAGGTGGATGGTAAAGTCTCCAAGAACTATGAGAGGAGTACCATCCTCCGGGAAGGATGAGAGTAGCACATCAAGCTCCTCCAAAAAACTGCCAAGCTGACCTGGGGGACGATAAACAACTACAAAATGGATTTTAATAGGACTAGTGATGCTGATTGAATGCGATTCAAATGAGCTGTTGTCACACAGAGGTGGTAAAGGATCAAATTTCCAATCGTTTGAGATGAGAAGACCAGTACCTCCACCCCTTCCGGTCAGGTGAGGGGTGTGTGAGAAAGTGAAGTGAGTGGAGAGGGCAGCAGGTGTGGCAGTGTCCTCTGGTCTGATCCAGGTCTCAGTCAGGGCCAATAGGCTTAGACCTGAATGACTAGAAATAGATGTAATGAAATCAGCTTTGTTAACAGCGGATTGGCAATTCCAGAGACCGATGGGAAAAGAGAATAAAGTACTAGAAGACACCGGAAAGGTACGCAGGTTGTTAGGATTGTACTGCCTCCTACGTTTGACATTTGATTTACGTCTGTTATAATAATATAATAGTGTTATAATGTTATAATAAGTAATAGTAAGGATTTGAAAACACATAGTGAAAGAGTGGTTGTGTAGAAGAGAAAGGAAACAACAAGAAAATAATACTTGAGTGCCTTGTGTCACATGCCTGTCCTGTCTTGTGTTGCACATGGGTGTTTTGTTATTTTGGGCCATGTGCTCATGTCATTGTCTGATCCCTCCCCCTTGTTATCTGATTATTGTTTGAGTTCTTCCACCTGTTCCCTCTTGATTAGTTCCCTTTATAAGTCCCCTCTTGTTTGCAGTCTGTGTCGGTTCGTTGTCTAATGTTTCCTATTCCCTGTGATTCCCCAGTAAGTTCTTGTTCAGTTTTTGATTTTGTATTTTCTGGTTATGTTTTCCCCCCTCGTGGGTTTTGTTTTGTATTTGTTTTTCTTTTATAAATAAATATAATTTCTCTGCACTTGAGTCCTCGCACCTTTTTGTATTTATCCCATCGTGACAGAACGAACCGACCAAATGAGGACTCAGCGGAGAAAGGGGGCGCAACCAGTCTCCTGTCCGCACTGGGAGCGGTTTCAGGAGCTAGTCTCCCTCCGTCAGCAGGGGACGGGGGTGAGAGAATTCAGTCACGTGTTCTGTAGCGCAGCTGAGGGGCTGAATCTTGGCGAGGAGGCTCGTAAGGACTTATTCAATCATGCGCTTGACGAACCGATGGACTGGCTGATCCGATCAGCATTTGATCGGGTCAGTTTTGAGGCGATGGTGGAGGGTCTTATTCATCATCGGGAGAGAATTGCCAGGTCGGTGGTCCCAGTTCCGGTGGTCCCGAGTTCGGTGGTCCCAGTGCCGGTGGTCCCAGTTCCGGTGGTCCAGAGTGCGGTGGCTCCAAGACACAGGAGGAGGAGAAAGGCTCCCTCCGTAACTGTTCCGGTGGTCCCAGTTCCGGTGGTCCCAGTTCCGGTGGTTCCGAGTCCGGTGGTTCCGAGTCCGGTGGTCCCGAGTCCGGTGATCCCGAGTCCGGTGGCTCCAAGACACAGGAGGAGGAGAAAGGCTCCCTCCGTAACTGTTCCGGTGGTCCCGAGTCCGGTGGTCCCGAGTCCGGTGGTCCCGAGTCCGGTGGCTCCTAACACGGAGACCATCCAGGAGGTGACTGCCGTTCCTGACGCGCCACCCAGGCGTCTTGCTCTGCCCGCGCCGCCCAGGCGTCTTGCTCCGCCCTGGCCGCCCGAGGGAAAGTCTCCGCCCTGGCCGCCCGATGGACAGTCTGCTCCGCCCTGGCCGCCCGAGGGAGAGTCTCCGCCCTGGCCGCCCGAGGGAAAGTCTCCGCCCTGGTCTGTCCCTCCCGTTCCGCCCTGGTCTGTCCCTCCCGTTCCGCCCTGGTCTGTCCCTCCCGTTCCACCCTGGTCTGTCCCTCCCGTTCCACCCTGGTCTGTTCCTCCCGTCCCGCCCTGGTCTGTCCCTCCCGTTCCGCCCTGGTCTGTCCCTCCCGTCCCGCCCTGGTCTGTCCCTCCCGCTCCGTAGGGAGGGGGTAATGTCACATGCCTGTCCTGTCTTGTGTTGCACATGGGTGTTTTGTTATTTTGGGCCATGTGCTCATGTCATTGTCTGATCCCTCCCCCTTGTTATCTGATTATTGTTTGAGTTCTTCCACCTGTTCCCTCTTGATTAGTTCCCTTTATAAGTCCCCTCTTGTTTGCAGTCTATGTCGGTTCGTTGTCTAATGTTTCCTGTTCCCTGTGATTCCCCAGTAAGTTCTTGTTCAGTTTTTGATTTTGTATTTTCTGGTTATGTTTTCCCCCCTTGTGGGTTTTGTTTTGTATTTGTTTTTCTTTTATAAATAAATATAATTTCTCTGCACTTGAGTCCTCGCACCTTTTTGTATTTATCCCGTCGTGACACCTTGTCACCGACAAGCTTGCTCGGTGGAGTCGCACAGGTAGAGTCGCTGGTCTTTACACTCTTCGGTCTTCACACGATGAGGGCTTCACACAAGGGTTGCCGCGGTGCACTAATCAATTATATATACGCCTAATTCCCCGTTATTGAATACAGCAGGCCATGCCACTACCTAGCAAAGCGAAACTCAAAAGCCATGCGAGATGCACGGCAAACAAACAAACGCGACTTCAGAACGCGTTTTACCACAGTACAGTAAACAAAACAAAGTTTCCTAGCAACGAAGAACCGCGTTAAAATCTAATGAGACAAGTAAACACTCACAAGCTGATGCCCTCTCCTGTTGCTCGACTGCTTCTTCTAACAAGTATATCAAACCTGGTAGAATAAGTACTTTAACTGGCTTTGGCCACGCCCTACTACTTAGCAAAGCAAAACTCAAAAGCCACGCAAGATGCACGACAAACTTGGTGTAGTTATGCATGCATGTACTGTATACAGTATGTTGATTTATTATGGTATGAAGTAACTTCAACTTATAATTTAAAAGAAAAATGTTTTTTAAAGCCTTTGATTATTTAATTATTGATTATTGATTATTAATTGAGTGAATTACATCCAGTACTGGACTAACCTGGATTGGTGCTAATAGTAATTACAAACTTGAACAAATCACAAGTTGTTCCTGTGTGATCCCAGTAAAACTCATTTAAATCTTTATTATCATTTCTCATGATTAACTTTCTCCCAAGGCAACCTTATCGCAGATGAGTGGGAGTTCAGAGTCTCTCATCTGAGCCATATTGAAGGGAAAGACTGTTAAGTGTTGAAGGGAGAAGCTGTTCAACATCTCCTGTAGAAACAGGTCAGCTCCTGAAGAATACAACAGAGGGACGTTCTTTATAGTATTCATCTAATTGCTGTTTGTTTCCTGCTGCCACTTAAGATGTCACAGTAGGGTTACTTTTGCTCTCTGCAGCTGCCCAAAACTGTTCATTAAGAAATGTGCCTGCCAGTATAAATAGGTGTACATGACATTTAAGTTTCATTATCGTTTATTGGCTGATATTAGAAATCTTAATTTGTTTTCATTTTATTGTATCAGTCAGATATTTAATGTGCACAATTTCCCTCGTTTTTTGCTGTCATCTAACATTCAAAGTTTATTTTTAAAAACCCTAATAATTGATTAAAATTTCAAATGTAATCTTTAGCAAATCTTTTTTTATTGTATTTTTTTTACTGCAGTAATTTCAATTCTTTCTTTTTTTCTTTTCTTTTTTTGCTTTGTCATTATGGGATATGGACTGTAGACTGTAGAGGAAAAAAGTTATGCTTTAAGTTTAAAAGGTAATTTAAAGCAGTTTAGCACAAGGCTGCAACATAAAATGTGATTTTTTTTTAAACAATTAAAAAAATATAAATTATAGCCTATATCATTCAAAAGTTTGGTTTAGTACGATTTTCAAGAAAATATTAATACTTTTATTTATTAAGTTTGCATTAAATTGATAAAAAAGTTACAGTAAAAACATTCATAATGTTATAAAAGATTTATATTTCAAATAGTTCATTGAGCAGCAAATCAGCATAGTAAAATGACCACGGAAATAAATGAAAAAGAAATAGACACCAAGTATTTTAAATTGTGATTATATTGTTAATATTTAAAAAGTAATGAAACTGTTAATACTACTATTGTATTTTTGCAGCCTTGGTTAGCATATTCATGGCAAGTTAACCAGCAGAGTGTACAATGAAATTAGGACCTACTAAGAATGTCAGTTATTGAGGAATCACTCTTGAGCTCGGGGTTTGGAGTGGGTGCTGGATCTGGGGGTGGGGTGGTTGTCTGTTAGAACAGAACATTTATTCCATTTCTTGTCCAGTTCATCTCTTTTCCCCTCGGTACCCTCCAGGACCCTGGGTTGTGGTATGAGGCCCAGAAAACATAACAAAAGGGGCTCTGTTGCATATCTGCCCTGCAGCCCAGCTCTTCCCTGAGGTCTGCCTGACCATCGATTGCAAGCTACATGACAAACAAGCAGAATGAGCCGCCCGGAAAGCAGGACCACTTCAAACCGGACTCATTCTGTGCCTGTCAATTACCCACACTTACTGTGTCGAACTCGTTCGTTTTCAAGGTCCCCACCAGCTGTGAATGAGCAATGTTCAATAATGCTTTTGTAACTGTTTACACTTAAAAAAAATAAAGTGTTTTAAAGCAAATCATATATGCCACATTCTTTGCGGTTTCAGTGATGGACCTTAAAGCAGGGCTCAGTAGTTCCGGGATTTCCTCGCTGTATTCTCGCTTTTTGCTCGCAGGTTTCTCTCTAGAGCTCCCCCCACAGCTTCGGAATAGATAATTGACAACACTGTTGTAAAAACTCGTTGGTGATTCTCAGACACCAGAGGCTAGTAGATCAACGACATCAAAGCAGATGGGACATTCTTTAAAACGTCTTCTTCATTCGGGTTCGAACAGCGTGAGGAAGCGCAATAATGACAGCATTTTAGCAGATTTCTTTTGGCCGTAAAGCAATTGTTTATATCGCGAGACCTGATATCACGCGATACTTCCTGATTCGACGGCCGGCGGCCCGCCGGCTCAAAGTTGCAAGTGCGTATTTTCCGCTCACGGGCACCAGGGGGGTGCGAAACGACCACCATTCAACCCAAAATAAGTAATATAACCATTCCAATGACTCTGAAGCTGTTCAGTTAAGGTAAAAAAGTTACTTAGTTCACCTTTAACACAACTACTACATTTAAAGGAACAGTTCACCCAAAATTTTAAATATGTCATCATACTCATCCTTTTCTTTCTTCTGTAAAAAAAAACAACAACTTAGAATTGCATAGCACAATGTCCAAACTGATCTGTTTCAAACAATGAAATTAAATAGTGACAATGGCTGTTAAGCAAGATTTTCAGGGAATAACAATTTACACTGCACTCTGTTAATCACACACAGCTGTTGTGGCTTTGAAAGACTATTGTTGCATTTAAGGGGTATAGACTACATTTATAATACTTTTTTGGGCTTTTTTTTTTTTTTTTTTGCCCTGAAAGGAAACAGAGCAGTCTTAACATGTGTCAAAATTTCTTCAACATTTTACAAAACAAAGTCATATTAATTTGAAATTACATGCTGGTAAAGAAATAACAATTTTCATTTTTGGGTGAATCATGCATTTAAATATACATTTAAAATTATTTACTAGATAAAATCTACTGGCATTTCTTTTACTTTTTTTATTATTATTCAAGGCTATTCTATTTCTGCCAACATTCACCCCCATTCCCCGATCTACTCTCGCTCCTCTTTTCCCCATTGCCAGTGGCAGCCTATAGGACGGATCTCATGCTTGCAAATGGGCTCCTCAATGGGAGTGCTCATTCAAGAGCTCCCTGGTGGATCTACCAATTATCCTAGGCCTTCACAGCTGGAGCAGTGAAAAAAATGGCAGTCTAAGAGGAGCTTTTTGTACCTGAAAACCTTTAGATGGGGTCTGATAGAGGAGTTTAGAGAAGGACAGACATCCTCTATAATCACAAATACATATCAATAGAGAAAGCGGAAGAGAAAGATGAAATAAAAATTCATCTATTTTGTCATTTTCAGTGCAAGTTGTACAAAATTCTGAATTTAAGAATTAGCTCTCATTTAATTAATGACCTGGACTATTTAAAACTTTGGGGTTGGTAATATTTGTTTATGTCTTTGCTCACCAAGGCTGCATTTATTTGATCAAAAATACAATAAAAAACAGTAACATTGTGAAATATGAATACAATTTTAAATAATATTTCTTTATTATAATCCTTCAGAAATCATTCTAATATGCTGATTTAGTGCCCAAGAAAAAAAAAAAGTCTTATTATCAAAGTTATGCCTCTTTAATATTTTCTAGAAACCCTGCTATATATTTTTTTTCAGGATTTTTTGATGAATAGAATGTTCAAAGAACTGCATTTATTTGAAATAGAAATAGTTTATAACAATGTAAACGTCTTTACAATCACTTCAATTCAGTTCTGAGCACAACCCTGTTTCCCTGATCGCTAGAAAGTCTATTTTTGAAAAGTTTCAACCAATCGTCCATTTATTTCAAAGTTTTGTCGAAACAACATTCAGGTACTTAAATTCACCCACATGTAACTTGTTAGCAACTTTACAGCACAGCGAAAGTCAGCTTAGACTATCTTCAAATAGTGTGCAGCATTGAAGGTGGGGGTAGGGGAAGCCACCTGAAGTAGGAGTGACATTGTGGAGGTAAAGTTTGGCAAAACTCAGAAGGAGACAATGGCTGAGAGAGGTTTGAATGCTGTGATTAGCGGCAGGAGTGGAAAAGGGGAAACAGCTGGAAGGTGAAGATACTGTTTCTGCAAGCTTCAACCCATCTCTAAAGGGTAAACACAACGCGAGCTTGTTTGATTTATGGTGCACGTCACACACAGAGTGGCCATTATTCCCTGTGAAAGGCCCGAGCATCATGGGAGGAAATGTGTCCATAATGTAGCTTTTCACAGGTAAACTGGAGAAAGTAGAGAGTGTGATTTTTAAAAATACATTTCCTGCCTGTGAAATGCAGTTTGATGAACTGTCCCTTTCTGCCTCTTCAATGTTGTGTATTTTGTTAATGTTTTTGTTCAGAAGTGCCACAAATTATGGGAGACATGAATAGAAGCCCATCTTTTTCTCTTTTCACCGCTTACAATTTGGAGTATGATTAATTTCCAGATACCTCTCCCCTTTTTTGCTCATATTCTCGTGCATGATCCCCGCAATGCTTGTTTTCCTATTTATGTGTCAAGCACGCAATTCACAACAAGGAGGTGTCAGCAGTAATTAATAGGACCTATTCAGACTTGCCCTAATGAATAGTGGGTGAGAGTCTGAGCTTCAACAGCCATTTAAAGGAAGTTCAGTGACAGGCACTTTATTGTTTTTGCCATTTTACTCCTACTTCTACATTCCCTTTCTTTTTGGGAAGTTTCAAAAAGTGGTCCAAAGTAAGAAATAAATAAATAAAAAGCCTAGGCTCATTGGAAAAACATGTCTCTACCCACATTTTTGCAAAACTTCCAGTTTCCAGCTGAAATGAGTACCAACAACTTTGATTCTTTTTTACAATATGATTACGAGGTAAATTATCAATTAATAAAGACTTATTTTCACACAGCTCCTCACTATACTATATTATGACCTCAACTCTTTAACCATAATACATGATTTAAACTAATACATTTTGACGTTTGAATCACATAAACAGCTCCATATGTATGGCATTTCTTAAATAGTAAACTTGTTCGGTAGCTCACCTGGTACACCACTGCATTTCCTATGCGAAACACGTGGGTACGAGTCCAATGAAAAAAAGGTCATGCCACTTGATTAAGGATCTCAAAGATTTGTAGAAGCAAGCTAAAATTGCATGGTTCTTTCACTTCTGCTTCTGGTAACACTCTTGGTTAGGTTTAGATCAGTTGTACGTTATTTTCAAAGGCGATAGAGCATTAACTTTTTAGAGCCACTCACTAGACATTTCATTTCCAAACTGCCGTAATATGTACAACAACCAATAAAGTAAAACGTTTCCAGATTCACATTCATCCGTTTCGGATAAAACTGAAATGTTGTTAGTGACATTCACTGGACATTTCACTTTGAAAGTGTAGCGAAACGTGCAAGAAGCAACTTAATATCTTCTTGCAGAAATGTCGCCACAGACGTGTTTTTCCAAAGAGAACAGGTTGAATGAAACGAGCTTTGGGACACACAAAACATTTGCTTTGACATGGCTTTGGCTAGTCTAACCGCATTTTATGAAATCATGAACAATAATTAAAAATGACATCATGTGGTTCATTTCAAGATCTGGAATATTGGTCTGTTTCATATCCACCCCCATAAAATATACTGTGACATATAGTATCCTCTTTGAGTGATATAAAGGGTGCTGATAGCCTCAGATGGACACAGTTTAGCCCTCATAATACCGCCAACATCCCAATCGCCATCCATTACCTTTGTGCGCTAATGGAGGCATGAAGTGACACGTGTGACTCCTAAGGTTTTTAACTAAAAGCTAGATGACATATTTAATCAAATAGCAGCTGTTAAGTCTGAGCTTACTCAATAGCCTTAAATATCAAAACCTCATTACTCATATTAATATGAAAAGATATAACAAGCAGAAGTTGGAGCAAAAATGCCATCTGACCACATGAAATGTAAATCTTTCACGGGCCGCCCATCCTCTAGCTATTACCGGAATTGCTGTGGTCTTTGCTTTTGCAAGCTGTTGACCAGGAATAAGAGCTAATTGACTTGGTGCAGGGGAGGTATGGGAATATACATAAACATGTCAACCTTAAGTACCTTTATAATTTACCAGAGCTTTGGTGGAATTGGACATTAGGATTTTTATAGGTTCCACAATGGAGACACAATTGTTCTTTAATATAACCGAGGATTTATGGCCTTTTCCTCCTGCAGTAATCAATTCTGGATTTAGCCCCCTACTTTAAGAATCATTCCATTGTTCCAAGTGTAGTTTGCATAAAATGAATATTCAAAAAACGGTTCCTGCAAAAATAGGCACACCAGATTTCAGATGAATAATATGTTAGCATTAGCACCAAGGTCATAATTAAAGAGGCTGAAAACTGAAAACTATTATACTTTGACCTAAGACGACAAAAACGTCCAAACAGTGGCACCGGCTTTCATTATATATAGTAGTAGGATTGAACACATCATATAATAATATTGTGAAAATGTTTTGACTCTTCAGTCCAAATTATGCTAAAGTACTTCTAGATATGTGCTCTCTTAATATGCCAAAAAAGAAAGCATCCCTGACTGGCAGTACTTCTGTGTGGTCTAGTATTGCTGAGCAACTACACAGAACAGAGGAGCTTTGTGAGTATTCCAGAGGACTGTGAAATCACTAAAAAATATGACTATGGCAGCTGCCATGAAAGACATTTATGACAGCCGCTGTTGTGATGGGCCAGGCAGCCAATAACTAGGCTACATCATCCAGTGTTGAGGAAGCTAGTGTTTTGAAAAACTATTTAGCTACACTGCATGCTACAAACAGTAGTTAACTACACTACCGTTCAGTTAAGTTTGGGGTCAGTAAGATTTATTTTCCATTTAAAAAATAAATATAAAAATTAACACTCGTTCAGCAAGGAAACATTAAATTGATCAAAAGTGAGAGTAAAGACATTTATAATGTTACAAAGATTTATATTTCAAATAAATGCTGGTCTTTTAAAATTTATATTCATAAAATAATCCTGAAAAAAATCTATCATGGTTTCCACAAAGATATTTAACTGTTTTCAACACTGATAAGAAATGTTTTTCATATGCCGAATCAGCAGTGTCACAAGATGGCTGAAGACAGGATACAAGTATAAACGTGATTTAATAAAACAAAAAGGCAGACAGGCATAACAGTGTGCATAACATAGCATACACAAACAACAACCAACAGCTGAAGACTGAAAGCAGAGGAACTACATAGATATAATAAAATAACAAACAGGTGTGATGATTAGATGAGTGTGTGCAGGTGTGAGCCAGGAGGGATTATGGGAAATGTAGTGTGCTGAGGTGACTGAGGATTGTGACAATTAGACATATTTTTGAAGGATCATGTGACACTGAAAGATTCAGCTTTGCCATCAAAAGAATAAATTCCATTTAAAAAAGTTTAAATAGATAACTGCTAGGTTACACTTTATTTTAATGGTCTGCATTCTACTAACTATACATGTCAACTAACACTTATTAGAGTATTAGTATACTGTAATAGACTGTTAGGTTAGGGTTAGTAGAATAAGTTGACAGTTGCAAAGTTACCTTGTACAGTAAGTAGAATGTCTGTTGGGGGACCATCAAAATAAAGTGAAACCCAATTTTGTTTTAAACATAATATCCAGTTTTATAATTTAATCATCAGAGCCATATTATTCTGAAACACAAACATTGGAATTTAAATAAACTAAATGTTACTAAATGTTCTGCTATAAAAGGACGGAGGGGCTCAAATTGGTGAATCAGTTCATTTACACAAATAATCCAAACAAACTGATTCATTAGAATGAATCAGACATTCCAACTCTAAAGAGTGAAATACAAGAGTGTGTTTCACTACCTCAGCTCTCTATTGCATGCTGCACAATACAATGTGATACAATGCTAGAGGAGAAAATCATTAAACAAATTATTCAATGTAAGTTACATTGTCAAGATTCAAATTATAGAATTCAATAGCATTATTGCTCATGTGAGTCTGTTACATTTCCAATATTTAAAAAAATTCAGCAGAATTGTTCAGCTAGTCAACTGATGTTTTGGAGATTATGATATTGTGGCTAAAATTTAGATGATTAGTAACTATAAATGACAGAAAAGTGGAAGTCTCACTCACTAGCAAAGGAAGTGGGAAACTTTAATCAGTGACTCATCATACCAAAGCTGAATAGTTAAGATGATAAGTGGCAATATTTATTGGTTTTCATGTGCAGCCTTTTAAATATCATCCTCATGCTAGGAGCTGTAAGATTCAGGAAACTGAACTGAGCAATGGACAAAAGCTGCACGAAGGGTTACAACATAATATTTTTGCGTTTATAACTGCAGTCCTTTATTCTTGTTCACTCTGACAGGTGAAGCCATGACGCTTTTGAAGTGTTTGAGTCCTTTGTTTAGCCTGGCTGTTCACTCCATGTATACAGACATCGCACTTTGCTCATGGTTACCATGGTGCTCAGACATCACTGACGGCTCATGTTCAGTTCCAAGTACGTCTCTGTCTCCCTCTCTCTCTGTTGAGCTCTGTCTGTTCCCTCGATTGCCTCCATAAATGGTAGGCCACTCAATAATATACAAAATCAATGTATGGCATGCAAACTGCAGTCATAGATGTGATGTGTGCGATTTTGCTAAATGAATTAGTTTAACAGGGGCTACTCAGACAGGATGTCCTACATTAGACAACACCCCCATTATTTCAAATGAAATGGCTTTGTGCAGGTGTGAAACCCCATGGATCAATACTCTGGAAAGAGAAAGCTGTTTAACTGATGCTGTTTTTTTCTGCTGAGTCGTGGTTCGTGGAAATGTAGACGTAACAAAATGGCTTGGTGATTTTCGATCCAGTACATGGAACACTGCATTTCATAGCTAGAAAATAAATAAATTCAGCAGTTAATATGTTGTGTTCTAACTGAATGCATTTTACCTTGCATTCCCATTTAATTATCAAATACTAGCTGGAAACCAGCTGTGTTGTTTTTTCAGGTTCAAATGATTAATGAAATTATATTACAGTAGCACATTGAGTGCCTCCTCTAATTTTTCACACCATGAACTGTGTTCTTCAAAAGGTCCAGCAGCTACCCGATTTCATGGGACCATGTCCTTGTGGTTTAATCCATAGTCTTTTATGTTCCCTGTTGTTTTAAACAGCACCATTTGTCTAACTGTGACATGGGTTTATAAATTGAGCCTTCTGTGACAATTTTCTTGATGAATCATTAGAGTTTGCTCTGCTGAGACATTGTATCAGTTACTGCACAGCTCGGTAAAGGCTCATAACGCATTACTCTTTCTATGTTAGTTAGCAACATTTATTTAACTTGATAAACAAGTTCATTGAGACAATCAGAAAGTTAGATGACAGCAATGGAAAACGTTTTATCATAATGATAAATAAGCAAGTAAAAAAAAAAAAAAAACTATATTAAGTGTATTTCAACAAAGAATTATTTATTAGCTCTAAAAATGTAGAGTGATGGTTTAAGCAAAAAATAAATGCAAGATATGTCCCTTACACCAAAAATATGTGTGTGTACACAGACTGTTCATTATATGAAATGTATTCTACACATTTTGCAAGCTAAAAAAAAATCATAAATATTATATTATGAATTTATTAATCAAGAACATAACCTGACTTGAAAAAAAACTAACGTTGCCTTTTCATAAGGTTAAAATATGTATGTATGTATACATATATATATATATATATATATATATATATATATATATATATATATATATATATTTATTTATATTTAAATTCATGTGCCCCCATAATCTTTAATCAAAATAACTTCCCCTGCTTGAAGCAACATCTTTTTTCTCTGATGACGTGTTTACTGGTGCGAGGGTGGGACAACCTGTCACTCACATAACATCACATCACATCAATAGCAAACAATTCAACCATCCAATTTTTTTTTTTTTCTTGTTTAAGAACTGCTTCGCTTGGATATGTCACAATAGGGAAGAAAGGACTCATAACTCATAATCACAACATCTGTTTCATGCTGACTTTAAATAATACTTTGGCCATTATGGGTGTTGATGTTATACTAAAATTCCATCTTACCAGTGGTGAATTCTCCTTTTAAGATGGTTAATATGAAACTTAAATGACAGCTTTCTTGCTAGTCAAAAATCATTTCTTTGCAGTTTGTTAAAAAATAATGGGCCGTCAAATGGGCACAGTTTTCCATCTACACACAAATACAGCACAGCTTTCCTGGACTAAATCTGGCCAGGAAATTATACACTACCTACCAAAAGCTTGACAAGGTCGCATAAAGAAAAGATGAAAAGAGGAGGAAAAGACAAAATAAAGACTAAATAAGACAGCAGCATAAAAGTATAGGCAAGATTGGAGGTTTTTGAATGGGGTCTTGTATGTCTATGGCGGTATATTGGACAAGCCCATGCAGTTTAGGCCATGAGTTATCCAACTAACTGACAGTCTTTCTGCAGGTTGACCCGTGGATGTTTTAAAAGCAGACACCAAAAACGCTGTCCCCGATGAGGGAAGGGGCAGTAATCACAGCTTCTAGCCCAGTTACATTTGCTTTGATAGCTCTCTGGCCATCATAGCAATCGATGCAATGCACAATCAAGTGTAATGTGCATTCGCAGCCTGCCCATTCAATATTGTTCTATCTTAAGCCAAAAGAAAGAGGGACTGTGCCTTTCATTAAAATCAATGGCATTGTCCTTACAAGAATTAGTGCGATTGGAGGAGATTATTGTTATTTTTCTGTCTGAAACTCTTAAAAGAGAACATTGTGATTGAGTTGTGGCGGTGAAGCTCAGTGCTTCATTGTGCAGTACTTCACTTCTGTCCTATTAACCCACTTTTCAGTTGTACTCCTGGTTCCTCAACAGTCTGGCCCATTAAAAATTAAACCCATCATTGTGTCTGTGAATTCAAAGGTCCTGGAAAGTGGAAACAAGGGGGATATGTTTAAAAACAGTGATGTTGTAGTGGTGATTGACAATGGCTAATGGATCAATGATGTGACACTCAGTGACGCTTTGTCATATTAATACATTTAAAAATACATTAAAAAAACAATTATTCAAAAATAAAAATAAAAACGTTTCATAAATATCAGAAACTTGTCAGGGTGCTACAATGATCCTGACAATGAAGACAAACCCCATTAAAACCTTAAGAAGTAGTTTTCTTTCGGGAATGTACACGTCACAATATTCCTCATTTAGATAATTCCTGCCTAAGGCATAAGCAAAAAAGGGGGCGAGGCCTGTTTGAGTTGGATAAGCAGTGTGTTGAAACTCGCGGTTATGATAGACGTGACTTTTTCGAAAACCTAAAGTGGTTGACCAATCACAACACACTGATCCAGTCGACCAATCAGAGCACTTAGCGCTTTTCGGAAGGAAGGGCTTCATAGAGACAGGAAATAAAGTGCGTTTCCTAAAAGCATTGTTAGCTAACCATGGTCGCAAGTTCCACTGAATTGTGTTGAAACTCACAGTTATGATAAGAGACGTGACATTTTCGAAAACCTTAAGCGGTTGAACAATCACAACACACTGATCCAGTCGACCAATCAGAGCACATTGCGCTTTCCGGAAGGAGGGGCTTCAGAGACAGGAAATAAAGTGTTTCCTAAAAGCATTGTTTGCTAACTATGGTCACAAGTTCAGTTGAATTGTGTTGGTAATGTTGAAAAGCACCCCAGAATGTTATTGACAGACTGGCAAGAGAGGTCCGGCAGCAATGTAAAATATGTGAAAAATAAGCTGTATTTTGAACAATCAAGCATGAAAACCTATTCTAGAAGTCCTCAAAGACAAAATCAAACCTTTGTAAAATGGCATATTATGGACTCTTTAAAATAGTTTTTTTTAGCAAAACTCAAACCAACATGCAAGGAAATAAAAATAAAACACAATAGGAAATGATATATGAAAACCCCTGCAAAACCCTTATGATTGTGTCAAGGTCAATAAGTCTCTTAAAACATCAGTTTCTTTTACCATTTTATCACATAGCAAGGTTATTTCAGGTTGTAAAATCTCAAGTTGTGTGACTCTCTCCCAACATCATAATATTTGTGAATAATTCATGTTTGTAAAAAACAAAAAAAACAAAAAAAAACTACTTCATGAATAAACTCTACACACACACACACACACACAGTTATTTAAGGTGTAAGGAAGATACTTTATTTTTTATTTAATTTTTTTTTACATTTACTTGGTAACCCTTGACATTTTAGAATCAATAAACTCAAACTTTCCTTGAAAATGTTATAAATGTTTCTTATAACCAACACGAGTACAAAAACTATATACAACATGACAAAAATGGTCACGTGCACTCTCCCAAAACAACTTTTAGGGTTCTAGTATTTTCAAAAAGTCATCACATCAGGATTCTTTCTAACCTTGAAGACTACAGAGAGTTGGCTCTTGACCCCTCCTCTCTCGTTCTGTCTCACCCTCCCATCTCTATCCCCACTGAGACAGAACATCGCGGTGGCCTCTCAAACCTGAGCTCCAGTGATTTCTGGAAAGCGGTGAAGCAGGGTCAGCCTAAACACATCGCTGGTCAACAGATGCACAGTGATCAAAGGAGAAGACTTGGGAGTGTAAAACTGCTGGGATTTACAGTTATTTCCTGTTCAGATTCTAAACAGAATCTTCAGACATGTGAATCAAGGTGTTGAACAGTAGATAAAAATAAGAAAAGTACTGTCATTTTCTCACAATGCCAAGAAAACATGTTTTTTGAAATACAGCCCATGTGATTATACTCATGGTATAGAGATTCATTGTCATGCCAGCCACATATGTGAATTCATTGTTCGTTTACATAGCACTAAAGTAGTTTTAAGCAATTTCACACATAGCCCAACAGAGGGTAGTATTATCTCAGCATGTAAGCCAGTGTATAAAGAGCACTGCATTAGAGCTGAGCTTTTAGTGTCCTGAAAAGTACTCAAACTGTGTTGTGGAATTTCACCCTGGCATATAATCTGTGTTCTAAAAGCTGGCACACATTTACATAGTCAAGGGTGTAATGGGTGGAGCTTGATCTAGTTCAGCTCAACCACTGTGGACCTAATGGGTGGAGCTTGACCTAGTTATACTCCACCCATTACATCCAGAAAGGGGGGACTGGACGTCAAGCTCTACCCATTTGATTGGAGTTCTGCATACATAACCAAAGAAAAGTCTGCCGTTTTTACGGAAGGTCCAGTTATCACACCAGTTTGATTTTTTTTTATTATATTTTTTTTTTATAAAATAAAAGATTAAACATATGAATTGTTCACAATAAGATCTATAATATGCAGTTAAACATGCATTCAAATAAATGCAGTCTTGGCGAGCAAAGGAGACTAAGAAACATTTCTGGTAGTAATCCAGGCTTTGGATAAAAGTGTGTGAGGCGGGCGCACTAACAAGGACGCTAAAGACCACAGTGGCCCTGTCCAAAATAGCACACTTCATGTGGATTTGCTTTCAATGGCTTCCACGTGCGCGTGTCTGTTAAGTTCACAAGACCGTAGGGTGTTCCATTTATCATTATAGGCTTAAGAAGGGTGCTCGTGAGCACCCCCTTTGCGGCCGATATGCGCCCCTCAATGTGCACTGTTGCTGATCCCGCAAGCCTGCGAGCTCCACAGTAGACTTCTACCCGACAATCAAAGCAGCATTACGTCACGAAAGTGACCCCCATCTGAGTTACGGCACCAATGTAACCCCTCCGGTCCTACTTGCCCCGCTCTGAGTGGGACTCGAATCTGCAGCTCCGGCATGGGAGGCGGGCGCACTAACAAGGACACTAAAAACCGTAGTCTCTAGCATCAGTCGCTAATGTGCCTCTTGAGATCAGGGGAGTGAGGTTTACCACAGCTCTCACTAGCTGGCCTCTGTTACAATTACATAGTATTTCCACAGGTTTTAGTAATACATGTAATTATTGATGGTTTCATAAAATATAATGGAGATATATACATATATATAACAGAATGTACAGTATTAGAAAATGAAAATGAGAGTCTCACAACAAACTCATGCTAGTAAATGTAAAAAGCCACCTATCAGAGAAAGGTGAAAGGTTAAAGTCCTCAGACTCAGAGCTCAGAACCCCCAAGGCAAGATAAAGATACCTCAGGCTGGATGAGAAGCACCAGTGATGCTGTACCCCTGACTCCTCTGAGACTCTGGTGAAAAATATTTATTTTGTGCAAAGAGAAGGAGATAATGTTTAATTAACAGGAACATTCACATTTCTATGAGCAGAGCTGCTACGCAACTACAGTAAAATAAACATATTGCACTAAAGATGCTGTGCAGTACTCTTGATAGGTTCTGTGTCAGCTGGACTACACATTTAGATTTTGAAAATATGGTGGGTATATAATTAACGCACACTCTCTCCACTTGTTTGTGAAGAACTAAAATAATGATGATAAATCCTTTGAACTGTCTGTCTCTCACACACCCACAAACATAAATGAAGTATGACTCTTAAGAACACAGTTGTCATGGGAACACGTAGGCTTACAAAATACGACAACACAAAGGCATTACAGAAAACAATCAGCCACAAACTTTTTACAAGGGTTGAACCTTCATGTCCTATGATCTCCGCTCTCTGCAACAACTGCATGGTCAGTATGGGGTTAGAATTGTTGTATTATTAAAAATAAATAGATTGAGATTCACAAACAAATGTAAAGAGATTCACAAAAATGTATCAAATTCACAAATAGATTAAGATCCACAAATAAATGTAAAGAGTTACACAAAAATTTATAAAACTCACAAATAAATAAAATGAGATTTGCAAATAAAAAAATATATTTACAAATGTGTTTTATGTCACAAATACAACTCTGCCTGGCATTTATTTGTGAATCGCTTCCTGTGTATTTGTAAATCGCTGCACACATTTGTGGATTGCTTCTTGTGCATTTGTAAATCCCCTCACGCATCTGTGGATTTTGAAACACTTCTAGCGTTGACATGCAGACAAATCCACAAATAAGTGGACTCCACCCGCCGTTTCCTCAAGCCAATCAGATAACGGCCACATTGAGCTGACCAATCATAGCACGTTCTCGCTACAACCAATCACATTAGACTTTACACTCAGGGCAGTAACTGAATCTGATTCATTTTGAAGATATTTGCACCCTTGAAATAGAGCTGTAATCTATGGACGCTTCATTCAAATTGAACTGTTTGTGTGGTTAAAACATAGCCTAGAAATCTAGACGCACCCATAGCGGCAGCAAAATTTATTTTGCAGCCAGTGTAGTCTAGCAACTCTCCGTTGACTTTTGAGCTGGAAAAACCAAACTCTAATCAGGCCAATCAGGCGGGCTTAACATAATGACGACAGAGTTGCGACGGTTCCCTGCTACTTGAAAACGACTGCTGCTGCTGCTGGTGAACAGCAGTCTTTCGAATCTGGAGGACTTGGAGTTAAGCTTTTCTTTGAGAAAAGAACAAAGAACGGCACTTAAGTCATTCTTAAAAAAGGAAGATGTGTTCATAGTTTTGCCGACCAGATACGGCAAAAGTTTAATCTATCAACTAGCTCCGCTGGTGGGAAAACGCTCTGGTTGGTTGTAGCGCTATCCTATTGCGTGCAGAGGGAATTTGAAAGACAACCGTTTATCCCGCCCCTCGGATTGAGCCGTGCCAATGGTGAGTTGCCAGACCTAACATCTTGATGTAGGTCTGGCTTGCCAGGCTAGTTAAAACACCCTGTTTACAAAAGATTGTTGGAGTTTAAGGCTTCTTTATATTTCCATCAGGATAAACTCAGGATTACACACAAATTATGATCATCACAGATCCCGAGCATCATATAACACCCTCTACACCGGACTCAAGCGGCTCGAAACAGCTCGTCAAAAGCAAATAGCCCATTATCTTCCCAGCTGCCGTAGCAGTTTCAAATAATGTAAAACTAACATGTTTGCAATGTTAAAGGTATAGCGGAGGATTTTTTACTTCCGGGTGGATCACCTATACTATTGGTCCTCCTAATTGTCAATCATTCTGGTGAATCAATCAAACTTATTCAAAAAGTGGAGAGGGCGGGTCTTATCTAAAATTCGGAAAGATCCTCCACTATACCTTTAACACATTTTGGCCATGACGTCTGTTTTCTTACCTGCAGATACATGATGCATCTATAATCTTCCTTATTGACTAGTGCTGGCTATATGAAAATTCATAATGATTCATTGATAGTAAACGGATGCCCGTTCTTCTTCTGAAGTAGTTATTCTCCTTCTGATGAGCTACTACACGCAACTACACGGAGGACACATAGCCTAATTTGCACATTTGCTTTGTCCAGTGTAGACAGCCTCGCACGGTGTGGACACGATGTAAGAAATGGCAAAACGGATGATTTTGTCTTTTAAATCACAATCGTGGTGACAATAGCTAGCTATAGGACATAAATATTATGTAGAATACCAGATGACCATCACTGAAGATGTAACAGTACTAGTAACAGCGTGTACTGGGGTTTTGAGTGGATAATGAAATGCTGAAAAAATACATATTTGCATTTAGTCTGATTCATATGAAATATTATCTGTGTGATCAAGTGTTTTAACTGATAAATGAATGCAAATCGCTTGTCTGCTGGGCATTTCACTTTTAAACGCATGATATTGGAAGGCAACATCATGTCACATGTTTAAAAAGAATCCACCTATATCTTCTCTACAAACAAAGGGAAATGTAGTACAGGTATTTAATATTTAAAATACTATTTAACATATTTAATGCTTTATAGATCATTAGATCCACGGACCTGCTGCATATTTAAAACTTGACTGAAGAAGTGGGAAAAGCTGTTGGCTGTTGTGAATTTCACCTATAATTACACAAACTCACGTATTTATCACAAGGTTGAATCCAGTTATTCATTAGTCAGCAACTTATTGATGCTTTTGTAGCAGACTTCAAGTGGTAACCTTTCAAGGTTAGGTAACCTAACCTGCACTAAATGTAGCGCTGAATTACCCCACATAACAGGACAGCACACATAGAAAACATAAATGGAAAATGCATAACATATTTGTAAAAGTTAACATACAAATATGCTGTAAATTCACAGAAATGCACATATAATGTACTGTAAACTCTTAAGTGCATCAAAATCTGATTGTTGAACTACTGTGTGTATAATACAATAATTATTTGCACAAACAGTCTCATTGCATGAAAATATACCACAAGGCAATTAGTATGATGATAGCCCTAATATATACTGAGGTACACAACTTTCAAATAAGATTCACAAATTACTTAATAAAAAGTCAAATTAATAATCACAAATTGAAACAACATATCTTTAACAGAGTAGTGAGGCAAGATTAGTAAATAGACATCAGAAGGCCTCTCTCATTCCTGCATTTAAAGATGCACGTGAAAATGAGGCGCTAACTTTAACAAGGTTAAAAGAGCCACTTTAAAGGAAAATAAGCTAATCACACTGATGCACATTATGACATAAACTCTTAACAGTGTTTTAACATAATAAATATAGTGATTTCATTACAAAAAAAAAAAAAACTAAATGCAGAAAAAAAAACTAAATGCAGGACAAATATTTGAGAGAGAGAAAAACTACCTCTGCCTCCCCATCCGCATACACCATGTGTCTGAGCACGAATGCTTAAAGGGGAACTGAAACGAACAAAATATAATTCGATAACATGTTGGCTATTAAAATTGTAAACAAATTAATTAAAAAATAATATTAAAAACAAAACATATATTGTAACGGCCACCTATGTTAAGTAGTGTTCATGACATGTTGATGTGCCTATAAGATAACAAGTTCTATGGCGTACGTTATTGTATGCGTGCTGTTTTTATGTGAGCGCGCACGCACAGTGAGAGTGAGATTGCTCGCGCAAAGAGGAAGATGACCGCTCTACTGCTGACCGTTGTTTTATTATAATGTGTTTACTTCCACTTTGATTTGTAGCGTGTTTCAGAGTGTTTTCTTTTCCCTTTTAACATTCGCTCTTCGACATGTATGTGAAGAGTGTGCTTAACTGAGAGGAAACATCTATAAAAGTCTCATGGAACTACCAGTTCGTTTGCACTGTCTTGTATTCTTCATCTGGGCAGACTTCAAACTCTCTGACAGACGTTACAATATGAAGTTTTTCCTAATACTGAAATTTACATTTGTTGTTATCAGAGCGCAGCCGTGTTCGATGACTGGCATGGTACTACTGTAGGCTACTAACGTTATGTCAATACACTGTTATCCTCTGTGTATGTTGTATATTGTTCTTGTTCTGTTTATGCAATAATAAAAAAAATAATAATGATAATAAAAAAATAAAAAAACAATGTTATGTCAGGCTACTCTACTGCTACTCTGACTGAATTGACTGATTTTGACAGTATGGACAGAGAACTGTACAAGTTAACACTAAAAACAGCTTTTAAGTAAGAAATTGAATCATCAGATGAAATAATAAAACTGCATATTCACTGCATATTCTTCACTGTATGAATGAAACGTATACTGATTCTTATATAGACTGCTGTCACTTTAAGAACTACAGTAATGCAGGGATCTAGAATACACGATTTCTTACAGATGTTTACATTAACTTAAGACAAAACCAACTGTTTATGTGAACCTTGTGTTTTGACATTTTAAATGCAATAAGAAGATAAAGAGAATTTAGTTTAGTGCACGCGCTGTGACAGCTGGCTGTCTGTGCATTGTTTAGGCGTGTGCGCTGGTCAAATTTAAACTGGCAAGGTGCGCCGCCGCGTCTCTCATACACAGTTTGAAAGCGGCTGAAATCACACTAACAAGTATCTTGCGGGTGTGGTCGATGGATATTGCTTATATTGGATAGCATCCTCGTTGTCGGATTAATTTAGCAAGGTGATCTATGGTGAATTCGAACATCATGATAACAACTAAGAGGTGAGTGGAACTTGTTTACAGGACCAGCCGTGGTCACATATGCCACAGTCATTTTGCAAACAGGTTATTCTGTCATTGATGGCATCGGAGGTGTTATATTCACTTGTTGGACAGATCACAATTTTTGCACATGCTCTTGAGATGCCATTTTGCTGGAGCTGCCATTTGGCTGGAGCTGTCAAGGTAGCCTACCATGCCAGTGACGTCACGGACCGTTGAAGCTCAAGATGGCTGCGCCCTAGTAACAAAACAACAAACTAACATCACTGTTTTCCACCCTTGTAACTACTTAAGCAGTTTTTAAGTGTCCTACCACAAATAACAATAACACATCTGTTATATCACCTTTACTTCCTATTTCGTTTCAGTTCCCCTTTAAAGGAGAAGCGATATATTTTCCTTCGGTGTCCCACTAATTAAGGCCCCACATACAACAATTGATAGGAACTCCCGATCGGAACCATTGAAAATAGAACAAGTTTTGCAGAAGTTAACAGTTTATACAACATTTCTCCTTACACATAAAAAAATATCAAATTAAACATGAATGTCTAAATCAACCGGCTACACTTTGCTGTTCTATCATGAATAACGTGACTTTTCCATAACGTGTTGTTCCCATAACAGAGATTTAAGCGGTATTTTCAAAGGCTCATAAAAATGAACAGTCTAATGGTCGAAATCCATAACTCTAACGAAATTCAAATTTTAAACATATTTTACTGAAGCAATTGTATGGGCCTTAGCCGTACACTTCCTATTTGAACCAATGCAGATGAACGAGCAAAGTTATCTGAGGGCAAGACCACCCTGATCGTAAAGTCTAACGTGATTGGTTGTAGCGAGAACGTGCTACGATTGGTCAGCTCAATGTGGCCGTTATCTGATTGGCTTGAGTAAACGGTGGGTGGAGTCCACTTATTTGAATCCATAGATGTGTGAGGGGATTTACAAATGCACAAGAAGCAATTCACAAATGCGTTCAGCGATTTACAAATGCAGAGAAACCGGTTCACAAATATTATATATTTTTTTATTTGCAAATCTCATTTTATTTATTTGTGAGTTTAATGCATTTTTTGTGAAACTCTTTACATTTATTTGTGGATTTTAATCTATTTATTTGGAATAATGCAACAATTCTAACCCCATAGGTCTGTCGTTTTTCTCATGATAATTTGTCATTGTTGCCCTGGAGATGAGTTCAAATTGGTAAAGTAAGCAATAAACCTCTGTGATCATTATTCCCGTCCCTCAGCAACACAATGATCTGCCTTTGATGTCTCGTGTATGCATGTGACTAAAAGCTCATTAAAACAAAATGGTTGCACTTTAATGGGAGAGTTATACAAAATATTAATACAACAAATGCCAATTTCTATCATCAGTTCAATTATGATCAGGTACTTGTTGAAACACATAATGAAGGCTGCAACATATTTGTGGGCTTCTTGCTGTGGCACAAAGTGTTTTCATTGTTTAATAATTGTGTCTTCTGTGTAATTTGTAGACAGCAGGGTTTAAAAATGTTTGTCAAACCTGCCAAAAGGGAATAGATTGAGAAAATTCATCAGCCATAAATAGATTGAGAAAATTCATCAGCCCTAAACATTTCTTAACGTTTATTTATTTATTTATTTAATAATAATAATCATATTTGCAATTATATGATGCATTTTTACATTTTCAAAAAACATAATTTAGTATGATTTCTAAGCTGTTTTAGTCATGGGGACCAAAAATGTCCCCACAAGGACAAGGATTTTGGATATTGCATTTTGTCCCCATAATGTAGGCTATACCTGAACCACACACACGCTGTGTGTAGCAGTGTGCTAACCCCAACGAAAGAAGCAAAGTGCCACCCAGTAGCGGTTTCTGGCATGGGCGGGCAAACCGGGCAATCGCCCGGGGCGGCATTTTTGGGGGGGGCGGCGCCGCCGGCACGAGCAGAAAAAATAAAACGGCGGGGACGGGGGATCCATATAGTTATCTAAGTCAGTCACACCTCGACTTTCTTCCAAATAACGCACATTTCATTCAGAATATTATAAATACAGGCCTCTATATTTCCTGAACATTTTTGTTTTTCTGAATTGTCTGAATGGCTAATAAAAATAGGTAATACAAAACGATTACTTGGTCACCACCACCAAGGTGAATTGGTTTAGTCTTGACTTCTGGTCGTGACGTCGTGAGTGACATTTGGTATGGGGGGGATCAGGGGAAATCTGTTGATTGTCGATGTTGAGTGCCAAATAAGAGATGGACAAGAAAGGTCAAAGCCATCAGGTGCCCAATTTAGAAACGAGCGAAAGATAAAGGTATGCAACTATGTTTTCTCTGTATGATTACGGTATCCATGTCATGAATGAAGGGGCAATATTAATTGGTGGGTATAACTCTTATTTGTTAGCCTTTTTGCTATGATTCTTGCTATGCTTAACAATAATTCGGTTTGGGGGGGGGGGGGGGGGGGGGGCTGGGGGGGGGAGGAGGAGGTCTCGCCCAGGGTGTAATTCAATGTAGAACCGCCACTGGTGCCACCAACAACTTGAAGAAAATTCTAACAGCTTTGTGAACACACAATAACACACATTCATGTTGGTTCCCCATTACCATGCACTGCATGTCTGACGAGGGATTCACTGACCTGTGTAAGAGAAAGTAAATTAAACACCAAAGGCAAACACATTCAGGAGAATTATATATTCAAGGCTGGGCTGCTTTCAACCTCCTAGCCTCCATCTCCTCTGAGAGATGGCTTCAGCTGTGGTTACATAACATCAAACTGAGGAGTCAGAAGGTTAATGGTGAGCTGGGTATTTCCATTTTAATTTAAAGTGTGTTATTGTGTCCCGTCTGACAAACATTTAAAGTGGTGTCGGTGTTGGGGGAGGAGAATGAAAATGAGACACGAACAGGAGTGACAGCAGCTCAATGGATAGAACTTAGATCCCGATGGACCCACCTAAAGCACAGAAAGCTGATAGGCTCATTACCCTTTTGGCTACTTCAGTCATCTACAGCTACATACAGCAAGTTTGTCAATGTGAGTCAATTTAGATAGGCAGATCATCAAAAATAAAAAAATATACAAGTATACAAACTCATATAGGCTACATGTGGTCCACAAATTTATTTAGTTTAGTTTTTTTTTTTTACACTTAAATGGATAGTTCACCCAAACATGAAAATTATGTCATCATTTACTCACCTCAGTTGTTCCAAACCTGTATGAGTTTCTGTTTGTGTTGAACACAAAAGAAGATGGTTTGAAGAATCCTGGTAACCAGACAGTTGACGGCAGCCATTGACTTCCATAGTAGAAAAAAAGACACTATGGGAGCCAAAATATCTTCTTTTGTATTCATCAGAAGAAAGAAATTCATACAGATTTGGAACAATTTGAGGGTGATTAAATGATGACCGAATTTTTACTTTTGGGTGAACTATCCCTTTAAAAGATGCTTATTATATTTTGTGTCTTGATGGAGATTAACCAGCATTAGTTTGATAAATATTAGAACCTCATTGTGCAAGAAACATGGGGGGGAACTGAATCATCAATCACAATCCAGCTGTCGAAATCCGTTCCCTCACCCTCATAATGAGAGATGTTGATGTAGTTGCTTAAAAATTCTGATTCTATTCTGTCTGGATGGAGCTTAAACGGCATCAGTTTAAAGATTTATTTGTGGCTTCTCTGCTTTTTATTATGATAGGACAGTATTGCATCAAGAAAAGTCCACAAGCCTGGATTTGAACTCGGGTTGCCCAAATCCCAAAACCACTAAATGTCAGTGTACTGACCACTAGGCTATTGGCAGCAATTAAAATGCATCCGTTTGATAAATATTAGAACCTCATTGTGTAAGAAACATGGGGGGAACAGAATCTGATGGCAAACATTCCAGCTGTCGAAATCCGTTCCCCCACCTCCATGCTGAGAGATGTTGATGTAGTTGCTTAATGCTGTAGGGCTATATTCTCTACAGAACTTTCAAAGGTGTCAAACTGCTGTTCTTTTTACATTAAACAACTGTTGTTACAGGTGTCAGTTCTAGTCAAAACACATTTCACACTACAGGACTGGATCACTGAGAGGTCTATATATTTAATCTGCTAAATATCTCTCGGGCACTGGCAACGCATTGGCCCACCTCTCAGATCATGACTTTGATCATTCAAACATAGCTACTGTCACTCACATGAACGAGAACCGATTTGCCTCTGAGTTCGGGTTGTTGCCGGAGATCTCCATTACATGATTTTAGCCCTGATTTTTTTCTTGCCAACAGTTAGTGTGTGGACAGCGTAAGTAACACTTAAAAATGTCTTACTGTCATTGTATTAGAAAACAAAATATTGAAGTGGCATCTCCAAACCAATTTTTCTAAAGTTTTTTCTCACATCTCACATCTTTTTTCTTGACACACACATTATGTCATGCAATTAGGGATGCATCAATAAAAAAATTAAATAAGCTGGTAATTATTTTCATGTTCACAAGCAAGAACCACACCACAATCATGAATGTTGGAAATTATTTACTGAAGAGAATTGGGGATGAACAGGGAAAAGATGAAGTGAAAGGGGAAAATGGGGCGCTAGTCAGATGAGTTGGGGATGAATAGGGAAAGGATGAAGTGGAAGGGGAAAAGGGATGGTAGTCAAGTTGATCTGGGCGTCTGGTGCTGGCGGCCAGGAGACTCAGAGTGGGAGCATCATCTCAGTTAAATGTAGGCCTAGTGATTAGGACCCCCGATATAACCTGGAAGGGAAGAGAAGAGGGGATGATATTGATGGTTGAATGAATGAGAGAGGGTTGGGAAGGGAGGGTTCGAGAGAGCGAGCCAAACAGCACTGTAAAGGGCAGTCCGATATAAGAAGGTTTTGAGAAGTCAGGTGACTGGTTGAGGCGTAGCCCTGCTCCCAAACCTTATGGCAGATAACCAATAAATGGCTGATATTAAAATTGGTAAGTGTTTTTAAAGATTAAAAAGATAATCTTACATCCACCCAACCATCCCACTATGGTACCGACATATCATGAATACCCAGTGCAAATTCTTTTTTAAGATATATTTTGATGTAGTTGAGCCCTCTCTCTCTCTATATATGTGTGTGTGTGGAACTGACATGCTCTGATTTATGCCTACTATTCACAGATTGTTCTTTAACATTCATGATATTGTTGTGAATCATGAGTCTAATATATCTTAAAGTCACAAAGATGCTGAACAGGGTTGAAACATACATGAGTCAAATAGCAGAGCATAAGGTAGACCAAACATAATTGAGGGAGAGTAATTAACAGGCAGACTAAAACTACACAAATATCAAATATAAACATGTATACTGCAATATAACGGTAAATATCATGATATCAATAAACAAGAACAGATAAAGGTGGATGATGTACTTTTTACTAGTAACCATATGCATGATGGCAGATGGACTGCCCCCAGCTGATAACTAGCCATAATGGAATATAGATGTTATGGATATTTTTTTTCCCCTTCTGCTGCTTCTTTTTAAAAAGCTGCACAAAACAAGTAAAGTGAAATGAGAGAAGATGTGAAGTGCCCAAAGCCATGTCCTAACACAGACACAGTATTTTGGAGCTTGTTATCCATACTGAATTTACCCTTAGATGGAAACCAGGCATCTCCTGCAACCCTATCCAAACAAGTCATCTTGCACAGACACACTCTCTCCAAAAAAGAAACGAAAAAAGAGGATAATTGGAGAGTTGCAATGGGGTGGACAAAAGAAACTTGTGAGACCAGTGGCAAACGATTCATCTGTGGCCAGACTTTCAAAGATGACTGCATCTAGCTCTGGAATAACACAGGAACTTTGAAGAAATAGATACAATAACACAGTTTTACAGCATTAAGATTTAATGAGGAAAAATGCAGCATATGAAAAAAGATGTTTCACGCCTCATTGACAAAAAAAAAAAAAAAAAAAAAATCTCATTATGGAGGCTAAAGGTAGCTGGGCTTATGTGTCGATTTCTTTGTTAATTGTTTGAATGGTGTGTTTATGTAGAACAAATCCTCTGTGTCTACAAGGTAGGGAACCTAATTAAATGGCTGACACCTTAGCACATGCTAGTCAAAATCAATCACTGACAACATATAAATAAATGATGGAGTGCTGAATATTGCTTGGCTTTTATTGATGATATTAAGTGACTCTGGCATTGATTCTTTGGTTCCAAGTTAAATTTATAATTGTATCTGAAAAAGTTAACTGATTAGGAAAAGGACACTGACAGTAACCTTTGCCCGCATGGTTACTGTTGCTGTCTTAGACAACACATTCACTATGGTATTGTGAACTCTTTAGTTAGCCTAGCCTATACCCACACTACAATGACATGTCAATGAATAAATGTTTAATTAGTAACGATAAATCAATAGGGCAAATGTAAGTGTCCTTAATGTTACACTTGTTCATCTGGGAATGGCGGCAACATACAGTTTAATCCACAGGATGACTTTATAAAGATTTATTTACAGATTTTTTTTTTTTTTTTTTGTGATTTTTAATAAGGTTCAAGTAACAGCATAGATACAATACAAAATATATGCATTCACACACACACACACACAGAGAGAGAGAGAGAGAGAGAGAGAGAGAGAGAGAGAGAGAGATAGTAATAACAACAAAGTTTAAAACTATTAAAGACAATGCTGCACATTATATATATATATATATATATATATATATATATATATATATATATATAACATTTTTTGTTATATATTTGTATACCTTCATTTATACATTGGTTTCACTTTTAAGTTTATCAGACAAAGACAGAAAAAAACAATCAATCTCAGAAATAAACGTTCACTGCATGGAGGATGTGTTTTTGTCATGCACCTGTCAAATATGCGAGTAATCGCACATCTGCTACTCAAATCACAAGTGCCAGTTTTGTTTGGTTTCACAAACACTTAACCCATGACCACTTGCTATAACGGTTGCTGAATTATTTTGTTATTCAGCAAAACAGTGTCCACACACAAGGCCGCATTAATGCACGGGCTTACCTGGGCTGAAGCCCAGTGGCCTCCCAAGTTCAGGGGCCTCCCATGTTCAGGTTCATGATGAGCTGAAAAGGTCATATTGTTTTGTAACTTGTCAGGTTTTCTGTCAATCACTCTAATCGCACGTTACATGTCTGCTGATTGAGTGACCCACGTGGCCCCGTAAGCCCCGTTGACACAGCCAGCGATTTTGTCGCTGTATGTCGCTAGTCTCTATACTGTGAAGTCGCTTGTGGGCGTTGGTAGTGCTGTCGCTCTAATGTTATTGGTAGACTGCTCGTCTGGTCACATCTATACAAAACACCATCACAAGTGATACAACTATATTATTTTAATTTGACTAGGAATTAGGCTCAAAAGAAACAGTATGCTGTTGGGAGAGTGTTTTTATATTACCAGAGCCCGTCTACGGAGAGCCTTGGCACTCCCTATTAGCCCCATTGTATAGATCTTGGTTGCAGTTCCATTAGAATTCCACTGGAGGTGATCGCGGGCGAGTGCAGACTGAATGGGAGTCTATGGGGCTATACGGCTAAATGTGTATCTTTCACCCGATTGCCGTTGAGAAATCTCAGATTTTATTGTAGGTTTTGCAAGTTCAACATGGGTTATAGGTCGAAAGTTGAATGAACGAGTACTTATGTCCTTTCGATTTCTTACAGGTTGAGTTGTTGTTGCCCATAACACGCTAGCATTCTGCTAATGAACGCTGATTGGTCAGTGAAGGACTGATTACGACCAGAGATACCGCTTGATGGCATCGTGGCATCCGAAGCGGGACCAGAAACAAACAAAACAAAAACTCTTCTAGCACGTGTATTTACCTGTGTCAGCTGTGTGGTCGATGCCTCAAGTGAAAAGAAAGTGCAGAGCGCGAAAGCACCAAAGTGACTGAAGGATTGCCATAAAGCTGTATGTCTGGTCGTACGATGTGTATGACATCATTGACATTTTAAAAGACTTTTTAAAGCAAATAAGTGACTCTAAAAAATCTAACACCCAGCAATGTGTAATTTCTTTGCATCTCCTTTCGAATACAACATTCAAATTACTAGACAAAAAATTATATCCTGAGAAAAGTGGATTTTGAGGGGTATTTCGCCATAGACCTCCATTCATTCTGCACTCGCCTGCGAGCGCCCCCGCATGGACAGAGGCGTGTTACTGCAGCCAGTCCAGAAACCGGAAGTAAGCAGAGAGTGCCAATTCTCTTCCTATTAGACATTCTCTGATATTACCACACAGCAGTGTTCAGTGGATTAAATAATTTACTAGATTAACGATCGATCAATCTACAAATTAAACTCACTCATACTGTCATAAATTACTAAAACGTCATCCGAATTTGACAAATAATCAATTTTCTTGTCCCTAATAGTCAACATAATGCAGGGGAAACTGTAAAATGAACTGCAGCAGTGCTAAACTTGCATCATAAAACTACAACACTCGAACGGTATGAATTAAACGTAAATGTATGAATTAAACTCACTGAGACTGTCGACAGTTTCTTTTCCATGCATCATTTTATTATATCCATGTTTGTGGTTAGTTAGAGTCAAATCATATAAAACAGTGAAATCGCCCTCGCACTCTTCTGTCTTGCCTGCACTGCACTCGAGACGGTGACGGGAGCTGAGCTCCACTGAAAGGCTTCTTTCCTATTGGTTGTCGCTCGCAAAAATCGCTTCTCATTTGCATAAAGTTGAAATTTCTCAATTGTGATGTAGATTACCTAGATATTACACTTTTTTAAAATGAGACTCTATAAATCGAGGGGATGGGGGGCCTACAAAACCTCTCAGCCCCGGGGCCTAACATTAGGTTAAGGCGGCTCTGGTGAGTCGTTCGATCTACAAACAATATAATCTCAGTAGCGGTTTCATAAAATGAAATAGTCGGTCAAAAAGAGTTACAAAACAACCTCTTGAATCAATTTTTTTTTTTTTTTTCTGTCAGATAATCATTCAGAGCCATTACTAAGTGGATAGACATGTTTGATTCAAAACGAACCAAGATTTACTTGTTGTTGAGTAATTAAAGATACATACATATTCACATTTTTAAATATATTAAAAATAATAATGGTATTATAAGAAACATGTACCTTTTGAAAATAAATACTGTCTATAAGCCTATGAGGTTGAAATGACTAAGAAAAACGTAGCTTGCTTTTTTTTTTATTAGAAAGCTATAAAACAGAAATGCCACAAATACATTCATACTGGAATACATGTATACTAAATACAACTAGAGACATATCCTAGAAAGCTAACTTAATTTGACAGTCTATAAAAGATCACTTCATCAGCACAGAGCAGTAAAAGTTAAAGAAGATATGAACTCAATGAATCACTTTTTAACAAACCTTTATCAAGTGATCCTGTAATTTATCATTTAAAAGTTTTCAATGTCTTTTTTGTCTGGAACCCTGAGACGAGGGTTGCTAACAGTCCATATGCATTTGTCAGTAAGAAGCAGGCTGTAACTACATATTTTGTTATTCACAATGTTAAAATGTTAGTTCATGTCATAAGACTTGATTTTTAGCTCCCTTGGTGTATATATATATATATATATATATATATATATATATATATATATATATATATATATATAAAACAATAATTCAGCAACCGTTATAGCAAGTGGTCATGGGTTAAGTGTTTGTGAAACCAAACAAAACTGGCACTTGTGATTTGAGTAGCAGATGTGCGATTACTCTCATATTTGACAGGTGCATGACAAAAACACGTCCTCCATGCAGTGAACGTTTATTTCTGAGATTGATTGTTTTTTTCTGTCTTTGTCTGATAAACTTAAAAGTGAAATATATATATATATATATTTTTTTTTATTATTATTATTTTTTTTTTATTATTATTTTTTCTTTTTTTTAATTTTAAAAAAACATTTTTTACAGTGACTGAGAGGGGACATCTTTGGTTCACTTAGTTTTGTCATGGCCATTACATATTAACTTGTGGGAATGTGACATTTTGTCTAGGTAACGACCTTATGTTGTGGCCACGCGATGTGAAGTTGTGGCCTTGAGATCCTATGTTGACTTGAGGGAACTCAACAGGTTTAGGCTACGCCAGTATGTGTCGATTAGTGGGCATCTGTTTGTTTACCACTATTTGGCCGAGATACAGCTATTTGAATATCTGGAATATGAGGGTGCAAAAAAATCTAAACATAGAGAAAATCACCTTTACAGTTGTCCATTTATGTTCGCAAATTTGCTGCGTTCACTCACAAATATATATATATATATATATATATATATATATATATATATATTTTTTTTTTTTTAACTGTAGGCAATTTACACAATATCTTTATGGAACATGATCTTTACTTAATATCCTAATGATTTTTGGCATAAAAGAAAAATCGCTAATTTTGACCCATACAATGCATTGTTTGCTATTGCCACAAATATGCGACTTGTGACTGGTTTTGTGGTCCAGGGTCACAATATGTATGAGAAAAAGTGTAGAGTGGTAAAGTAACAGAGCGAAAAAAAAATCTAAATATACCCACATAGGCATATTTTTGAAAAGATTAAAAACAATCAAAATAAGGATATGACATCAAAGGGCTATGAGGAGACTTGGCCCGGCTCCTTTCTTGTGACCACGGTGTGAATCTTTCATCTCACACTACCTAATTATCTTCCCCTTTTTTGCAATCACATCTTGTTTGACAACAATACACCCTCACTAATTTGTCTCTTGTTTTCCGAATATCAATCTGATGCAAGCAGAACATAAAATAAATAAATAAATAAATAATATTGTACATGCGGTAAATGAAGAAATATAGCTAATTAGTACATTTTCATATGCAAATGGTTCAAATGTTTATTTCTGATATCATTAGACGGTATCGGTTCCTTTTTACCTCAAATTGGCAGGATGTCTCTGGAAAAAAAGCACAAGCTGCCACGACCATTAATCTCATTTTTACCCAGCAATTAAATACTTTTATTCAAGTTAACTAATCAGCAAGCATGGAGTAAACGTTCTGTTAAATTTATTTGCTTCTGTGTAAAAAAACAAAACAATTCTGAAGTATTCAATATCGTCATCATGGCTGTTGTCCCAGAAAGCTCATCTCTGCATTGGGGGCTGAACCCCTGTGCAGCTCAGTTATTCTGATCAATTCGTTTAATTTACTCTACACTTCGATCCCCACCAGCAGTCATTTCAGCTGCTGTATGGCTCATCCTGGGAAGATAATTATTATCGGATTGTTACAAGAGTGAGATTTAAACTCAGCTTGGAACCGCTGGAATCTTGTCAAATGGCGGAACGTTAGACAGGAGTAGTGATACCTAGATAAACTTAACTTCAAATGCTGTGCGAACTTCACAAAGATGTTGTACTCATACAGTGACCAACATTTCTATGGATTTAAATTTTTAAAGGCCAATTTCTAAAGGTGTAGCCACATTGAAATAAACTGTCTCTTTTCATTGTTGTTTCTTGTACTGTAAATTCCCAGAGTATTTTAGCAGATGCTGTTTGATCAGAGAAAGTTTATATTCAGTGTGGGGCTTGTAATAAGCTAAAAGTAGCAATGCTGCTAACTAAAGTTCTTTAGTCAGTATCAGCTGTTTTCAAATGAATAACTTTTGCAACAAGATACTTTTTCCAATGAGCAATTCAGATGCTTCATTAAAAAAGAAATCAGTTTAAAAAAGTCCCAGTAGCACTTTGACTTTTTCTCTGAAGCAATATTCAAAATATAATATTTATTACAATAATTCTACATATTTATATTACTAATGTAACCGACAAAAAAATGAAAAATAAAAAAATAAATGTGTAGTTGAGATCAATGTCATGTAGTGCTAGTGCTGCATATATGATGTATAAAGATACCTGTTCAATTCTGTTACATTATGATGCTGGCCCTTTAAGATTTCGGTGAATAAGATGTCATCTGGGAGTTAGTCTCTAAGTTAGTGGAGGTAGTCTCTAAAACACCAAAAGTGTGAAAAATATTCACTTGTATTAGCCCAATATTTAATTGTTGTTGATATATATATATATATATATATATATATATATATATATATATATATATATATATATTTGATATGGGAGATTTCTATACATTTCATGCAGGTGTAACCTGTGGGGAAATTGGGTAATATAATAAACCAGACAAAGTCAGTGGTTTGTTAAATTTGTTTATTTTCATATTGTATATTTTTCTAGTTCTGTAAAAAGAAATGTACATTGTTATTGTTACTTGACATGTAAGATGTTTATTTTATTTTATAAAGTGAAAGTTGCATAGGCTTACTGGTTGTGTTGTGCAAGTGCCGAAGAAGAGAGGAATGACGTCAGACGAGGAAGAGAAGAGAGTAGAGAGAGCACGAGGAATAGAGACCGTAATATGTGAATAACATATTTCTCTGGTAACATCTGATAGATTAGGGTGACTAATTCTGACGAACTATCGGATGATATCTGAATGCTGAACAGTGCTTTGACGAAGAGCTCAATTCAGTTTGTTTACGGACAGTTTGAAGTTTGACGCAAGCTGCTGACTGTGAGCGCGTGTGCGGCGTGGGACGAGAGACTGCCTGTTTGTTGACTAAACGGACCGGGGCTACAGTCTGGGTCATTCGATTGCATAGAGAGAGCTGCATCGGGACCGAGACAACGCACGTGATCGACGGGGACGGTGCTGTTGTGCAACACACGTGGTGAGCGCATTCTTTTTATTTTATTTTGCTCTAAGGAGTGAAGCAGCCACAAGTTTTAGGCTACAACGAACCCGAGCGTCGATTCAGGCCTGCTACGAGAACTGTGGTATTTTTTATTTTATTTTGATTATTAGTATTTGCCAGCTATTAGTTTTAGGAATTAGCATACACTGTCAATCATCTTTTGGTTGTTTATTAATTCATATTCTTGTGTGATTATTTTATTTTACATTCAGTAAAGAGCTTTATTTGTTTCAATTGTTGTTGCTATTGTTATTTCATTTTCATTCTATAACTCTGTGTTTATTTGAGAACCACAGTAACCTGATTAATCATTTACCCTAATTAAAATAAATATAGAATTTGGTTGAATACTAGATCTAAAAGAACTCAGGTTAGCCTTCCCCCATAAACAACTGTTGGGGGCGCTACAGAAGTGTTATGGAATTTTAGCTTTTTTGCTTTTCCTAGATTTAAGAATGGAAACTAATTCCAGGGTTTTTTTCTGTCTTTAACATTTTTTGTCCTGTTCTGTTTCCTAAAACATTTTCAACCACGAAAAGCCAAAGCTATTTTTAATGCTGTGTTCCTATGGTCACAGTAGGAAATAAAAGACCCTAAATTTAAGTTTGCCTGTGTATTGGACCTTTTATTCCTCTGACAGCAAGCTGTTAGCCCGGCAACACTTATTTTTGGTACCAGGAGTGGTCTCCTTGCTAGCTGTTGGGGTTTTAGTTGGGTTGGTGGCATACTGATATAGACAATGGTAGTGATGAAGACCTTTCACAGACAAGGAAAGGGTCACAAAGTGCTTTACAGTAAAAAAAAAAAAAAAAAATGAATAATAGGAGTTCAGAGCCATCGCCAAGAGGGTCTACAACGAGTGGTGTGGTGTGCCTGGAGAGATGTTGAGGGAGCAAGGCATTGGTGTTCTGAAGCAGGAAGTTGCTCACATTGTCAAAGAGGGTGAAGGGGACCACACAAGGCAGAGAGCTTCAAGTGAACCTGTCTGCAAACTGTTACTGTTGTGTGGCAGTTGTGCAGTCTGAGCCAGAGACTGCATCGAAACATGGACCAGGACCCAAGTCTGCTTGACGCTCAAGCTGGAACCAGCCACAATGTGGATGGGGCAGAGGCTGTGGACCATGGTGATAGAGGGAACCCAGTGGCACAGTTCCAGTCACATATTTTGGAGCTGGGGCAAAAACATGACCAAGTACTGTTTTCTCTTGCCAACATGAATAAGATAAATGAGAGATAAAACAACCTCAGGAGCTGTTTCCTTATTTAAGGGGTGCTTTTAGAGATAAATGCACAACACCACAGCTGTAACATGTATTTTATTTATGCAGACAATCAGATGGGGAAGATTTTACCATGCTTTGTCTCAACTTTTGAATGCTGCTCTCCAGTAGTCCTCTCATGCTGTGTCTGACCCACGGCTAGCTCTCAGAGACCAGTTCATTGAAGGGGTGCAAGACTGGCACATTTTTCATCAGAGGATGTTTGGTTGCTTCCTAAGACTCCGGTGGGTGTACTTGGCCATTGTCAATGCATGGAGAGTAACCACTGTGAAGTGAGGTTTCAACGCATGATCAACCACTGATCAAGAAGAAATGAGCATTGATCAAGAAGTTAGACAAGAGCCTGACAGTGACATGGGACACCTGTTAGATGGACAGAGCAACAGACTGAGCTAGGTGTACTTTTGAAGAAATATGATGATGTGTTTGCAGTCTGTGAAGAGGACTTTGGGTACACGGACAGGGTGAAGCATGAGATCCATTTGGTGGATGATACTCCAGTTGCCCAACCGTACCGACAGTTTGAAGAAGTCAGGGAGCATATTTCCAAGTTGCTCAGAAAAGGTGTCATACACGAGAGTTCCAGTTCAATTGTGCTTGTGTGGAAGGCTGATGGGAGTCTCAGACTTTGTGTGGACTATAGTAAATTAAATGCTAAGACCAGATGTGATGCTTTCCCATTACCACGCATAGATGAGAGTCTGGATGCGTTGGGTGGAGCAGAGTTTTTTTGACAATAGACCTCGCCAGTGGCTATCATCAAGTTGCCGTACCTGAGAAAGTCCGCCACAAGACCACATTTATCACTCCATTGGGGCTATATGAGTATTATTGCAGGCCTTTCGGGCTTTGTAACGTGTATAAAGTGATAGAGGTCCAAGGATCAACGTGTGTGGTAGAGCCTATAGAAGGAGGATAAGAAGGGTACACCGATCCAATCTCAGACTTTGCATAAATAAGGTTTTGAGTGCAGATCACCGCTATATTTTTGAAGCAATTAAATAGATTTAAGTACCAAAGCAAGATACAAGGTATGACACGAGAGAACGTGGTGTAAACGACAAAATTTTCAGTGTCACGTGATCCTTCAGAGCTCATTCTAATATGCTGATTTATAAAGATTATTTGATGAATATAAAGTTCAAAAGAACAGCATTTATTTTAAATAGAACTTCCTGACCCAAAACTTTTGAGCGGTAGTGTGCTTTAATAATACAAAAAACAATAATATAAATGTAAAATACAGTATTGTGTGCTAGCTGTGAATACAGTGTGTAGGCAGCCTGGCTGTAGTTTATACTTTAAATTATTAATTGTCTGTATCTTGACAAGTTACAGTTTCAAAGCAGCTTCCAACACTGGTCATATTGCATCAGAGCCTTTCTTATACAACAGAGCAACACAGAACATTCCCTTTAGGTCTAAGGATGGTTGTATTGATGTCAGGTTGAAAACTATTTCAAGTACCCTCCTCTGAACATAAAGTTTGCATTTATTTAATGTGGGTGGCTGTCCTGTTGTGTTAAATTTTTACTCAGTATCTTTTTTTTTTCTTTTTTCTTTTTTTTATATATATTTTTATTCTTTAACCATGAGGACAGGGCTTGCTGGTGGAGCTGATAGTGGTGGGAGGCAGAAAGTGGCTGACATCTGTTTCATTCAGATTGTGGGACTCTCAGGAGTGCGCTTTTAAAAAACTCATTCATAGACAATAGAGCTCAAATGCATTTTAATGGCTAATTAATGCCCGAAAACAAACAGACACCAAAACAGTGCAACAGTAAGGGCTCCTCTCTCTCTGGGCTCTCTGGTTATTTTAAAGTAATTTATTTAATTCTGAATGTAAGTTCTGAAAATATTTTTTTCTTATTCTTCATGGAAATCAAAGTGTCTATTTATCTGCCTAGTTCATTGATCAAACATGATTCAAACCTGAACTGTGGGAGCAATGATGAGAGCTGATGGATGTCTTAGTACATCAAATAGAAGACTGTGCAAGATAATAGAAAACATTGAAATATAGAAATCCCCATTAAAATATAGAGACAGAGATAGATACTCTATTTGTTTGCAATAACCAATGCTACCAATGTAGCTCTGTGCAAGCACTGTTTCAATAACCAGTTACCTAATTCCTACTGCCTACTCTCAAACAAAGGGACGAGGGACATATTATACTTCACGTCAGCCGTGTGCTTCTTTACAAGGTATTATTTTTTCCTATTTGCATGCTGCTATGTATTTCCTGTACAAGACAGCCAGTACGGTACTCATTTTCTATGTGTTATTCATTTGCAATTCTTTTCAACTGAATTCTCTTCTACTGAGTGTCAGAAATGTAAGGGAAGTCACTGAAATCACATCTGTTCCAGTGTGGTTTTACACCATCTGCAGCTTTGTTCCAAATAGAAGAATGTGCTAGAAACTATCAAAGGATAGTTGAAAATTGTTTATAGGATTAGTTCACCCAAAAATGAAAATTCTGTCATTAATTACTCACCCTTGTGTCGGTCCAGGATGGTTCCTTCCCCTGCATTCTCCCCACCACCACCAGGATGGTCCTTTCCCATACCTCCCAGGGGGCAGGCTGCGCCCCTGCCTTCGTCTTCTGGCAGGAAATGCAGATTCCGTACCCTCGGATTACGGGCTACAGACGGGGCCTACGCCAAAGAGCTTTATATCATAATATTTGCTTGCTGGGCTGTTAATAAATGTATACTTGTTACGGTATTTTGCCTCCCCTGAGTCTTTCTGGTAGAACTGCTAATAGTCTTACAAAATAGTCATACATTTTTTTTCTTTAAGACTGTTCATAACTTTAAGTCAGTTACATAAAAACGTAGATTAGTCTAATTTGATACAGAAAAGTAAGACTGATTATCCCTAGCTAACTGCTAGATGGTCAAACTAGTTCTTAAGACAGTCTTAACATAATTGCTATGTTTATGCAACTGGCCCCTGTATGCAATGACTGTCTAAAAACATAAAGCCTTTTTGGGTCAAGGATTCAGTAAAGGTAATTTATCTGCAACAGAACTTTGTGACAATGATTTTGATTTAGAGAAAATAGCAATCAGCGGAGGAAAATTTAAAATTATTCATGAGCCTGTGATTCTTTTAAACCCCATTGTAATTAGTTGCAAAAGCTATACATCATAAATATCATATATATATGAAGAGTTCAGATGCAAAAGCCTCTAAGTGCCATCTGAAATTTTCTTCTAGAATGATCATTTTTATCAAGCTCGTATATTTAAGTTCAGTAATTTCACTTAAATGACAATTAATAGGTAATCTTCATTGCCATTTAAGTGAAATTACTGAACTTAAATATAAGAGCTTGATAAAAATTATCATTCTAGAAGATAATTCCAGATGGCACTTAAGAGGCTTTTGCATCTGAACTCTTCATATGTCCCCCAAAGTCATAGGGTGCTTCTCAATTCTTATTTGTGCATCCTCGTTTCCTCTCCTCGCTTCCTTTCCTCGCGTCTCAGCTCCGCCCCCTGTAGGATGCAAGGGAAGGCTGCAAGGAAAAGACGCGAGGACGGAGGGATCGAATGAAAGCTTTTTTTATACATTGGAATCCGTGATCACTCGAGCGTCACTTCATCGCGTCATCAGCAGCGCTCAGAGGATCTGCCCTCATGTTGTTGAAATTTGTTTATTTAAGAAATTCATAATAAATAATAATAAAGAAAGATACCCTGTTGAAATATGTGAGGTGTGTGGTTTATATAAACTGCAAAAGTAAAGTATAAATCAAAATTATTGTGACCGATGTGAAGGGGGAGGAGAATTTATACGTGCGTCACGTTTTAGTCGATAAAACTCTTCCGCATAGGATGCACCTGTGTATCCTCGCTCATGACTCCTCTGGAAGCTTCCTCACTCCTCGATCCTCGACTCCTCGCAGTGCAATTAGAGAATTGAGATGTCCTTCAAGATGGCTGTGCTCGATCGGTTTCCGGGTCATAGGATGGAGGACGGAGGAGAGAGGAGACGAGGAGGGATATTGAGAAGCACCCATAGAATTCCATATACACAAAGCGTTTTAAAATCTCATTACCCACAAAGGCACATTTCATCTCCAAAGGCATTTTCTTTGTATCACACAAACCATTTGTAATAAAAAAGTGTGATGATCCTAAAAAAAATAAAATAAATAAAGATGAAAAATAAATGATAAAGAAGAGCGTATCAGAAAAAAAATGAGAACTAAAGCATTTGTGTGAAATAAGATTGAATAAACTTTGATCTCAAAATGCACATCATACTCATTTTTCTACATCTAAGGAAAGCAATTAGCGGATTCCAGCAAGATTGAGTTTTCAGTCAATTTAAATTATTGTGTCGAAGATGTGTTTTGTCACTAAATATTGCAGCAGATATAATTGCCACTAGGAAGTTCACTGTATTGTTCACTTAATTGGTTGACTGTGATTCAGTCCCAACATGCATATTATAGTTTGTTTTGAGATGGTCTTCTTTTGACCTCTTTCACTTTATTTTGTGACTTGATATCAGCTAGAACAGACACCCATCACGGCTCACCCATTAGAGCGCAAGCTTTATTTTTCTGTAGCCTGCAAGAAAAATCCATGTGGCAATGTGCTTCAGATGAGTTTTCCAGGAATCTATTGACGAAATGAAGCTATGTTAGACTGCAAATTTTAGATGTCTCAGGGTGACTGAACCACATGAGACCTACCTGTCTATTGCAATTAATCATGAACTCTGCTGTTTTGTTGACCTGTTGAAGCAAGAATGGACAAACATCATTCAATTCGATCTGGGAGTTTTATCCATTTGTAGATCATTCCATTCATGAAGGTGAAAGAAATTGACAGCTTGTTTATGTTACCTAAACTAAGTACAAAATTATGTACTTTTGGGATTTGTGATGATTTTATGATGTTCGTCATACTTCACAGATTTTATGGGACATCAATGGGTGCTTATTGTGGTGTTGTTGCTATGGTGTTCTAGGTTGGCGCAATGTTGATGATGTCACGAGAGTGGCGACTAGGAAGCGCCAGTGAGTTGTTATGTATGTTTAACGTTGCCTAAAGAAAGTAAAGTAAACGCGTTCATACAGTTCGAATCCAGAGTCATTATTTAAAAGACACGACATGGTGTCAGAAGTGCTGTAGTTCGACGTGTTACCTGCTTTAGTTTTGCTTGCGAAGCCCGGATACGTGGGAAGAACGTGCGAGCTGAAATGGATGGCGGAGATAATGCGGTCGCTGCACCGAGAGCAGCGGGACCGAGCGCTACATTCAGCGTTCAACTTCTCTAAACCACAAGAATGGGCAAAATGGATCCGGAGGTTTGAACGGTTCCGATTGGCGAGCAACTTGCAAGAAAACCCGGATGAAAATCAGGTGAATACTTTCATTTACTGCATGGGAGATGAGGCGGATGATATTCTCCGTGGGTTACCACTGGCAGACGCTGACAAAACAAAGTATGACGCGGTAAAAGCAGGTTTTGAGGCACATTTCGTTGGGAGAAGAAATGTAATTTACGAACGGGCATGTTTCAATATGCGTAAACAGGACTGAGAATGAGACTGTTGATTCATTGGTGACAGCTTTGTATGCTCTGGCTGAACATTGTAATTATTTAGCATTACATGACGAGCTAATTCGGGACCGGCTCGTCGTGGGGTTGGTGGACAAACGGCTTTCTGAGTGTATGCAGCTGGATCATGAGCTGACCTTGGAAAAAGCAATCGCAATGGCACGGCAAAGTGAGGAGGTGAAACGACAGCAAGCTGTGCTGAGAAGTGTGACAGACACTGTGGCTGCAGATGCGGGCTCTGTCGACAGAGTGTACAAAGGAAAGTATAACGTGGGGAGACCCCAAAAAGGAAATGGTCCTAAACAAAAATCACATATAGCACACTCCAGTAAGATGAATAGCAACCAGTGCCATAAGTGTGGTAGCTCCCCAGCACACGCAAAGCATGACTGTCCAGCAAATGACGTAAAATGTCACTCCTGTGGGAAAAAAGGCCACTACAAGCGGGTGTGCACATCATCAAAAACTGTGCGTGAAGTGTGCGAGGGGGACCCTATATTTCTTGGCAGGATCACAGGTACTGGCGAACCATGGATGGTGGACTTAGACCAGTAATTCTTAAAGTGTGGTCCGCGGACCACTAGTGGTCCGCCATCGCCCCCTAGTGGTTCGCGAAAAGATGACCTAAACTAGGCAAGTGTTTATAAAATTGTCACTTATTTAAGTAGATTTTTTAATGTACTTAAGAAACAGTTCTTGCCATTCTGTTTTAATAACGTAAAAATGGATCGGTGGCTAAACCAAAGAGGAGTCAAAAGAAAAGATCAAGCGTCCACTGAATGCAGCAAAACTACAGCACCACAAAGGCCCACTGAAGCCGGAACCGAAGATACCGAGTCACGGCCACTGGCCACCACACTCCCGCATACCACGGAGCTAGCGCACCGTGGAAAATCATGTGAGAAAGTTAAGTGAAAATATCACAATGAGTATATGAAGTTTGGATTTTTCTGGACTGGGGATCTTGAGGATCCTAGACCTCACTGTGTTTTGTGTTATGAAATATTGGCTAATGAAGCAATGAAACCATCGAAACTCAAGCGTCACTTTGAGTCTAAGCACAAAGATTGTACAGATAAACCAGTGTCATTTTTTGAGAGAAAACGTGATGAGCTTGAGCGAAACATGAGTAAAAACACCTCACAGTTTTTTATGCCCGGTGAAAATGCAAAGGCTACTGAGGCATCATACAGAGTGTCTCTACTCATTGCAAAAACGGGAAAACCCCATTCAATTGGAGAGACTCTAGTTAAGCCTGCTGCAGAAGTTATGGCAAACGTAATGTTAGGGAAGAAAGCTAGTGATGACATGCACAAAGTACCTCTGTCCAATGACACTGTCCAGCGACGCATAACTTCAATGTCCGAAACTGTCCAAGAGCAGCTGATCACACGATTACACCAGAGTCCCTTCTTTTCTCTTCAGCTGGACGATCCACGGACATTGGTAACGAGGCAAATCTTCTGTGTTTTGTGAGATACATCCATGTGCGCTCAGTCCACGAGGATTTTCTCTTCTGTAAATCCCTTCCAACGAACACCACAGGAGAAGCGATCTTTGATGCACTAAATGCCTTCATTGTGCATAATAAAATTGACTGGAAATGTTGTGTTGGAGTTTGCACTGATGGTGCAACTGCGATGACAGCCAAACACAAGGGCCTGGTAACGCGTGTGCGTAATGTTGCTCCATCCTCTGTGTCAACTCATTGCTGCATTCACAGAGAACAGCTCGCAGTGAAAAAGATACCAAGTTGCCTTAAAACTGTTTTAGACGAGGCAGTTAAAATAGTCAACTCAATCAAAGGCAAGGCCCTCAACTCGCGTCTTTTTAAAGTCCTGTGTGAAGAAATGCGGAGTGAGCACACAAAACTTCTGTTCCACACTGAAGTGCGCTGGTTGTCCCGTGGCAAGGTCCTGTCTCGTCTCTTTGAACTACGCGATGAAGTAAAATTATTTCTGCACCAAGCTGATGAACTGTATGATCGACTTCATAACTTTATGTGGCTTTCAAAACTAGCCTATCTTGCAGATATTTTCAGCATGCTCAATACGCTCAACTTAGCACTGCAAGGAAAAACGGTCACAGTCTTCACTGTACAGGACAAAATTAAAGGGGCCCGCACCAAATTAAAGCTCTGGTGCGCACGTATCGATCGCCGTGAATTTGACTGTTTCCCCACTCTAGCGGACTTTCTTCTCGAAACTGAAGAGACCCTGGGTGATGACACCGTCACAGCCATAAAGGAACATCTACAAGGCCTTCACATGCAGCTGGGGAAATACTTTCCAGAGCTAGATGTGGACTTTGAGTGGATCAGAAATCCATTTGGCGACATCATTGAGCAATGCACCAAGCTCTCAATACAGGAAGGCAATAGTCTTGTGGACATTGCATCAGATGGAGGTCTCAAAATGTCATTCAAACAACAGCCCTTAACAGACTTCTGGGCTCAGCTCCTTCCTGAACATCCAAAGCTTGCAGAATCTGCCCTCAAAGTGCTCATGCCCTTCCCAACTACATACAACTGTGAAGTTGGGTTTTGTAATGTACTAGTTTTTGTTTCATGTGTAAAATCCCAGTAATTTCAGTGATATTGGACATTAAGGGGAACATTCTTTTCAGCATTTTATTGTTACCATAGTTACAACCATAGACTTCCTATACCCACCACCTCAGTTTTAAACTAATGGCTCTTTGGAATGACATTAAGTGGGACCTAGGCTGTTACAGTATGTTTAATTGCAGTTTTTTTTTTCCACATGTGCAGTTTGTTGTAGAGGTCTGCATTCCCGCGGCTGTCCCGCGGGACCCGACCAGATATTTTGCGCCGCGGGATTAAATTTCCGACTAAAAAACGGTAGCGGTCGGTAACTCTGGTGTAATTTGAACGGGAGCGGTCGGTCATTCAAGTACGACAGCCATATGTTATCAGGCTCAAACCGGGGGCTTCTCCATTCTCTCTTAAAACCCCAAGATGTATCCCGTTACCTTTAATGAATAAAGTTAAAGAAGAGCTGGGCCGTATGGAGACATTGGGGGTAATCAGCAGGGTGGAGGAAACAACAGACTGGTGTGCTGGCATGGTGGTGGTCCCAAAGAAGTCAGGTGCTGTTCGGATATGTGTAGACCTCTCCAAGTTAAATGAGTCAGTTCGCCGGGAAAAATACATCCTGCCATCAGTTGAACAGATGTTAGGAATGCTTGCTGGAGCGCAGATCTTCAGTAAGTTAGATGCCAATATAGGATTCTGGCAGATACCATTGTCAGAGGATTCTGCGTGCTACACAACGTTCATAACCCCATTTGGCCGTTACTTCTTCAAACGGCTTCCTTTCGGAATATCATCTGTGCCAGAACACTTCCAGAATAGAATGGCTACAGAGGTCACTGAAGGACTGGAAGGCACGGTGTGTCATATTGATGATGTTCTGGTGTGGGGGAGAACAAGGGAGGAACATGACACCCGTCTGCATGCAGTACTGAGGAAAATGCAAAAGGCAGGCATGACCCTTAATGTCGAGAAGTGTGAGTTGTCAAAGCAGACAGTACACTTTTTAGGGCACATTATTTCTGCCGATGGCATTAGCCCAGACCCAATGAAAACAGCAGCCATCAGGGACATGACGGAGCCCTCAAATTTGAGTGAATTGTGGCGCTTCCTGGGGATGGTAAATCAGCTTGGGAAGTTTATTCCCCAACTGGCGGATAAAGACAAAGCTCTCCGTGACCTGCTGTTGAAAAAGAACTGTTGGATTTGGGGCATTGAACAAGCCAATGCGTTACAGGCTCTAAAAGACGTACTGTCGTCCCCCCCTGTTCTTGCCATCTATGACGCGAATAGAGACTGTAAAGTGTCAGCGGATGCTTCGTCCTACGGACTGGGAGCCATCCTACTGCAGAGGTGGCCAGAAGGTTGGAAGCCAATAGCTTATGCGTCAAGATCTCTTACTCAGACTGAGCAGAGATACGTGCAAGTGGAGAAAGAAGCATTGGGGCTCACATGGGCATGCAAAAGATTCAAGGACTTTCTCATTGGCAAACATTTTGCATTGGAAACTGACTACAAGCCATTACTGAGTCTCTTAGGATCACAAGTTCTGGATGCTCTCCCTCCTCGTATCCAGAGGTTCAAAATGTGACTGATGCGTTACTCCTACACCATTGTTCACGTGCCAGGAAAGGATTTGTGGGTAGCTGACACTCTGTCACGTGCTCCGGTAAAGCAATGTGAGCTTCATGAAGAGAGAGAGTTTTGGGAGGACACTAACATTTATGTTGACTCTATCATGGGGAATTTGCCAGCAAGCACAACCTACCTGGGACAGCTGAGAGAAGACTTAAACTCTGGGCACTCATTTGCATCCTTTGCTGCTTCATATGGATTTGTCCACGTTACTAGCAGCCCAAAGTTTCCCCAGAGCAATGGAGAGGCTGAACGTGCGGTCAAGACAATAAAAGCTCTTTTCAAGAAAGCTAATGACCCTTACCTTGCTCTCCTAGCATATCGTGCTACTCCCTTGCAGAATGGGTACAGCCCAGCTCAGCTTCTTATGGGAAGAAGGCTGCGAACAACTGTGCCCACACTCTCATCATTGCTAGATCCAGCACTCCCTGATACTGATGCAATTTTCAGAAAAGAGAAGGGAAGAAAGAGTGCAGATGCAGAGCGCTTCAATAAACATCACAGAGCTAGAAAACTCAGCACACTACAGCCAGGAGAAGAAGTCTGGGTGTCTGATGCTAAAGAATCAGGAACAATTGTTACCAGTCACTTTGCTCCATGGTCTTACCTTGTGAATACGCAGCATGGGACTGTGAGACGTAATCGCCACCATCTGGTATCTATGCAAGCGTCAGCTAAGGATGATAAAAGTGATACACAAGATCAGTCCTCGGATACATTCACTGAGTCGCACCCTGTCATGCAGGAATCAGAGGAGCAGGACATTCCTAATTTGGTGTCTACACCTAGAACTAGGTGTGGGAGACGGGTCGTGAAACCTGCAAGGTTGAACCTGTAAACAAGTGTGTGGTTTACTATTGCATTATAGTTACAAATGCATTGCCACTTAATGTACATACTGGGAAGAAAATTGTTCTAAATATGAAGACAGATGTTATAATTACTTGGTTTGTTTAAGAATTAGATAGGAGCAGACCTTCCGGCAAAAGAGGCAGAATAATCCTCTAAGGTCTGTTGAGACAAAGGTAGTCTACCCTTTGATCTCTAGAAAGGGGATATGTGGTGTTGTTGCTATGGTGTTCTAGGTTGGCGCAATGTTGATGATGTCATGAGAGTGGCGACTAGGAAGCACCAGTGAGTTGTTATGTATGTTTAACGTTGCCTAAACTTTAGGAAATGGACCATTGACACTTTCCACCGACATAAATTCCCCTTATTTACCCGCATAGAGGCTTCATAGAATTTCATCCGGCGCTGCGGAAAAATGACCATTTCCCCCCCATGACAGGAAAAAAAAAACCTCATTTAATTCCAGCGCTTTTCGGCGCTTGCGCAGCGCGCACACGTCACACACCAGGAAGCGCGCGTGCCCTCAGATCACTTGGACGCTTGGACGTGTTTTTTTTTTTCCTGTCATGGGGGCTGAGAGTGGACGGAGGAGCTGAACACGCAGCGCCGGATGAAATTCTATGGAAGCCTCTATGCGGGTAAATAAGGGGGATTTATGTCAGTTGATAGGTTAAAGAAGTATAGGAAAGTGTCAATGGTCCATTTCTGAGATAGGTGGCGGTAAAGCACATATTTGTTTGCGATCCGCCGTAAAAAAAACAAGAAGAAGAAGAAAGCGCCGGAAGCGCGCGCGCCCTCAGATCACTTGGATGTGGTTGTGTACAAGAGGTAAAAACGATATAAATACTGTTCGTTTTCTCACACAAACCGCTCGTTTCGTGTCTTAGGCCATCAATGTGTACTTACGATGGGGAATTGTTTAATTTGGACTTCTCTGTGCATGCTCTTTGAGGTAGTGACCATAGACCTGCATTATATGACTGACAGACAAGAACAGTTTGACCTAAAAATATCAAAATTGAAACTACTGCGGAAACAAAGACACCTACATCTTGGATGCCCTTGAGGTAAGCTAAACATACCAAAATTTAATTTCAAAGTGAACTATCCCTTTAATCAGAAACATGTTGACACCCCTGGCTTCTTCTAACTTTTGCCTCCCTACCCGTCTACCACACATCGTTACTCATCTTCTTCTTCCCAGTTGCTGACCATGTTTGATTTCTTGTTGTTGTTCCATAGTAAGAATTTGACATTATCCATATAAAACCCTAACAGGCAAAGCATTATGAAATCAGCAGCTGCTGTCAGAACCAATACAGTTGGCTGTATCTTTCAACAAAAGTTTCTTTGGGAACTTTCCATTACACTGTGGCTCGTTTAAAAAATAATAAAAATAATACTCAGAACAAACATATATCCCCTCGATCTGGGACGCCATTAAAATAAACCATCTAATTGTTTTCGAGGCTGGGCTCCTTCTGAAGTCTGTACAAAGTCACAAATGAGCTGTTTTAACTGGACCCGTCAAAGAGAATGTTCTTTCACTCTTCCATTTGTCCTGTTGCAGACAGACTCAAGTGTGTGGAGTATGTCAGAAACTGAATGTGCATCTGTGTACAGTGCAGACCGCGTTAGTTATTATAATGGGTTCTATTGCTTTTGGCCTGATGCTCACATCCAAGGTAAGCAAATGTCAGTCGTTAAAGGGTTAGTTCACCCAAAAATTAAAATTATGTCATTAATGACTCACCCTCATGTCGTTCCAAGCCCGTAAGACCTCCGTTCATCTTCGGAACACAGTTTAAGATATTTTAGATTTAGTCCGAGAGCTTTCTGTCCCTCCATTGAAAATGTATGTACGGTATACTGTCCATGTCCAGAAAGGTAATAAAAACATCATCAAAGTAGTCCATGTGACATCAGTGGGTTAGTTAGAAGTTTTTGAAGCATTGAAAATACATTTTGGTCCAAAAATAACAAAAACTACAACTTTATTCAGCATTGTATTCTCTTCCGGGTCTATTGTCAATCCGCGTTCACGACTCCGCAGTGACGCTGCTGACGTAAGATGCTGCTGACATGTCACCAGATAACACGTCAGCAGCGTCACTGCGGAGTCGTGAACGCGGATTGACAACAGACCTGGAAGAGAATACGAGAACAGAACTATAGCCTGACTACGTCAGACTTCGTACTTCCGCTCAATTTCAGTTCGCTTCTGTACTCAGTCTGAGATAGCGACCGTTTTCCCCGTTTTCCTCCGGCCTCAAAACAGTCAACGAACAGAGGGCGGGCTGAGAGCCGTGACGTAGACACTGATTGTACCGTGGATGCGTATATTTACTTCACATAATCTGCAAAAGTCGTTCACAGCCATGTTCACTCCGATATTTCGCTTGATGGTTTTGTTTTCGCATCATACATGTGTTTACAGTGGAAGTTAGATGCGGCTGAGCATGCGCATAACATGCGCATAACCTAACGTTATGTGATTGGCTTACGGGTAACCAATGATTTTAAACTTCAGACAAGCACCCCCCTGCGAGAAAGAAAACGCTTTTCAATTATGCCATGCCAGACTCTGTCTACGAAGCAAAGCGAAGTAGCAGAGTTTGGTATTACCAGGCTAACAGAACTAACCCTTTAAAGAGCAAATTGCAGGTTAGAGCCCCCAGTGAGTCAATGTATAGAACAATAATGTAAGAATGAGATTTTCTTTGAAATATACTTATAAATACGCTACTAAGGCTTCTGGAGTTGTTTTTGTGAGCAAATTTTACTTCCGCATCCTGAAAAATGCCAAATCGGAAGGGACGTAACTGGTCAATTTAAACAATAGGAAACCAATGGATTGCAATGACAGTTCGGATGCTGAGGAAATTGTAGATTTTTATTCATACTCGTATGACGGAAAACAAACATATAAGTATGATGAGCCTGCTTTGCGGCCAAGAAAGCAGGGACAGGCCAGGATTAAACAGAACCATGGTCAGAGGAGACAAATTGATTTGTGGTGTGAGGAGAACCAGTGGAGAACAGGACAGGTGGCTTTGTGAGAGACCAGTGTTAGCTTATAGATATATACACGCTAGCTAACAATATGTAACAATGTGTTCACATCATAATATTGTACGGATCCGTGAACACTATGTCTCCCGTCGGTGGTCGAACCACAGGCAGTACCCGATGAAGGTGCTGTGTGCACCGAAGGAACCGCACCAGCTGTGAGTCTCACTTGGCTCTTGCTTTGGCAGTCAGGTTATTTTTAAACTGTCAAAGAAACTCAATTTTTCTACTACATTTGTGCCCTCATGTCTTGTAAAACATTTTAAATCCTGCATTAACTTTTCATATGGTATTTTCATACAGGGTTATATATTCGTTTTGCAAAAAAAAAAGTCGCTTTAAGCGACTGAATGCCAGTGGGCGGTGCCTATGATGTGATGATGTATAACTCTGGAGGAAGTATATGTATTTACCTGTGTGATGTCACAGATCCAACAATATCATAATATCAATCCATTTTTGGAGCTTGATTAAATAAATGCTTTGTTTGCAATGAGGAAGGCATTTTAGGCTCTGAAACGTGCAGGATGTTTAAATGGTACAAAGACCTCTTATATGTCAAAAGATCTAGGCAAATTTTATTTCTCATGTCATGACCCCTTTAAAATATTTTTATAGCTGCTATTAGTGGCTATAAACATTGTAGCCATTTCAACATATTTTAATGTTCTAAATGTACAAACCATTTTTTAATTTGTAAAAGACACAACCGCATTTTCAATTCCTTCATTTTATTCATTGTTCAATTCATTGATCATTTTGTTCATTAGATGATGATTGTTCATTGTTGTTATATCTAATCTTTGAGCTTTGTTGCCATGATGATGTAATGCAGTAATATGGGATGAGCTATATTTTGCTTAGAGGTATATGTGCAATGTAACGTTCACTGAGCTGAGATGTTCCAGTGATGATGATACTTCAAATGTGCACAGTTGGCATGTTCTTTACAAGGAAAGGAATGTTTTTCAACTGATGCAAATGTACCACAAATGTATACACCGAGGGATAGTTTCTTAATGTGGAAAGTGGATTGTGCCATTTGTAAGCATGAGGTATACGTTACATTTTTAAACATAAGCAACATGTTTTGCTATCTTACAAGGAAGTTGTAAGTTGTAAGGATTGTGCCATGTGTAAGCATGAGGTATACGTTCCTTTTTAAACATAAGCAACATGTTTTTCTACCTTACAAGGAAGTTGTATGTCCCTCAGTGGTGTATATAAGCTCAGTCTTACTGTATTAACTCAGAGAAACATTAAGGCATGATGGGGTGAGAGGAAGGAGAAACATAGAGGCAGGAGGGGGTGAGGGAGGAGAAACACAGATAAACCATTACAGCTGGCATGATGGGGTGAGGGAACAGAGAAATGGAGAACAGAGAAATCTGGAGTGAAGACCACCTCTCATGTAGCCTTATTCTTCTATGCCTGTTTCTCTCGTATGTCTGACCATGTATAATAATAAATAGGGCTGGGTATTAACACAAATTTCACAGTTCGATTCGATTTAGATTCACAAGCTTGCAATTCGATTTGATTTTCGATTCGATTCAATATTGATTATTTATTTTGGATATCAGGTACAATACATGTCAAATTTTCTCAAGGAAAACAAATCTCTTAACTAATGCTGTAAACTATGGGAGTCAGTTGTAGCCTACTAGGCTTCCAACGCATTCTCAATATTGAAAGTAAAAATTAACTGATTTGTATACAAACACTTAAATTATACTTTTATTTATTTTTATAATAATAAAGTTATATGAAATATAAACATTTAAATGGTGGTGTTGTAAAGTTTTCTTTCATCGAAGCAGAGACCAGTGAGACAGTTGGGATCGCGTTCAACAGAAGTTATTCTTTATTGAGAACTCTGCTGTACGCGGCTGTAGAAACTTCCAACATGATCTGACTGAGGGAACTTTACATGGTATCTTATAGGCCATTCAGTGGGCTGTCCTTAAAGGTGCTGAACTTAGACACAGCCTTAGAGATGACTACTGAATCTAATCATCTAAAGACAATAGAGGCAATTACCCCCAACTGAGATAATGGTACCCCCAAATTGTATAAACAACACATGGTCACGAGAACCAAGACTAGGTAAACATTCACACATAGTTCAACTCTTAGTAGAAAGATCAAAGACTAACAAAACCCCTTCAAAGGAAACTGTTAAATCTAATCAGTAAATGGATGCCCTCATGTTCACCTTGAATGCCCAATACAGTATAGTTCACCTTAGTTTTTTATGTGATGTTATGTAGGGAAATAGGATCAGCAGATCTAAAAACATATTCTTAAATTTTAATCCTTCAGTCCCCTCTTTGAGAGTTCTTAAAATAACTCTCACAAAATACAAATTTAAACACTTAAAAGTTAATTCTTGTAACTTGAAAAAGTTACAGGCACGCATAACTTATTCTGTGTTGTGTCCTTGATTTACATGAGTGTCATAGTTCTTCTCAAAACCATAACTGTTGACACCTGCAACGCAGGGTGTAAAATGTCGTATAAACTACATGATTACACAGAAAACCATGTAGCATAAGAGTGGAAGTCTTGAAAGTCCATGGCGCCTGAATAGCTGTGAAGTCTGTTTCCTGTAGAGTCCATTTGTCACGTAGAGTCGCTCTGATGACTCGTCCCTCATGAGGCTTGTTCATGGAAATCTGAGGTGATGTTTTATACCAGGATGCAGCTTGTGAAGACAGCATGGCATACACACATACCTGTAACACAATAAAACAAAGAAACGGCAGACCAGCAGTATTCATGCATGGACTTCATTCTTCCATAAGTCGCACATGTTCTGTGTTGATTTTCTGTAATTGCATGTTGACACAGAAACGAACATGCGATTAGGGTCCGTGATGTCTCTGCGCTGTGTATTTTTTTTTTCTTTTATGGTTGGAACTCATTTTCTCGTGAACAAGTTTCTGAACCATGAAGAATTATCTTCAGTCATCTGGTGTGTAATTTTGTTGAAAGATCAAGATTGCTTGTTGGTTAACTTGACATTAACCCGGTGCAGCACTCATGTAATGGTGCAGGCTTGTAGTCTTGATCATGTCGATGGATGACTGAAGGTTTCATATGTCTCTGCGTTGTGTATTTTTCTTCTGTGTTGGTTGGCTCTGCAGTGGGTCTAGTTGTTTTCTTGAGGTTGTGGCTTCATATGCAGGTGAGGAGGTCTTTGCATATGGGTCTCAGGAGAGCCATCAAGTGTTTATCTGCAAAGAGGAAGAAAGAAAACAAAAGACGACAGAGCAGTATTTGTCCAAACACTAGGGTTGTAGCAGTATTTGTTTAAACACTAGGGTTGTAGCGTTTTCAGAGTCTGCTGTTGTTGTTTCATTCTTTCCCTATTTCTTAATTTATTTGACACCTATGGACCAGTGAGGTAAGGATGGACTAAATCGGGAAAGGCCTATGAGGTAGTGTCTTCACCCTGGGTTCACCCCCGAACGCCTGTTGCGTCAGTTCTTCCCAGGGCACCTCACTTGTCCGTGTCCTATTCTGTCCCTGTGTTGTGTACACACTGTACAGTGTGTGAGAAAATTGGCACATTTCCATTCTCCAGTGAAACATCAGTCCTAATAAACATCATTAACAGAGGACGGTGTCTGATTGTAGTGTTCTGCAGTATAACATTTAAGGCTGTGAGTATACTGAATGTCCCCCAAACAAAGGCTGTGACAGTCAATAACTCTTTCATCTTTGTTGTAAGTTACTGGGGAGATTAAGCAATCACAGCCTAAATGGTTAACACCGTATCAAGTTGCCCCACGAGTTTAACGAGGAGGGGAGGGGCTGCTTCAGAATATCAAGCAGGCTAAGCAGAAGCTGGTTAACCTTGTTAACTTGTCTTAAGTTATTTTTGTTTTTTCTACATTCTTTTCCAAAATGTCCATGCTTGCCACAGTAAGAACAATTGGCTTCTCTAGGACTTTTGCGTTTCTGTTTCTCTGAATTGACCTTAAAGGATGCTGCTGCAATTTTTACTCTTGCCTTGACATCAGAGTCTCTTTCCCAAGTAGCTAACTTGTCCAAGTTGCTTTGCAGGGTTCTACTGGACCATGTTAGTTCTAAGTAAGGCAAGGCCTTTTTATGTTCTGACAGAAGACCCTGAAACCATGCGCAAACTAGGGGACCATTATCACCTAGCACCTGCTCTGAAGTGTCAGCGATTCCGCTGTAAGTGGCAGCGGTCTGACAGAACCTCTCAGTATATTCACTCACAGTTTCTTCTTTCTCTTGTACACAGCTAGTAACTCTCGACCAATCCACTTTCGGTCCAACAATGTCCTTTAACACTTTCAGAACTTCCTCTCTCAATTCATCTTTACTGGCTTGTTGCAGTTCAGAATTGTTTACAGCACTTTCAAAATCATTGAATTCTGACTCAGTCAAGATCTGTGATATTAGCTGAGTGACTTCAGCTAGAGTCATATCATAGAGCCGCATCTTTTTGGACAACTCTCTCCTAAACTCAGAAAAATGTCTTTGCACTGATGGCAAACTTTCAGCAATTCTCTCAACATCTTTAGGACCTAAAAATGTTTTGACTGCTTGTGGCAATATGGGGGTTGCAAATGGAACTGTATCAACACCTTTTCCCTGAGCCTTTTGTCTAGCAACGCACACTTCAACTGCATTTACATCTGCATTGACATTGTCCTCTATACTATCAAAAGACTGTAAATCAGGATAGCTTTCATCTGACTGTTGGTCTTCTAAATCACATTTGGTTGAGGCTTTGTTATGGCCCACCTTTGTCTTGAGACAGGACATGTGAGTCTGCAATTGTTTGTTTTGATCGTTTAATGTAGCAATACAACGAGATTGTTCTTGTGCAATGGATAAGCTAAATTCTCTGTGACAGCAGATAATGCCTTTCAGATTTTTCTTCCTGATACATGCACTCAACACTTTCTTGCAATCTTCAATTGACCACACTTTCTCTGGATCAATGCCAAATTTCTTTGTTAAATTCAATCTGACTGGCTCAGTCACGATGGAGTCCATGTGCTCTGATAACAAAGACTTGAATTCACTATCTGTCCAAAAAGGTGTAATCTGTCTAGTACTTTTCCTAAACATTTTGTGAATTTCTGTTACCACAAACAAACACAAAAAAACCCTTCTCTCTACTGTCTTGCAAACAGAGGGTACAATCTTATTAGCACATGAGGCTAAATCTTCTCTAGCTTACAAAGGTCTTCTTCTAGCAAGAGCATACACACAATATTAACATGTAACTGTTAATCTTCCCTGCCAACAACACTTGAAGTTTTCAATCTGGAGGAAGCTTGAAGTTTTAAGATTCAGTTCTTTGAGTTTCCTTCTTCTCCATCCGGGTCACGGCACCATCTGTTGTAAAGTTTTCTTTCATCGAAGCAGAGACCAGTGAGACAGTTGGGATCGCGTTCAACAGAAGTTATTCTTTATTGAGAACTCTGCTGTACGCGGCTGTAGAAACTTCCAACATGATCTGACTGAGGGAACTTTACATGGTATCTTATAGGCCATTCAGTGGGCTGTCCTTAAAGGTGCTGAACTTACACACAGCCTTAGAGATGACTACTGAATCTAATCATCTAAAGACAATAGAGGCAATTACCCCCAACTGAGATAATGGTACCCCCAAATTGTATAAACAACACATGGTCACGAGAACCAAGACTAGGTAAACATTCACACATAGTTCAACTCTTAGTAGAAAGATCAAAGACTAACAAAACCCCTTCAAAGGAAACTGTTAAATCTAATCAGTAAATGGATGCCCTCATGTTCACCTTGAATGCCCAATACAGTATAGTTCACCATAGTTTTTTATGTGATGTTATGTAGGGAAATAGGATCAGCAGATCTAAAAACATATTCTTAAATTTTAATCCTTCAGTGGCTGTCATAAAAAACTTGCCAGATTTATTCAAACATGCATTAAATATTGAAGAACATTAAAAATTATAATGAAAATGTAATATGGTGTCTCTAGAGTTAATTTTTCTAGCTGACTAACGAGTTTATGGTCACTGGATATGGTTTTTCTGAGGTAAATGTGACGTTACATGACATTGTTTACAAGCTGTTTTACCCACGTCTTTCCACGGTTGAAACACTGATTGAGCGATTCCATGTGACATGATACGGATTTCGATAAGTTGTACTCTATCTTTTAACACACTTTCAGATGCTCATTCATGTTTATTTCGCGCTGTAACTGGTATTATTAAGGCGGAAGAGAAGATCATGTGCTGAGCGATGATCAAGAGCGATCTCATGCCACAGCCAAAACGGTATTTATGGTTTTGAATTTCATAAGAAAATGGACGTAATTTGAAATCTGAGACTTTGTTTCATATCAATAGTAACAAAGCACAAAGATTATTGAGGTTTATTGGATGGGATGCACGCTACAATGTTCCATTCATTCATCAACTGAAAACAGGAAGACTAGCCTAATCGATTCTTGGGATTTAAGAATTGATATTGGTTCATAAAAATGAGAATCGATTAAAATCGAGAAATCGATATTTTTTACCCAGCCCTAATAATAAATAAGAGTATAAAATAAAAGTAAAATAAAATATATTAAAAGTAACTGGTGTAGCTTCTGTGATTCATCCATAATGGGGGAAAGCATGATTTTCAAATCTACAACAGTCCTTACTGATTAAATTTCTGTCAGGAATACTTGCGACAGCTTGAAATAATGCACCCAGAATAGATACATTACTTGTCTAAATATTACTTGTAGACTTGTGCAAACTTTTCTGCCAATGCATCCATTCCTTCAGTCTTTCTTCATATTCTCTCTCATGATGTCTTTTACATTATCTTACACTGACCAGACTGGAAAGGTCCATAAATGTTGCAGAGCATTCCACATTAATAAATAATAAAACCTAATATAGGACTTTTGGAGAAATGTGAGACAAGCAAACCTTTAAAGAATCGACCCATGTGATTGGCACGAAAAACTCCAATCTCCTCAAGCCTTTGGGAACTCTGACAGGTCAAGGTGTCTCATGATGTCAAGGTTTAGAGATAAGAAACCTGCAATGAGACTCTGATGGTCCTCATCCCTGCAACTGCCATAACATCATGTTCCTTTTCTCCGACTTTCCTTTTCCACTAAATTCAGCACTCACTTGCACCACGGACCGTTTCTTGTCTCCAGTCAGGATGATAAGGCTAGATCTGTCAACTTTCTCTTTTAATGCCTGCTGTTGAATGGGGGGTATTGTCCTGTGATTGGTGTTCAGGTGTCATCACCATGTCAGCCTTATAATGGCATTGGGTTTCCTGGCAAAGTGAGGTGAGATAAGGGTTCAATAGGCCAATTAAGTGCCCAGCAGTACTGCTACCTTTCACAGAGGGTCACTGCTTGAAAGAAGACCTCCTGAATTTCACTGTTTACAAGAATGAGATTTGATGATACGTGTAGATGCAGCATTCAATCAGATACTGAGGCTTCCCAGTTTTTTTTGAGCGGCATGTTTATTCCATAAACCAGACTGCATTTATATCTAGTATTAAAATCTGTTTCTTATAATCAATCGCAAATGGACAGTGCTAAATAGATGTATAATAATGGGATCCAAAATGTTTTGTATTTTTGACTAAGTCCAAAATCATTCTGTCAATCAACCCATTGTGCTTAAACTGTGCCATTTACTGTACATGCAGCTTTTTTATGGTATGGTAAGAAAAAGGTAAAAATTACCATAAGAAAAGGACATCAATATTTATTTATAGGATGCACAATATATCAGTGTCATATAGGTCAATAATTATGATTTTACCGGATATTTAATTGTGCATGCTCATTCTTCTATTTTTATATTTAGATTACCTTTGCTGTCATCTAACTTATCCTTTAACCTAAACTAACTTAAACTTAACCTCTGCCACTCTCTTAATCTTTGAAAACATTAGTAATAAATCTCAAAATAAAAACATTTAATTTTATGTTTTATTTCATTTCTGTCAGGACCACTATCTTCAAATACGTTTGGCATTTAGCATACAGTTAGGATTGGCGGTATGGTTCTGTTCTGGGCAAGAACTCCGTGCGCATCCATGCAGCTTAGCATGGATAAGAGCAGGGAGAGCAGCAATAACCCCCTTAGGGTATACAGAACCAACATGAATGTATTGCAGATATCATTAATTCAAGATTTTAAAGTACAACATAATTTGAGTATTTATTCTGATTCAAGGAGAATCAGAATGCCATACTGACTGGACGAAAGGAGAGGCTGGGGACGGAGGAGGGTAATTAGCTCCTGAGAAATGCGATAGCTGCTGATAATACTGAAGGAGCTTATATATACAGTGATAGGCGTCGTATTCCTATAGGTAGACATGTATCAGCTGAGAGTCAGCTGATGCGAGCTTTACTAACGTGACCTGCCAGAATTGACGCTACACTTAATTTAGGCAATAATATAGAATTTTAATACCATAGCATGAAAGCAATTATTGACTCATTATCAGCCAGAATTTCAATTTCAATCGGTGCATTCCTAATATAAACGCATTTGAGACATGCTAATACTCAGTCTGTCATGAGTCCTAATACATTTATTTGAGTGTTGCTTTCACCTCATTTTAAGTTTATAGACAACACTGAAGGTTCATTCAGTGGGATCAAGAGCTCATCTCTAAACTTCCTTTTGTTGGTGTTGCCAGTCTCGATTTATAACAATGATGAAACTTATCAATGTTGATGGAAGATTCTGTAATTACAAGTCTCTGTGTTTTTCAGAGCACAGACCAGCACAGGTAATGGGACAGCGAGAGCCAGCATTGGCTTGCCTGTGGGTAGTTAAGGGCAAGAAGCAAGCAGACTGCCTGATTAGGTGTAGCTGCAATGAGAGCTGAGGGAACTAGTCACAGTGCTTCATGGGCATGTTGTGCTCCTTCGCTAATGGATATCATTAGCCTTAGCCGACACACCGCCCACAGCCTGTTTATTAGCAACCATTACACCACCATTGCCCCACAGCCCTATGCACTAGCAACCAACCCTACAAACCAAAAGGTGTGTGTGGCTGTGTGCGTTTGTGGTTTTTGTGTGTGTGTGTGTGTGCATATGAGAGAGACAAATGGGTCTGGAGTATGATTTGCCAAATAAACAAGATCATTCATCAGACAATTCATTTAAAAAGTTGAAATGAAATTTCCTTCAAATGTTGTCTGTTTTGAAAAACAGGTCACATGAATCCTGACAGAATCACTCTCTGTTTCCTGCGCTGTCAGGATTGTCAAGATAATTCATTTTGTTTTTGTATTTTAACAGTTCTTGCAGACTGTTTTTCCCTTAAATGTTGCGTAAATTTATAAATCAATATCTGCTGGGGCTCAGCTATATGCAGAAAATACTTTTATGAAACAGAAAGAGGCACAATAATTAATTGATCTCACTTATCTTGTTTTCATAATTGTTGGAAACCAAAATTTTATTTGAAAATAAAATGTAATAACCGACCAGCTCTACTTTACATCAGAAGACAGAGGGGCACAAACTAATGCTGAGTTAAAACACATGGTTTAAAAGTTTCTGGTATGACAAAATTTTGTTTAGTTGTCATATTAACAGTGTGTAAAGATAAATAAAAACCTTTATGAATATTCCTGAACATTAATTTAACCATTAGTAAAATGTCATACTGGAGTTAAATTTCAGTTATTTTTTAAGTGCTTATTTACAATGAGCCAAACGTTGTATAATTTGAATCCCCTGTTTGTTAGTGAGCAACTTGCATAGTCTTTAAATGCTAAGATAGCTGGCATGTTTAGGCTGTCAGGTGGGCAGTGGCTAGTCAGGTTTAAATCCCTGTTGTGCAGGTGTGGAGCACATCGTTCCTCACATATTGTAATGCACACAATTCTCTTTTGTGAATGTCTGTTCATCTACATTCACCAGCCACTTTATTAGGTACACCTTCCTAGTACCAGGTTGAACCCCCTTTTGCCTTCAGAACTGCCTTAGTTCTTTGTGGCATATATTACAAGGTGCTAGGAAACATCCCACAGATATTTTGGTCCATATTGACATGATAGTGTTATGCAGTTGCTGCAGATTTGTCAGCTGCACATCCATGATGCAAATCTCCTGTTCCTCCACCACATCCCAAAGGTGCTCTGTTGGATTGAGGTCTGGTGACTGTGGAGGCCATTTGAGTATAGTGAACTCATTTTCATGTTCAAGGAACCAGTTTGAGATGATTTGAGCTTTGTGACATGGTGCGTTATCCTACTGGAAGAAACCATAGACTGTAAAAGAAGATGGATGACGCTCCTTCGCTCTCTTCCATTGGTGAGACCTGAAGCCGTCAGTGTCCCGATATGGCGCTGACATCTTGGGACTTGAGTCTGATCTCAGGACCAGACCTGCGCAGTATTGAGCAGGAAGTAAAGCCGCAAAATCAATGCCCCGCCGAATGGAATGCACACTCCCTGCACCCCGCCGAACAGAATGCACACTCCCTGCACTTTTTTGAAGTGGCCTATGTCTGCTCCGTTCCTCCGTTCTGCTCCAATTTTGATGTCTGTTGATTACAGTACGACAAGAGGCTTGTTCAAATAAAGTAAATACAATCTCCTCAGTCCTCCGAAGATCCCGAAAAAAAGTCAGTTGGTGCTTCAGTGACTACTTCGCTCAGAGAACCTGTCAATCACAGCTGTCAATCATGACGTTACACCACCGTTTTTATAGCATCACGTAACTAAAAACAAACTTATTTTAAAAACAGACACTTGAACTTACATCAGCGTGATGACAGAAACCACCTTTGAAAAAAAGATATTTTAAGTTTAGTTGGTCTCACGTCCCGTTGAATTACACGGGGAGGTTGGGTTTATGACCTAGGATAGTATACTATACTAGCTTTGGCTTCACTTTTCAGGGCTTGTGCGGCACGCTTGGAAGAAACCATCAGACAATGGGCACACTGCCATCATAAAGGGGTGGTTATGTTCAGCAACAATACTCATGAAGGCTGTGGTGTTTAAATAATGCTTAATTTGTACTAAGGGGCCCAAAATGTGCCAAGAAAATCTTCCCACACCATTACACTACAAACACCAGTCAAGGCAGGATGGATCCATGCTTTCATGTTGTTTACACCAAATTCTTACCCTACCATCTGAATTGTGCAGCAGAAATCAAGACTCATCAGACCAGGCAATGTTTTTCCAATTTTCTATTGTCCAAATTTGGTGAGCCTGTGCGAATTGTAGCCTCAGTTTTCTGTTCTTAGCTGACAGGAGTGTCACCCGGTGTGGTCTTCTGTTGCTTTAGCCCATCTGCTTCAAGGTTTGATGTGTTGTGTGTTCAGAGATGCTCTTCTGCAGACTTTGGTTGTATTTGAGTTGCTGTTGCCATTCTATCAGCTTGAGCCAGTCTGTCCATTCTCCTCTGACCTCTGGCATCAAGAAGGCATTTTTGCCCACAGACCTGCCGCTCACTGGATATTTTCTCTTTTTCAGACCATTATCTGTAAACCATAGAGGTGGCTGTGCATGTAAATCCCAGTAGATCAGCAGTTTCTGAAATACTCAGACCAGCCCTTCTGGGACCATGTTCAGTCACTTCCCAGCCAACACAGCCATGTGGGGCCCAAATGGGTTTGACCTGGGCTATCTAACTGGGACCCAGCCAGTTTTGTCCTCGGTTTCCATGTAGGCCCCACATGGGTTTGCCCAGATGAAGTGAACACTGCTTAGTGTGCACAGTACAGGCTGTTTAATGTAACACTGAATCAGTGTTGGAGGTAATGAGATAATTAAGTGATTGAATAATGATTAACCTGCTGTTAACAAGCAGAATCACTGAAGGAAAGAGAAACACAAGAACTAGGCCTACTTCCAGCCACTGCCTTGGATGAAATCAACTGAAGATAAAATACATTACATCTCTCAAGATCTGATTAAACAACTTCACAAACAGCATTACCAGCTTCACTTATTAGTAACTAGACTGACTTTATTTCTGTCAGACGTCTACAGAAGTTCTTATTGAGAATTAACAGAGGTTTAGATGTTGATTACTTATTTGAAAGTAATAGTTTGATTTGATGTTACCATTGTGGCGATCAGTGAGTGCTTTAGTCAGGCTCTTGACTTTTTAAACATTAGTTTTTCTCAGGCAGCTGTGTCTGTTTGTTATGGCGAGAACAGCAAGAGAAAATATAATCTGATGCTGTAAGCTGATTGATGATAAGAGTATAATCATCATGTAGTGGCTTAGCTCATTGATTATGTGTGAGGTTTATACAGGTAGTATGTCATTCATTTTGTTTTATTGTTGTGATTCTACAGCAAGAGAATAATAGAATTTAATCAGAACGTCAAATGATTTTTAACACACCATTTACATATTTTGGGCTCCTGTAAGATTTACTCGCACACAGATATCAAGAATCAGCATATGAATCTCAACAATGGTGACAAAGCGGCATTTAGGGCTGAGGAGATAATTAAGTGATTAATTTAGTGATGATTGAGCATTATTGAAGACACCTGATGTTAACAAGCAGAATCACTGAAGGAGAAAATCACAAATTGTAAGTTACCATTAAGGTGATGGGTGTTTGCTTTAGTTGGGCTCTAGACCATTATATGTTTACTTTAATATTTACTTTTGTTTGTCTGCTGTTATTGATTTATAACAGTTAAATGAACAAAGTAAAATGTTATCTTATAGTGTTGGTTATGTTTTGACATAATCATGCTGTGATCTGAAAAAGGAAACTTATTGAGATAGTTTAGCTTAACTTGTTAGCAGCAGTTTAGTGATTCTTCAGCCTATGATTATAAGTACTTTACTTATAATTCAAAATATTTAATGAACATTGTTCTGATCAAAAGACATTCAGATAAATTCATTTAAAACACAAACATCAATAATCAGCCTGTGAATCTCAACAATGGTGACAATAATAAAGCATGTTGCAGTGGCTGCCACCAATCACAACTCATTAATGTCTCCCATCATGCATTGCGGTATGAATAAATTATGATCTGAATTGTCTATGTAATTTACTTTTCCTAATTGAATATTCTGCTCCTCACCATTGTTGAGATGCATAGACTGAATCTTGACATCTGTGTGTGCCTAAAAGAATGATTTTTTTTTTTTGTTAAAAAACAACTTTTAAGAAATCCTTTATATTATATCAAAAATTCTGGGCATCGAAGTCAGAAAGAAGGATTTTAATGAGTTCAGTGATCAAGTTCAAATGATGATTGTCATAACATAACCAACACCATCAGATCACTTTTTTCTTTGTTCAACTGGTGATTATAATTCAGAAACAACAGACAAACAAAATCTAAAGTTAATAATATATGGGTCAAGAGTCCAACTAAAGCAACCATTGATCGTCATAACGGTAACTTACAATTTGTGATTTTCTCCTTCAGTGATTCTGCTTGTTAACATCAGGTGTCTTCAATAAAGTTCAATCATCACTAAATTAATTACTTAATTATCTCATTAACTTAAACACTCTTGAGTGTGGACTCATACACTCCCAGGAGTGTTAATTTAACACTGGAGTTTTTTGCTGTGTACAAAGAGCCGTAGTTAACTGACAAGCTGAGCCATATCGCATTAATTATCGCTGGCGATAAGTCCGCGATATTAATGTGATATGGCTCAGCTTGTCAGTTAACTACGGTTCTTTGTAGTAAATGCCGATCCATCTGAAAGCAGGTGATGGCGATGTACTACTAATCAAGGAACCGGCTTTACTGACGAGATGCGCATAACAATATCGCGATTTAAATCGCCCAGCCCTACTCAGAATGCATTGCAGCATGAAGCATGTCACCATTGTTGAGATTCATATGCTGATTCTTGATGTCTGTGTGCAAGTAGAACTTTCGGTAGTCTAACATGTGTAAATGGGGTTTTAAAAATCATTTGATGTTCTGATTAAACTGTGCTGGATCTCTTGCTGTAGAATCACAACAATAAAACAAAATGAATGACATACTACCTGTATAAACCTCACACATAATATCAGTGAGTTAAGCCACTACATGACGATGACTATATTCTTATCATCAATCAGCTTACAGCATCTGATTATATTTTCTCTCACCATAACAAGCAGACACAGCTGCCTGAGAAAAACTAATGTTTAAAAAGTCAAGAGCCTGACTAAAGCACACACTGATCGCCACAATGGTAACATCAAATCAAACTATTACTTTCAAATAAGTAATCAACATCTAAACCTCTGTTAATTCTCAATAAGAACTTCTGTAGACGTCTGGCAGAAATAAAGTCAGTCTGGTTAGTAATACATGAAGCTGGTAATGCTGTTTGTGGAGTTGTTTAATCAGATCTTGAGAGATGTAATGTATTTTATCTTCAGTTGATTTCATCCAAGGCAGTGGCTGGAAGTAGGCCTAGTTCTTGTGTTTCTCTTTCCTTCAGTGATTCTGCTTGTTAACAGCAGGTTAATCATTATTCAATCACTTAATTATCTCATTACCTCCAACACTGATTCAGTGTTACATTAAACAGCCTGTAGTGTGCACACTAAGCAGTGTTCATTTCATCTGGGCAAACCCATGTGGGGCCTACATGGAAACCGAGGACAAAACTGGCTGGGTCCCAGTTAGATAGCCCAGGTCAAACCCATTTGGGCCCCACATGGCTGTGCTGGCTGGGTTAAACCATGTTCAGTCACTTAAATCACCTTTCTTCCCCATTGTCATACTCAGTTTGAACTTCAGCAGAACATCTTGACTGTCTACATGCTGACATACATGAGTTGCTACCATATGATCGGTTGATTAGATATTTGCGTTAACGAGCAGTTGAACAGGTATCTAATAAAGTGGCAGGTGAGTGTATTTACTTTGTTGTATTCATTGTCATGCACCAAAATAAGTGAATGCCATCCATCCATCCTCTTCTGCTTATCTGGGGCCGGGTCGCTGGGCCATTTTACACTTTATTTACACAAGTTTGTGCCCCCTACTTGAGTAAAGTGATTTGATTTCAATAAGGGAATTATGCTGTTTCTGTAAAACTGATAGAACTAGAATTGAAGTAATCAAGTTGTAGCTGTTCTTCCTTGAATCAATGTTTGAGTATTTCATACTTTTGATACTATATCAGCTAAACTGTCTTTTCCCAGACTGATTTTTTCAAACAAAACTCATGTTCAGACAGATGGCATCTCTGCAGGCCTTAATCTGAAGGGATAGTGAAAAGCAGGTTTAAAATCTCCAACACACACATTGACATTACACAAACAAATTATAGTAAACCGATGAACACTATTATTTCTAATGTACTTAGTTACATATAGTTTCGCTATGACCGTAAAGCGATATTTAACCATTCAAAACTTTAATAATAATTGTATTGTTGTATTTTAGCTGTGGCTGAAACAATTTAACATAAAACATGATCTTGACAGTTTATTACATGAGCAGGATATTTTTGCAGTGTTATTTATATATAGTTTGGCATTGTAAATCTAAACAAGATGCACTTAGCAGCAAGGAGGTTAGCATAGTGTTAGTATTATACATCTCTCTCTCTTTCCATCTATTTTTCCTAAGTCATCCCTCCTTCCAAAGTTACACTAATGTAAATCTTTTTGGGGGGAAGATGCATGTGCCTGGCAACCGTTTGCCACATTCAGCAATCTCTATGCATGATATTGCACTGCCTGTGGTGCTGCTGGTTGTGTATTTGAATTTGGACATCTGGACACAGAACATGTTTAAACATACAGGGAAAAACTGCTTTTCTGGCTCATTTGCGATCCAGAAATAAAATGCGTCTTGCACACTAATAATCAGAGGTTGCAATGCATCCTATTCAGCATTAGGTCAGACCACTTAAAATCTCGCTTTACTCACCGGGAAAACATATGTCAACATCATTTAGTCTTGTAGGGTGGAGAAAGTGTACACAAAGTATTATTAAGCTGAACAGAAAGATCAGAACAGCTTTAACCTATTATGCCATGTTTGTATCTTGTCTTAGAAATTACTGCATTAGTTAGCAAACTCGTTAATGCCACTTTGGGATGCTGAAGTGTGATTTTAAAGGGGTAGTTCACCCAAACAATTTTATTTTAAACCCATTTGACTTTCTTTCTTCTGTAGAACACAAAAGAAGACATTTTGAAAAATGTACACCCCTATGTTATTACCCAACACAGGCTCATTGGAAAAACATATCGGTGGCAAAATTTTAGCCAAATGCAAAATACCTACCAATACGTACATATCACTGCAGTTTCTAACAGAAATGAACACTAGAGGCAGTAAAACAACAAGCACTTTTAATCATCTTCATACACAATTATGATGACAGGGGCAGATTATGGATTAATAAAGACTAATTTTCATGCGGCTCCTTGCACAATTATGTTATGACCTCAAAACAGGACCTGGCTGGTGGCGATTGCATATTTTATGTCACATTTGCTTTTGTTAACACTATTGGGTAGGTTTAGGGTTTTGTGTAGGTTTACGTTATTTTAAAGGGGTGATGAACTGAGAAATCAAATTTTCCTTGAGCTTTTGACATATAAGAGGTCATCATACTATAAGAATATCCTGTAAGTTTCAGAACTGAAAACGTCCTCGTTAGTCCAATAAAAGCTGATATTGACACCAGGCACAGCGAACGACAGGTTTTTCAAAGTGGGGATCTATGACGTCAAAGGGTATCAAACACCGCCTCCGCTGAAGAAGATCAACGCCTACTTCAACACTGCCTGTTTAGCCCCGCCCACCGATTCGCGCATTACATGAAACTCATTATAATATGCAAAACTGTTATCCAATCATAGCAGTGAGTGTTTACTTCCAAGTCTTCAATGCGGCACGCCCATAAAAACCGAGCGTTTCAGGAGCTAGGCTCAAAACCAGGGTAGAAAATAGCCTATTACTTTTTCATTTTGATGTTTTTGAATGTAAAAACCAAGCGAACGTCATAAGTTGACCTCAGACATCAATATAAAAAAATTAAAAAAGCCAGTTCATGACCCCTTTAAAACGTGATGGAGAATTAAGATTTTAGCGCCACTCACTGAACATTTCAATTCAGAACTGCAGTGATGCGTACAAACTCCAACGTAATAAAACATTGCCATATTGTAACGATAAACTGGACGGAAGCAAATGCAAGTGCAAAGATGTATTTATTAGATAACAAATACTCAGTGGTAAAGACAGATCGATGCAACAATATCTCCAGTGCTGAAGGCAGTCTCTCCTTGGGGGAAGCCGATGATCAGGAACACAGGCAGCAGGAGAGCGTGACGCAGGGACTGAGACAGGCAATCCCCAAGTGCAGCGTGAAGGTGATGTTGAATCCGTGGTGAGATCAGAAGTGAAGTAATCCAAAGTCCAGTACACAGGAAACACGAAGGAACAGGAACAGGAACAGGAACAGGTACGAGGACGGGAAACTAGGGCTGTTTCTCAATTCCAAGAACGCAGAGAACGGACTTGTGTTCTCGTGGAGAACACAAGTCTTTGTTAAAACAAGTCAAAGATCACTCCTGATCATCGGTTGCATTTGTCTTGCCAAGCTTCCTTGGAAGAACGAACTCGGAACCGGCCGCAATGACTTCTGGGACACCAGGCGAGTACTAGCTCAAGTCTGCATTCGATGCATCCTCGGTATCAAGAACACATCCGGGTTCTTTCATGCGTCCTCTGTACTTGCGTTCTTGAGAATTGGGTCTGAACTTCGACGGTTAATGACGACGTAAAACGAGAACACAAGGACGCAAGATCGCTGAAGAACGCATATTAAGAAACACCCTCAAACAACGATCTGACAAACATGAGACGAAAGACAGGGCAGCATTAAATAGGCTGGTGAGATGACATACAGCTGCCACTGATACTGATAATCAGTGGTAACGCCCACATAAAACAATCAACGTAACGAGACAATTAACACACACACAAACACACAAGACAAGAATGAGACAGCGGATCTACCAACTGTGACACATATTCACATTCATCTGTTCCGGAAAATAATAAACACAATGGGTAACACTTTACTTGAAGGGGTGTGCATAAGACTGACATGACACCTTCATAATCATGACATGACACATGTCATGAATATGAAGGAGGTTTTATGCATGTTTATGACAACTGTCATTAAGTGTCATTCGCTCAATTATGACATTTTTAATGCAAATATGACATTGTGTGAGATGTCTTTGTTATGGCATCTGCCATGTCATGATTATGAAGGTGTCATGTCAGTCTTATGCACACCCCTTCAAGTAAAGTGTTACCAACACACTTTTAGTGCCACTCACTGGACATTTCACTTTGAAACTGCACGTGCACGACGCAACGTATTTTGCAAAAATGTTGCCACATGGTATATTTTTCTAATAAGCCTGGGCTGCAACAAAGTCAAATGCTGTTGACAACAGGTTATGGTTAGCTTTAAAAGAAACAATTAGCAATTCATGTGTATTACTGTACCCCACAATGCAGTTTTAGCACTACACTGCTGCAGAAGGACAAATGTATTTTTAGTATTTAATAAGGACTTCATTTAATTTCCTTAAGGATTGATTATTAGTGAAACGGCTTCTGGAATGAGAAAATGGGCTGGATTGGATTTCATCCTTCAGAAATGTGACTGCCAGCTTGCATTCTGTTGCGTAGGAAATTTAGGGTCTGTTTACATGACACAGTTTTGCTTTTTATGCGCTTTGGCCATTTGTTTACACGACAACTGCGTTTTGGGTGCCTGAAAATGCAAACTTTTGAAAACTGGTTTCAAAGTGCAAATTTTTGAAAACTGTCTCTGTGTAAACAACACAAATCTGTGAATTCAATGATGTCATGCACAAGCTTATTACATGTTCAGTATTTAGTGTTTCATCGCCATCTAATGGCCTGGCAGCAGAATACAGCATTTTTGGTCATTTTCGCAGATCCGTGTGAATGGGGATCGTTTTGACAATGGTGTCATCTGTACGTGGCAGGGTTCCCACGGGTCCTTGAAATCCTTGAAAGTTTGTGAATCTGTTTTTTTTTTTTTTTTTAAGTGCTTGAATTTATTTTTGTGCAAAAAATCCATATTATTCCCTTCGGCCGACTAATGAGTTATTTTGCCAACACTTCGTGGCCAATGCATACTAGCTTGCTTGATTTACGTTTATTACGCATATTTATGCGTTATGTTAAGTGTTTCCTGTGAAACCTCCCCCATAACATTCACTTGCGCATTAAACTACTACGATGGTTTCACAACGTTTCATAGACACACCGTGAAACACTGCAAAAACAGGCTGAAACTGCTGAAACGTGATGCCTGGAAAATGCAAGTTTCAAGATTTGGCTCACCAAAGAAGATTACAAAGAATGCTTGTTAAGATAATGTAAACCCATGAGGCATGGTAACTTAAAAGCATATTCATATATCTTAAAACTTCTGGTTACATGAGCCTAAGCTCTTTTCAATAAAATCCATGCAAAAGTTAACATCAGATCATTTTAGAATACAGTATAGGATGTACTGAATATTCTCCTATTTTATGCAAAACAGAAATACGACAAATAGAATATCAGAACTCTGTCATATGGCCAAAATAAATGCAAAAAAAAAAAGAAAAGAAAAAAAAAAGCTTTTTTGCAGAGTTGTGTTTGACACATGAAAACTTTAACAATGTATCTTACAAGGTAACACGATGTAATCTTGCACTCACTTGAAATGTGTCCCTACATTAAGTCCTTGGATTTGAGGGTATTGTACCTGGAAAGTCCTTGAAAGGTCCTTGAATTGGAAGTTAACTAAGGTGTGGGAACCCTGATGCGGAAAACTCACAGGAAAAACTTCTCCGTTTTAAGCATACCGTTGTCGTGTAAACGTACCCTTAGTCCCACCCTTCCCCGAAACATACGTCATGAAGAAAGCAGACGTAGTTTGCTGGAGTTTAACGTTTTTGGGTGGCGTTTACATGACACCATTTTCAACTAAATCCTGAAAACTTTGTATGTGTTTTGTCTGTTCATTTACACGGCAGCGTGATACCGTTATCGTCTCTGTGTAAACTACAAAAATTACGAATTTGTGAATACGGTGACAACATGTGCATGCATATGATGTGTTCAGTCTATAATAGGCGGGTTGCACTTCTTTACAAAGTGACATTGACAACTACTGGCCTGGCATGCATAATACAGTGTTTTTAGTCATTTTCGTGAATCAGTGTGAACTGATGTAAAAAACGCGAAGGAAAAACTTTTCTGTTTTTAGTACATCATTGATGTGTAAACGTATCCTTTGATTAAATGCCCCAATTATGCTATTTTAAAGTTTCCTAATGTTGTTTTGGAGTCTCCTACAACAGGTTTACATGAATCAAAGGCCTCGTTTACACTGCAGGTCTTGATGCCCAATTCTGATATGTTACCTTTATCCGATTTTTTTGACCGTCTGTTTACACGTTCTTTCAACTGTGACCCATATCCGATTCATGTGTTTACACTTGCCATACTATCTGAAACATCGCGCATGCTTAAAGGGTTAAATTCTCTTGCACAGATGGGCGGACGTGAAATATGCTTGATGCTAGCTCTGCGATATATGCGAAGTTCGCCAAACATCACCATGATTTTGAGGCGAAGGAGGACGAAAAGTGCCATCATTGCACGTATGCTTCAGTTATTGTGTGTGAGAGAGATCTCAGGACTGGTGGGAGCATATTGTGTTAAAATATTGGCTTTAATGAGGAGCAGTGGGTCCGAAATTTTGTTGTGTACAACAATATGTTGTGTCAACGTTTGTTCACATTCCTCTCCTACGACGACACAACGTTTCCTCAGGCCATCCGTCCCTTTGCAGATGCACGTCGGGGTTTATCTCGTCATTAAACCACTGAGACGTTGCCTAATGCCTCAGAAAATCCGATCTGTCTGTTCACATGACAGTCGCATTGGCACATATCCGATTTATTTCCACATATGAGGCCTGAAACCGATCTCAAAATATCCGAATGCATGCGTTTTTTTCCTGTTTACACTGTCATAGAACACATCGGATCTGTGTCACATATGAGCAAAAAATCGGAATTGGGTCACATTTCACTGATAGTGTAAACGAGGCCAAAGTTAAAAAAACGGTTTCATTTTCTCATAATATACATTTGCACATCACACATTTTCAGTGATTCTCAAATGATTCGTCAGATGAATCAATCTCTCTAAATCCCTCCTTTCCGCGAGCTACTCTGCTCTGATTGGCCAGACAGCTTAGTCTGTTGTGATTGGTTTACCGCGCACAGCACATTGTACAAAATGTACAAAATGTACCAAAACGCCCATTGCCAAAACAACGTCAGCTGTCCTGAGGCTTCCTACACCGTAAACTAAACACAGTAACGAATAATGACGTTGATTTTACCATATCAATCCTAGCGCGAGTCCGATGATGAAACACTGGAAGAACTAGTTATTCAACCCAAACCTCCATCGCAAGGATGACTTGAGCAGGATGTTTCTCAGTGATACACTACTCAGTTTGAGGTACATAATGAGATGTTGCAACTGTAATTCCTCACCATCAGCATTAACAAGTGCATGTCCATCAACAAACCGATTATTTTACTTGTAAGTTACTTATTTATTTACCAAGTATGTTTCTAATTTATTGCGGTGAACATGTGGAAACTGTATCAATAACAGTGCATACATTAGCCGAGCTCTAGCGTGAATGACTGATTTAACATAAACGTTCGTAAAAACAAATCTTGTTCCATGCTTAATCTTTCCTCAAAGTAGTGAGAACGACAGACAATCTGCATTAATAGACACCGTTTTAGGTAACAGTGGCCCACAACTGATTAGCAGAAGTATTTCAGTAAGACAGTGATAACGTGAGTTAGCCAGTTAGCAGGAGACCTACACAATATAAAACTCAAAACTAAGTATTTTGAACACCATCTTTCAAGAGCAAGCGGTTTGTGAATCCTGCATTGAACATGAGAAGCAGTCGTCAGTAAAATAAAGGGAACACAGCTAATTTTAGGATTATACTGCTGTGGTATCGTGGTAAAGATGAATTTTAACCACTAATTCTTCACATGCTCGTCCTTGGGCAGTGAAAAAAAAAAAAAAAAAAAATGGCTTTACCTTCACATTGTAGAGCACAGCATCTTCTCGACATGATGCTATCCAGTATCCACAGGAATCAGCTGCCGGTTTGAGGTTCAAGTTTTCCCTGGCGTCTGCGTGTGCAATAAGTGGGCGGGCAAATGCTAATGTATCGTCTTGATGTCACGACGAAACGGCTTATGACTCGTTTGAAAAATGATTCATTTCTTTGACTCAGAGTCGACTCCTACTTTTGTGTACAAAGATAAATGATTTATAATAAACACAGCAACATTTTGTAAAAAAATAAAATAAAAATAAGAATGATCAGTTTTGATTTCATGGTGATTTTAAAACCATCAGTTTGTTTGTTTTAAATATCCGTGCATCCCTAGATGACACCCCAGTAGTTAATTTTTGATGGTTAAACTGATGGTGTTACAGCTCACTGCATCGACTCCCCAGTCTCCTTTATTTTAATAAAGGAGTTAACATTAACCATCATTAAAAACATGCTTTACTCTGTCTCTACCATAGTAGTTTGCAGGGTCTTATGTTTGTTGTAGGCTACATTACAAATATTAATGAGCATTTAATCATTAGCTACAGAGAACAAAGGGGAAATTAAAGGAAAAGAAAGAAAAGGAAGATGCGAGTAGGCGATTTAAACCTCAAGGAATGCACAATTTATGTAAAACAGTTTATGAGAACATGTTGCACTGTCAAGACCCTTGATGCAGTTTTGGTCCAGCAGTGAACAGGCAGGAAGTTTCATATCCAAACTCCTGAACCTTCTTGAAGTGCAGAGCAAAAGTGAATCTTGCCTTAGGGATACTGGGCCATTTGGCACTCTGTGTAAATAAACACTACAGTCAGATGATTTGTATGGTAATAAAAAGCACGTTTCTTTGATGCCTCTATCTTCCATGCGCTCGGGCCCTGTTGGAGCACAGCTGAGCATCTATTCCTCTCAGTTTATGGTAATCTTTCAGGGGCCCCCATTATGTTTATTCCTCATTAAAATTTTATCAGCTACGGCAAATTGTGAAGATTAGGATGGGGTTGGGAGATCTCTCTCGTTCAGCTGTCTGCTCACAGATTTATGTTATTCCTTACACTGATCCAGACTTATCAGATCCCTGCAACCAGATGTTCATAAAGCAAAAAGGAGAGGTGTGGTCTGGTGCCCTGACCCGCGGAGCAAGGAAATGGAAAAGAACAAGCATCCAAACTAGGCTAAACGGGTGAGCTCAGAGATTACTTTTCTTAATTAAGGAATTGTGTTTGTTTATTTGCTATTGATCTGATAGTACACATAATTATATTATACTCACAGTATATAATCTGCATGTAATATATGCTGTTAGAAGGTACAAACGTTCTTAAGTCTCAAGATCTTACAAAAAAAAAAATGTCCAATGTCATTCTTTAAGACATCCTTGTTCAACAAATTGGCCAATTAGCTATAAGAAAATATAGAGTAAAATGCATAGCCTTCCTTTGGCTTAAAATTGCAAGTGTTCATATTTGTCAGCTCAAATGATGCTTTAGATCATCAATCACAATGAGACGATGCATTACTTTGTAGTGTCTGTTTTGCTTGCAAAAGACAACAATAGCCATTAGCTAAATACATAACTACAATGAGAAAGATGAGCAGATTACAGCAGTTCTGATGGTCGCAAGTAATGCAGCTGAGATAAAATTAACACTTGCAAAATCGTCCTGGATACAGGAGGCCAGCTGTCCAGCAGGTACTTTAGCATTAGAGTGAACTGAAATGAAAGTTTGATGTTCAAAGTTAATGAGCATAACTAACATTGTATCTCCAACAAAAATAGAAGACAATTTACCAAACGTTGGTGTAAGGCCACTGCAGAATGAATTTTACATTATTTACACTTTACCTCTCAAGCTGTTTCCACCTACTTAGCCTGTTGTTTATCACCACACATCTGTTGTATTTCAATATCAGACTAGAATGCCAGGTCAAGAAGGTGAAATGTGTGGGTGTTCACATGTCTCTATCTGTCTTATATTCTGTGAGGTAGACCAGCACACTGAAAAGCTGAATGCTGGGCCTTGTGATTGTTCTGTTACTGATGAGTTCCTAGGAATTCTGTGGTTCCTCTCTGGTAATGATATCAAGATACTGTTAGAGATCACCACTAAGGTCACCTCCCTTGATCCAGTTCTGGAAACAACTGCTTTGGGGCTTTGAGCTGGTTATAATATACTGCACTGTTGATCTTATTTGTTCTCTAGATAAATACATCCCAGACAGTATCTTTATGTGTTGTACAAAACTATGCAAGTCTCTCTCTCTCTCACACACACACACACACACACACACACACACATACACACACACACACACACACACACACACACACACACACACACACTTTATACATTTTTACATTATCTCTAAAAACTTTTATTCAAGAATATGTTATGGTGTTAATACTATTTCAACAACATCTAATGATAAAAGTATCTGATATGATGTTGTGAACTTCACATATGTGTGAATTACACATATCCATGGCAATACATTCATGCATTTGGCAGACGGTGTACTTTTTATTAGTCAGTCCAGGCTCATTGGAAAATGTTACCTGTGGCACGTTTCGCGACAGTTTCAAAGTGAAATGTCCAGTGAGTGGCGCTAATGGCGACAGTTTATTATGACCGCCGCTAGCGTAGCTAGCGAAAGCGGTCATATAGGGATTGTCAAAGTTTTTTTTTAAGTTTTTTTCTTCATCTACTGAATTTTTTCGTCAACGATACCAGGGACACCGAAACACCGGGGAACATGAAATTTGGTGGGCATGTAGCCCCACTAGACTTTTATGGAAAAATTTCGTTTGGTCCCCGGGGGCCACTCCCCCCCCCGCGCTGGCCCCCCCCAAACCCAAAAAATTCAGTTTTTCCTAAATAACTACCTGAACCGTGGCACCGAGGATGAAGAATTTTTTATGGTATGTTGGTCTACTAGACTTTTACGGAAAAATTTTGTTTGGTCCCCGGGGCCACTTACCCCCCCGCGCTGGGGCCCCCGTGAATTTTTCGTCAACGATACCAGGGACACCGAAACACCGGGGAACATGAAATTTGGTGGGCATGTAGCCCCACTAGACTTTTACGGAAAAATTTCGTTTGGTCCCCGGGGGCCACTCCCCCCCCGCGCTGGGCCCCCCCAAACCCAAAAAATGCAGTTTTTCCTAAATAACTACCTGAACCGTGGCACCGAGGATGAAGAAGTTTTTATGGTATGTTGGTCTACTAGACTTTTACAGAAAAATTTTGTTTGGTCCCCGGGGGCCACTCCCCCCCCTGCGCTGGGCCCCCCGTGAATTTTTCGTCAACGATACCAGGGACACCGAAACACCGGGGAACGTTGAAATTTGGTGGGCATGTAGCCCCACTATAGATTTTACGGAAAAATTTCGTTTGGTCCCCGGGGGCCACTCCCCCCCCGCGCTGGGCCCCCCATGAATTTTTCGTCAACGATACCAGGGACACCGAAACACCGGGGAACATGAAATTTGGTGGGCATGTAGCCCCACTAGACTTTTACGAAAAAATTTCGTTTGGTCCCCGGGGGCCACTCCCCCCCCACACTGGGCCCCCCCAAACCCCAAAAATGCAGTTTTTCCTAAATAACTACCTGAACCGTGGCACCGAGGATGAAGAAATTTTTATGGTATGTTGGTCTACTAGACTTTTACAGAAAAATTTCATTTGGTCCCCGGGGGCCACTCCCCCCCCGCGCTGGGCCCCCCGTGAATTTTTCGTCAACGATACCAGGGACACCGAAACACCGGGAAACATGAAATTTGGTGGGCATGTAGCCCCACTAGACTTTTACGGAAAAATTTCGTTTGGTCCCCGGGGGCCACTCCCCCCCCGCGCTGGGCCCCCCGTGAATTTTTCGTCAACGATACCAGGGACACCGAAACACCGGGGAACATGACATTTGGTGGGCATGTAGCCCCACTAGACTTTTACGGAAAAATTTCGTTTGGTCCCCGGGGGCCACTCCCCCCCCGCGCTGGGCCCCCCGTGAATTTTTCGTCAACGATACCAGGGACACCGAAACACCGGGGAACATGAAATTTGGTGGGCATGTAGCCCCACTAGACTTTTACGGAAAAATTTCGTTTGGTCCCCGGAGGCCACTCCCCCCCCGCGCTGGGCCCCCCGTGAATTTTTCGTCAACGATACCAGGGACACCGAAACACCAGGAAACATGAAATTTGGTGGGCATGTAGCCCCACTAGACTTTTACGGAAAAATTTCGTTTGGTCCCCGGGGGCCACTCCCCCCCGCGCGCTGGGCCCCCCGTGAATTTTTCGTCAACGATACCAGGGACACCGAAACACCGGGGAACATGAAATTTGGTGGGCATGTAGCCCCACTAGACTTTTACGGAAAAATTTCGTTTGGTCCCCGGGGGCCACTCCCCCCCCGCGCTGGGCCCCCCCAAACCCAAAAAATGCAGTTTTTCCTAAATAACTACCTGAACCGTGGCACCGAGGATGAAGAAATTTTTATGGTATGTTGCTCTTAAGGGCCCACATCAACCTAGCCCATAATCACTCATTTGTGATTTGCGCCCCTCCCATAAAAAATGAAAATGCAATATTACTCTGCTTTAATCGCCCCTATCTTCAGTTGAGATGTTCAGAACTGCACCATATTTCATGTGTATGATTAACTTGACATCCTCTGGGGGTATGCTAAGTTTCGTAGAATTTCATCCATGGGGGGGTATAAAATAAATTCATTTATGTGCACATTTAGTGACTGTACACTCATCGGCCTGTAGATGGTGGTGTTGAGCGAAGGGTTGCTGGTTTAGGATGATACTGTCACTAAGGTTGCCAACTGTCCCGAATTAGGCGGGACGTCCCGCATTTTGGGCCTAATTTATTTGTCCCTTGCGTGACCTCCCGTGTCCCGTTTTTTGACAAGCTGATAAACCACTGACTGATACAACAGCAACAGAAGCAGTGCTGCAATTTTGGCGAATGCAAACAACGTGATTATTGTTCATGAGTCTAACATCCAGCCACGCAAGAAAACATGTAATCTACCTGAGGGAATAATATGCTCAAAAAACATTTCTGATTATTATTAATGTTTTAAAGCTTTTAGAAAGTACATAGAAAGCTTTTGTAACATTATCTTAACTGTCACTTTTGATTAATGTAATGCATCCTTGCTGAATAAAAGTAGGCAATTACTTACTTTATTTTTTTTCCCAAAAAATAATCTTACTAACCCCAAACTTTTGAACTGTAAGCCTAGTGTATAATGTTAAAAAAGCTTTCTATTTTAGATAAATGCTGTTATTTTGAACTATGGTTTGTTTGTAATGTGACTTTTTTCATGTATGACATTAAAATTATTTTTAGAATTAAATAGGTTAAGCAATACAAATGTGTTTATGTCTGATAACCTTTTAAACACAAACTTAACTGCAGACACTGAAATGACGTACACTGTGTGATACAGTACAAATATTTTGAGTGTCCCTCATTTTCCTAACCACGATTGTCCCGCATTTTCCTTTTCTGAAGTTGGCAACCCTAACTGTCACACACACACATGCAGGAATACAAACAAACGCAAGCATGCACACACACTGACATCCACACGCACAGACACACACCCATACACACACACATACAAATCCACATGCACAGACACACACACAAACACACACGCGCACACACATGTACGCACGCATACATACACGCACAGACACACACACACACAGACACACACATACACAAACACACACACATACACACACACACACACACAGACAGACATGCACATACTACTACTTTTTTTAGGTATATGCAATACAGCCAAATTGCTCCACGTCATTTCTTTTTGTGGAAAGCCAGTGCAGGCCTGAGCGGCGGTCATATTTTGTACCGCCATGCGGTACATCTAGTTACGTTGGAGTTTGTACGCATCACCGCAGTTCTGAATTGAAATGTCCGGTGAGTGGCGCTAAAAGCTCAATGCTTCATTTTAAAATAACGAACTTCTACACTAAACCCTAAACCAGGGATGGGGAACGTCAGTCCTGGAGGGCTGCTGTCCTGCAGATTTTAGCTCCAACCCTGAAAACAAACTCACCTGTCTGTAGCCTTAGTAATCCTGAAGACATTGATTAGTTTGTTCAGGTGTGTTTGGGTTTAGGGTTGGAACTAAAATCTGCAGGGCAGCGGCCCTCCAGGACCGATGTTCCCCATCCCTACAGTAAAACCTGCCTGATAGTGTTAACGAAAGCATGCCATTTTAGCGTTCTTTTATTGTGACTCATCTTTCACGGGATTCGTACCCACGCTCTCTGCATCACAAGTACAATTCTGTATCAGCTGAGCTAGCGAGACAAAAACGATTAAAAGTGCTTGCTGTTTTACTGCCTCTAGTGTTCATTTCTATTGGAGACTGCAGTGATACACATATTGGTACGTATTTTGCATTTTGCAAAAATGTTGCCACAGCTACGTTTTTCCAGGAGCCTGTGTTGTTATTAGTTCATGCATTCTCTGGGAATTAAACGCACAACCTTGGCATTGCTATAGCACCCAAGACCTTTTGTTTGAGCTACAGGTGCATGGATGGCATGTTGTGGCAGTATAACAAAAAACATTTATAAAATGTTATGCTCCAATGTTTGGAAAGCGTAAAAGTATAGAACCTTTTTACTTGGCAACAGAGTGTTGGGTTGTTTTGGCTGAGAATTTATAAAGGGTCCATATGTATTCTTTTCAGGGTTCAAAATATTATCATTATCTCCTATTGAACCTTTTTGGGGTGTTCCAAACACTAAAAAGAACCCTTTAAGTTTCTACTGTACATAGAAACATTTCTTCTAAAAGTGTATAATAAATGCCAACTACTACAGTTACATGCTATTCTGAGAAATTTGAATTTATAAACATCTGTCTTCGAGCAACTAATGTGTGAAGTTGTTATATAAGACTGTTTAAACAAGATTTTAGGGTTTTAAGAAGTGTAATCAAATGTAGGTTTGTCTGTAATTCAGTCTAATTTGAACATTTATGTTACCAGGAGATTCTTTGTTTGTCATTCAGCTCAGTCAATTTCCTCAGAACAACATAATAATGAGCTGGACAAACTGTGTTGGAAAGAAAACACAATGTAAGGCCTCCAAAATGAAGCAAGGCAAGTCGGCAAATAATATAATGACACAATAATGAATGGAAGATCTATATTGTTAAAGAATCTCTTTTGAATATCAACTAACCACTAAGCCCCAGGCCACAGTTAGGAGAGAGCAATGTGTAAGTTTCTCCTACTCTGGGACCTTTTCTTCTCTCTTTCTCTCTCAAGAAAATAGACTAATGGGTAATACTGCTACACCGCTGTAGTATCTACACAAACTAGACACACACACACACGCGCGAACACACGCACACGCACACGCACACGCACACACACGCACACGCACACACACACACACACAAACAAAATTGCCAGTTGACAAAGCTTTCAAACTATGAATCCAATTAAAGCCCAAACAAAAGCAATATTTTCAAGAGAAAGCTGCTGCACAGATCATGGAAAGGCTGCATAATTTATGTTTGTCCCTTTTTTCCTTCCCTTCCTCTTTGAATTGAGCCTCATAAAACCACCACCATTTCAATAATGCACGACCTGTGGGTTTGTTAATAAGCTTTGTAGTCGCAATAATGTACTTTCCTACATGGCTGACGGAGATTATGGGCTGGCTCTCTGGGTTGCCAGCTATCGATCTCTTCTAATACCTCTTTGCTCCCTGGTTGCCATTATTCAGCCCCCACCCTCCACCCATCATGGCACAAACGTTACAGCAAGTCCAGCTGCTCTGAGCATCAGCGGGGATGGAGTGAGACAATAGAGGAGAGAGCGTGCCCGCAGAGAAATGGGCTGTTGTAATCCATTAATTTCTGCCTCTCAGTCCTCTTGAATCTGATCATTTGAATAATTAAGAGAAATCACTCAAGCAAAAGTTCAATAAGCTTTTACATATTCAGTGTTCTTGCTGCCTACCAACCCAAAATAAGGGCAAAACATTGCATCTGCTTTGCACAATGTGATATGATTATATGCACATGCCAGTTGCACCAATGGCAGCTGGGAAACAACCCAAAGTGGCTGTCAGATATCGACACTTCTGAAACGGATGTTGTATCAAAACGATCACTCCTTAAATAAAAATACAGAATAGCCTAATCTTTACCTTTAAAACAAAATGTATAACAGTTGGAGAATGAAGCATAATTTCACACCACCTTAAGTGAGGTTATATAGCAGAGAGCAGTGTTTAACTTAAAACAGAACTTCAGACAGGCGAAGGGGAGCCAACGACTTTAATCCCAGTCGGCCCCTGCTGGCCTTACTAACTAATTAGCAGACAAAACAGTTCACCTCGTCTGGTTCTAAACACAAGGCTTCTGTTCTCAGTGCCAAACTGAAATGCGGAGGTGGAAGAAGTAATGACAATTCGAAGCTAACCTCTAGTTCAGGGCAATAAGTATGCCCAATAAAACAAGACAGGGAATCAGAGAGGAGAGGAAGCAGAACCCATGGCATCAAGCTGTGTTTATCCGTTTAGCTGTCTTGATTAGCAACAGAGTGGTTGCTGGAGATGGAGAACATGTGCAGCATTCTTCCTGTTGGAGAAAGGTCCAAGGTAGTATGTGAAAGATTTCCCCAAGGAAATGTGTCCTGGGCAGATAAGGTGATCGAACTCCAGGGGGCCAGGGATCACTGAAGTGTCTCTGCCGAGACATCGGCCACCAGCTATGACCAAATAGAGGGGAAAAATGAATGGAACAAAGGAAGAATAGAGGCCATGATGCAGAACATAGTCTTCAGAATGATTTCTTAAAATGAACAACACGACTCTCTCCTGAGTCACCTAAGCTCTTCTTCCTCAGGGACAAGAACCTTCCAGAAAACTTGTACAATATGAGTTCCACCACCATGGTGAATGTAACTTCTGAACATTTTTCTTAAGTATTATTGTCCTTGACCATTCATCCCTGCTAGACCCACAAGGCATGTTAATTGGAGCAGAAAAGTTGGATTAATATTCCAAACTTGGCTTTGAGAATGTATTGAAAGGTGATGGTGAACGGGTTGATGATGGGTTGAAGTCCAGAAGAGAATAAAGACAATGAAGATGATTGAGATAAATGAGTGTCCACTGCTCTGATTGCATGGTAATAATGTTCCCCGCTTATCAATGATTATGCTATTGTCTAAATCATGTCCATCAGATGCAGATTTGGCAGGAAGAACCTCAGTGTTTTAAGAAAGAGCTTTGTGCACCACTGTCACTTCTGAGAAAGCCATGTTCTGCTTCATACTTGATAGCAGTATGTCCTAATATGAACTTTGCAAATGATTTCACAGTTGTTTAAGCACAATAGATAAATACAATAATAATAATAATAATAATAATAATAATAATTCCTGAAAAAAATACTATACATATTTAAACTCGTTCAAATATCTGTCAATAAAAGTCAAGTTAATATTAGGGTCTCATAATATAACTTTTATTTTCAATCCTTACCTTACACATCTACATGGTTACACCACACAAACAGTGCTCCTTACTTACTAAATTCACTCATTTTAATTTAACCTATATGTAATTATTCATTTAATTATCCCCTGTCCAGGGTGTTTCCTTGCCTGCGGCCTGAAATTCTGGGACAGGCTCCAGCCTCCCATGACCCTAGAGAGAATAAGCGATATGGAGAATGGATGGAGGGATTTATTTATTTAATTATGTTCAGCTATACTTTTCAGGATTGAAAGAAATGCATTTACACAACACTACCATTCACCAAGGCTGAACTTACTTGATCAAAAATTCAGCAAAAAATAATTACAATTTAAAATATCTGCTTTCTATTTAATACATTTTAAAATGTCATTTTTTCCTTTGATGGTAAAACTGAATTGTCAACATCATTACTCAAGTCTTCAGTGTCACATGATCCTTCAGAAATCATTATATGCTGATTTGCTGCTCAAGAAACATTTCTTATTGTTATCAATGTTGAAAACAGGTGTGCTGCTTCGTATTTTCTGTGGAAATTGTGATATTTCAGGATTCTTTGATAAATAGAATGTTAAAAAAAATTATTTAAATAATAATCTATTGTAACATTGTATATGTTTTACTGCCACTTTTTAATGAACCAACAAGTATCTTGTCTGCCATCTTGGATTTATTTTTTAAATGAGCATGATGTAAAGCATTTTGGGATTGTCTTTACTGCTAAGGATACATGCAAAGCTGTTTTAGGATTTGGCCAAAAGAAGCATACAGTAATTAAGTTGTAGCATACAGTATGTTGGAACATACAGTAATTATAATGTTTTATTGTTGAACACAAAGAAGATATTTTGAAAGAAGTATCAAAATATCTTCTTTGTGTTCAGCAGAAGAAAGAAATTCATACAGGTTTGGAACAACTTGAGGGTGAGTAAATGATGATGGAATTTTCATTTTTGGTTGAACTATCCCTTTTAAGTCATCTTTTCAAGGTAAGCTATATTTCTCATCAAATTTACCAGAGATTTGCAAAGCCAATATGGATAATGCACATGATTTGTTGCAGAGGATTTGAGGGAATATTGAGATTAATTGCTTTTCTAATTGAAGCATTATGTTAGCTTAAAGAAGGTGGCAACTGTTAAAATGACATCCACCTGTACACCACTCACCATCCCTCTGGAGAGAAGACATATGAGGGAAAATAAGCTTTCTGGAACCTGGACTATGAAAGTCTTTTAGAGAAATGTAATGCACAAATCTGTTCTCAACAACGCCATTCTTTGATTTCTGAGACCAAAAAATAAACAAAAAAACAAAAAAATACGCACACACACACACACACACACACACACACACACACTATGGCCAACTTGCACTGCATTTCTGTCACCAACTTGGCCCACCTGTTAGACAAGCCACAGACGCTGACACACTGATTTAAAATACAGCTGACCACGTTTTGAGGTGTGTGCACAATCCTGACCACCAAGAAAACAGCAACAAGCAACAGCCAATGAGATTGCAAAAGCACGAAAGTGCAAAAGAGGAGGGCAAGGCAGTGGGAAGCAGGAGCCAAAAAAAGCCCATCAAACTGCTGCACATTTCATCCGCTGTGTGTCAGCCACATTTTCTCATGTTATGTGTGTGAGAATGAATTTCAGTTCTATAACTACAGACAGGGTGGGAGAATGATGTATTGATACATGTAGACTGCGATAACCGACACTGTGGGAAACAAAAAACTGTCAACCTGCTGAAGACCTTCTGACTTGTAGTGTGCATTTGGCTTAAGAGAAATTTGTCTTGGTTAACTGTATGTTTTTATCAGTAAAAAATGATATTAGACAGTCTTTAATGCATTATTAATTTTTATTACAGTACCATTATTTGGTGGAAATTGGTAATTGGGGATAGAGTGACGTTGGCTTATATAATCTTCTCTCACTTTGGCAAGAGCAATAGGCGAGTGGCAGGTACTGTAGCAATGAAAACGATCTTCTCCTCTCCTGAGCATAAGAGACATATCTGACAGGTGCCACAGACCTTGAAATAGCTGATGGATTATTAGCTCCGGCTGTGCCTCTACGTCAAATTATCCTTTACATCTCCCCTGAGACGGGCAGGCAATTAGCTCAAAATACAGACCACTGTCAGATATAGAGATATAGATGCATAGATAGTGTGAGAGAAAGAAAGAAAAAGAAAGAAAGAAAGAAAGAAAGAAAGAAAGAAAGAAAGAAAGAAAGAAAGAAAGAAAGAAAGAAAGAAAGAAAGAAAGAAAACATTAAACTAATAACGGGCTCTTTACAAGCATGCTTTTTAAAAAATCACAAAAACAAGTGTTTGTTCAGTGTTTTGGTCAACAGCTTTGCTGTCAGTTAAGAGTCTCCGCAACAATAATAGCCAACCCAGCTAGCAGGGAACGTTCTCAGAACTTTCGCTAACATTCCCTACAAGTTTGGTTAATGTTCTAAAGAAAACATTTGAATGTAATGTTTACCGAACATTTTAAGGATGTTTTCTCATTTTAAAAAATGTTCCTATAACGTTATATGAAAACTAAGATATAACATTTTAACTGCAACATTCAAAAGATGTTTTGGGAATGTTTCTGAAGTAACAAGTTGTACTATGATCTCAAAATATCATTGTCCCTATGTTTCATTATAACAAAAGAAAAACGTTCTCTCTGTCACGTTAGGAAAATGTTTTGAGGATATCATTGAGAGATGAGATGTTTAATGTTCTTTATAAAACGTTCTTCTAATGTTACGAGTTAACAAAATTATAACATTTTATTTGCAACATTTTGAGAATATTTTGGAAATGTTGTTAAAGTTAAAGTTTGTACAATGATCTCAAAATAACGATGTCTTAATGTTTCATCATAACAAAAGAAGAACGTTCTTTCTGTCACATTAGGAAAATGTTTTGAGGATATCATTGAGAAATGAGATGTTTATTGTTCTTTATAAAACGTTCTTTTAATGTGACAAGTTAACTAAATTAAAACATTTTACTTGCAACATTTTGAGCATATTTTGGGAATGTTGTTAAAGTTAAAGTTTATACAATGATCTCAAAATAACATTGTCCCAATGTTTCATTATAACAAATGAAGAATGTTCTCTCTGTCACGTTAGGAAAATGTTTTGAGGATATCATTGAGAGATGAGATGTTTATTGTTCTTTATAAAACGTTCTTTTAATGTGACGAGTTAACAAAATTATAACATTTTTATTTGCAACATTTTGAGAATATTTTGGGAATGTTGTTAAAGTTAATGTTTGTACAATGATCTCAAAATAACATTGTCCCAATGTTTCATGATAACAAAAGAAGAACATTCTACTTGCAACATTTTGAGCATATTTTGGGAATGTTGTTAAAGTTAAAGTTTGTACAATGATCTCAATATAACATTGTCCCAATGTTTCATGATAACAAAAGAAGAACATTCTACTTGCAACATTTTGAGCATATTTTGGGAATGTTGCTAAAGTTAAAGTTTGTACAATGATCTCAATATAACATTGTCCCAATGTCTCATGATAACAAAAGAAGAACATTCTTCTTGCAACATTTTGAGCATATTTTGGGAATGTTGCTAAAGTTAAAGTTTGTACAATGATCTCAATATAACATTGTCCCAATGTTTCATAAAAACAAAAGAAGAACATTCTTCTTGCAACATTTTGAGCATATTTTGGGAATGTTGCTAAAGTTAAAGTTTGTACAATGATCTCAAAATAACATTGTCCCAATGTTTCGTGAAAACAAAAGAAGAACATTCTACTTGCAACATTTTGAGCATATTTTGGGAATGTTGCTAAAGTTAAAGTTTGTACAATGATCTCAATATAACATTGTCCCAATGTCTCATGATAACAAAAGAAGAACATTCTTCTTGCAACATTTTGAGCATATTTTGGGAATGTTGCTAAAGTTAAAGTTTGTACAATGATCTCAATATAACATTGTCCCAATGTTTCATAAAAACAAAAGAAGAACATTCTTCTTGCAACATTTTGAGCATATTTTGGGAATGTTGCTAAAGTTAAAGTTTGTACAATGATCTCAAAATAACATTGTCCCAATGTTTCGTGAAAACAAAAGAAGAACATTCTACTTGCAACATTTTGAGCATATTTTGGGAATGTTGCTAAAGTTAAAGTTTGTACAATGATCTCAATATAACATTGTCCCAATGTTTCGTGAAAACAAAAGAAGAACATTCTACTTGCAACATTTTGAGCATATTTTGGGAATGTTGCTAAAGTTAAAGTGTGTACAATGATCTCAATATAACATTGTCCCAATGTTTCATGATAACAAAAGAAGAACATTCTTCTTGCAACATTTTGAGCATATTTTGGGAATGTTGCTAAAGTTAAAGTTTGTACAATGATCTCAAAATAACATTGTCCCAATGTTTCGTGAAAACAAAAGAAGAACATTCTACTTGCAACATTTTGAGCATATTTTGGGAATGTTGCTAAAGTTAAAGTTTGTACAATGATCTCAATATAACATTGTCCCAATGTTTCATGATAACAAAAGAAGAACATTCTCTCTGTCACATTAGGAAAATGTTTTGAGGATATCATTGAGAGATGAGATGTTGAATGTTCTTTATAAAACGTTCTTGTAATGTTATGTGTTAACACAATTAGAACATTTTACTTGCAACATTTTGAGGATGTTTTGAGGATGTTGTTGAGATAACAGATTATATAATGTTCTCAGTAAAACATTGGCACAATGTTCCATAATAACAGGAGGAACATTATCAAAACAATGTTCGTAAAATGTTTTGAGGATATAACTGAGACCTGAGATGATGAGTGTTTTTAAAAAAACGTTCTTGTAATGTGACATGTTAACAAAACTAGAACATTTTAAATGTAACATTTAGCAATCAAACTACACAATTATTGTTAAATTGAGCTTGCTGGTCTGACAGCAGGCCAACAGGGTTCACGATGGAACATATGGTGCGTTTAAGTCCTCCTGGGAAGTTTGTATTCATGAGGTTTTACAATTTTTTTAATGTTTTAAATTAATGAAGCCACTGTAAACTTTATCATCACATATTATACTGTTATATATTAATGCTATCATATTTTGTGCAGGCATTAGCTTATTTCATTGTCACTGCTGAATACCTAAGTATAGTGGTATCCCACAATGTTTCCCACTGACACGCCCCTAACTCTTCAAGATCGGGGTTAAAGAAAATCCTGAGCTTCCTACTCATATTCTCATCATTGTGTTGGCGTTCAACTTGTAAATACGATCTTTATGACATGACTTGAATGCACCAATAGCTCTAGCTTAATTAGGGACAATCCATACAAACACTCTTTGCTAAAATACATTACAGACTGTCACAGTGAGAAGTTATTCATCCTGTATCAACGCTAAAGGCCTAACCACTGCAGTCAACACCTTGGAGTCTATCCATGCTGTTAAATAAAAGTCTGTAGACAAGGGTTAGGGTTAGAGTTATGGTTAACCTTAACCCTTAATTTCTAACCCAGACCCGGTTTCACAGAGTTTAGATTAAGCCAGGATTAGGCCTTAGTGCATTTAATTAGCTTTTAAAAATGTGCCTTAGAAAAAAGAAAAAAGAAACATTACTGGTGTGCATCTTGAGACAAAACAATGGCACTGACATATTTTAAGATTTGTCAGTGCAAGTTGCTTTCAGGTAAAACAGCTTAAACGTGCATTTTAGTCTGGGACTGCAGGCTTAAACCTTGCCTGTGAAACCCGGGGTATATGTTGCAACTTGTATAGAATTATGCCAATGTTAGCAAAGTGTTGTGTTGGACAGAGGATTAACCCTAAACCAACAGGTTGTGTAACAGTGCCACACAGGGTGAAAAGCAAGTTGACATTATTAGGCATAAGAGTGTTTCTAAAGGAAAGGTCAATATTTTGTTAAAGTGCAAAAGGATCATTATGGGTCACATGAATGTAACTCTAATGTCACCATGACACCAATCCATTATTTTTTCATGTAGGTAAGGTATACAGAATTGTATATGAATAGCCTACATATGCAATGTTTGCTCTGTTTAATATATAATATGTTTGCTCTTTTAAACTGCTGTTGGCAGAGCAGTGGTAAATATAATTTTGTTATATATGGTATATATTATTTATGTTATTTATTATTATTATTTATATGTTATTGTAAGTTTTTTTTTTTTTATCATGCACTGCAATGAAGACACCATTTAACCAATTGATTAAATATAACAGCCAGCTTACAAATACAACTAAATAAATAGCACGTGCACATTTTTTTCATATTCTTTATTTTAAAACATGTCATCTTTTCCTGTAATTGCAATGTTACCACATTATTGGCTGTCTCTTCGAGTTGTTTTGAGCATGATTGGTTATTCAGACTGTCATCCAGGAATCTGGCCAATGGCAGCTATGCGCGCCTTTTACTGGTCAAGTTTGAATATTCGTCTGTTAGAGTGTGTGTGTGTGTGTGTGTGTGTGTGTGTGTGCGCGCGCTGCTGCTGCTCGGGATCTTCAGTACTAGCCTCCTTCGGTTCTGTGGCTTTTACATTGTTTAAAACATGGATTATTTTGCATCGTACTGTTACATTTTTATTTTGAGCGAGTTGCGGGATGTAAATGGACAACGAATTTTAACAACGTACGTGTAACGGACATATTGCAATCTGCGGAAGGTAAATAACTTTATTTTATATAAAAATACATTCTGCTACATCAAAATATAGTGTGTTAAATTGAGAAGCCAATTTTAAATGCGATTAGAGCAATATCGACATTATGTCAATGTTTCAGGCTAAGCATGTGTAAATATTGTCAGCTAACTTAGTTTTTGATAAAAAAAAATAAAAAAAGGAGCTTTACAATGAGTGAACTGAGAACATTGTGTCTTTATACAGAGAGGAACTCGAACCACACTATGAAAACTAGGCTTTTGAATATTGTTGATCGCGGGATATCGGCCTACAGTCAAAATGATGAGTCATCATCATAATATGTTTTTGAGCTGGTGAGTAAAATTTTGCAAGCTTTTGCAAATGTCTCTTTTAGTAAGTAAATACAAATAGCTAATAATATTGCTGTATGTGTGTGCTTCCCATTATCTAGGAATTTTGGGAATAAATATTATCCAGCCACACGATCTTGCGGTGAGTATTGTCATAGTAAAATACACGTGAAATAGAGGCAGAACATGTCAACTCTGCTCAAAGGCACACTGGTCCAAACCCTCCAGACAATATTTTACCTGTCTTCTTGATATGAGTTTACGGGCCTAGCTGACCCAAACATAAATGTCCTTTCAAAATGAAATTATTTTCAAACCTGTATGACTTACTTCTGTGAAACACAAGAATGTTGGGAATAAAACAACATTGGAACCCATTTTATGGAAAAAAACAAAACAGTGAAGTCATTTCTCAAGATATCTTAATTAAGGTTATACAAAATAAATTCATACAGTTTTGGAACAACATGGAGTACCGGTAAATAACGAGAGAACTCTATTTTTTGGACGAGCTGTTCTTTTTAGGACATGTTCCCAGGGTCCTTTGCTAAATTAACCATGGTTTTTATTATAGTAAAGTGTAGAAACAATGTTTTTATGGTGGATTGATTACAATAATTTATTACCATTTAGTTAGTGTAGCAAAACCATGGTTAATGTTAGTAAGGGTTCTCCAGATTTATATAGCCTAACACTTAAGGAAAACATAAAAAATGGTCCTATGTCACCCAGATCAATAGTCTGTTAACACACATTAACATTGTCCCAATGTTTCATGATAACAAAAGAAGAACATTCTACTTGCAACATTTTGAGCATATTTTGGGAATGTTGCTAAAGTTAAAGTTGTACAATGATCTCAATATAACATTGTCCCAATGTTTCATAAAAACAAAAGAAGAACATTCTCTCTGTCACATTAGGAAAATGTTTTGAGGATATCATTGAGAGATGAGATGTTGAATGTTCTTTATAAAACGTTTTTCTAATGTGACGAGTTAACACAATTAGAACATTTTACTTGCAACATTTTGAAAAAAATTAAATAAACCTCAGCATAGGAGCTTTACAATGAGTGAACTGAGAACATTGTGTCTTTATACATAACATAAATGTCCTTTCAAAATGAAATTATTTTCAAACCTGTATGACTTACTTCTGTGAAACACAAGAATGTTGGGAATAAAACAACATTGGAACCCATTTTATGGAAAAAAACAAAACAGTGAAGTCATTTCTCAAGATATCTTAATTAAGGTTATACAAAATAAATTCATACAGTTTTGGAACAACATGGAGTACCGGTAAATAACGAGAGAACTTTTTAGGACATGTTCCCAGGGTCCTTTGCTAAATTAACCATGGTTTTTATTATAGTAAAGTGTAGAAACAATGTTTTTATGGTGGATTGATTACAATAATTTATTACCATTTAGTTAGTGTAGCAAAACCATGGTTAATGTTAGTAAGGGTTCTCCAGATTTATATAGCCTAACACTTAAGGAAAACATAAAAAATGGTCCTATGTCACCCAGATCAATAGTCTGTTAACACACATTAACACACTTTTTAAATTTTCTTAAGATCAAGCATTGGAACAATGTTCACGGAGCGGAACAATGTTCACGGAGCAGAACAGGCACCAACAGAGAAACAAGTCCATCACTAGTAAGTATCCACTGCATTTTATAAAACCGTAGTCAATTTTAAAGGCACAATGCACTCCAAAATAAAAATGATCTCTTTTTTTCTCCCTCGTGCCTGATTTATATCTGTCCCAGATTTATATCTGACTTTCTTTCCACAGAGATTTTTAGAAAAATTATCATTAAAGAGAATCATATAAAGAGAAATGTGGGAGGAGCTTGAATTTATTACCTAGCCCTGTTTGTTTGAACCGCGAGAGCCGTCAAAGCTTATGCTACTCCTACGTCATACATGGACAAGAGGCTTTTATAGTCTACACGTCGGACACAAGCAACTTGCAGTTTTGCCCCCACCAACAACGCATAGTATTGCATACAATGGTGCGTCGCGTATCAAAAACTGGGACGACACATTTTGCTACGCATAGATGCATAATGGCGGCCGAAGTGTAGCGATGCGTAGCCTTGCAGGCGCGTATGCGTATCGATGCGTTGACTCTATAACTCTTTGGGCGTAATTTGACTTGCATATGGCTGTCTGCTGGAAGCTAGTTATTTAAGTCGATAAAGTTATAAATATGGTAGGGCTGGGGGAATTAACACGTTAATCTTTGCGATTAATTTGAGATGCATAACGAGTTAAAAAAAAAAAACGCAATTAACGCAGCACTTTTTTTGCCTCGTTTTAATGACTTCCTGTTGCGGAAAAGGCTGCAAAATATGCCGTCCCGCCCCTCCGTGTTCGGCGATCAGGTTTTATTCTCACGCAGCTTTCATGAGCGGGTCTTTTCCGCGCCGCGCTCTCCATTCCGTGTGTGTGTGTCGGCGCACTGACACACACACACAACATTGAGCAAACATTGAGCTCTTTGCTCAATGTTCTGCTCCGTGTTTGCGCTGCGTGTTCTGCTCTGTCGTTAACGGCCCAAACGCTCCAATCATGTACCGATCATGCACTGGAAAGCAAAGTCAAATAACGTGAATTTTCTCAGTAGTAGACTTCTGTGAAATAGCCCTACTGAGCTGGTATAGTCATGCTGGCAACAATGGTAAAATTACCTGCTCTGATCACATGCTCTTGTAATAATAGCTTTGTAGGACTGTTTTATTTTGATAATTAGTAAAAAAAAAAATATAATAATAAATTGTTAAATTGATTATGTTGATTGATTATTGAAAAATAATAATATATTGATATATTGATGTTTAATATTATTTTAATACAGGGCTATTTTCTGTTCCTTTTTTCCTGTGTTGTTTAATTAGGTTATTCTAAGTTTAAATATTGATGATTACAAGCTTGGGGGAAATGCAATTAATTGCATTTAATTACAGCAAATTGTGTAAATAATCAGTTACTTTTTTTTAATCGATTCCCAGCCCTAAAATGTGGATATGTTTCTTACACGAACGCATCACTTCGCTTCACCTTTCGCCTTTATTAACCTGCCAGAGCCGTGTGGAGTACTTTTATCATGGATGGATGCATTTTTATGGACTTGTCAAAAAAATCCCACAGGGAGCTACAGAATAAGAAATCTTTGAAGTCCACTTTTTTACTGTCTGTTTCCATCAGTAAAATTACCGTTTTTTTTGTTTTTTTTTCTCTCAGAATTGTGAGGCAGGAACACACAATTGCAAGAAAATATCAGAATTGTGAGCTGTCTTTTTTACTCCCCTCAGAATTCACCCTTCGAGGGAGTTTGATTGACAGGTATTTATTTTTTACATTTCTATTTTACAAAAATTATTTTTTTTCTACAGAAATTACACAAATTAAACGTTGAGACTTTGTTTCATATCAAAAGTAACCTGCTCTGTCTTGTCTCGGCGTTTAGACGTTTCAACGTTTTTTCTTTGATCCGCAATGTATTTTTCATTGCGTGACAACATGATGTGTGGCGTGAGAGCGCCATGGCTTGTTGGACATAGCAACAGTAACTAAAGGGGGCGGGTCTTTGCAAATTGCATTAACCATGGCTGCCTGTTAATTATCACTGGACTACTTCGCTCTCGCATCTCCCAAAAGTTTTTTTTTGTTTTGTTTTCTTGATTCCATTTTAATGGTTTAATTAAATTGCTATAACCAATTATTTAAAATGTAATGATTTAAGCAAAACTTTCTTCAAAGGTTAAACCAAACTTTTATTTGACGGATTGCCGTGTAGACCTTTGAGTCTCTCTGTGTTTTATGATGATAGTTTTTCTCAAATGAAGCTAAAATGCTGCTGAAGAGCGGCTGTATTGATGAAGTGCATTAATGTCCTCATATAGAAAAGACAGCAAAAACAAAATAAGCCAGAATTGCTTTTTTTTCTCAGGTTTTACTAATTTATCCTGTGATTCTGACTTACAAACAGCCAATTGCGAGTTTATATATCGCACTTCTGAGAAAAAAAAGTTTGAATTGTGAGTCGCAATTACCTTTTTTAAAAATTGTATTCCATGGCGGAAACAAGCTTTCATATGCACAGACAGTAGCTCACATTTAACATGCAGATTGTGCGCACACAGAAACCTACTGGAGCACAGAAAGTTAGTGTCAACACTGTCCTGTGATTTCTCAATAAGAAACTGCGTAGAAACAGAAGTTATAGCATATTTCTTTCTGCTTTTGAAGTAACTAAAACTTACAGCTTAGCTAATAGCAAAGAGACGATACACAGGTATGATTAAATCACACTAGAAATTGTTCCATCGCCAATGCATTCAAATGCAGTTCTACTTTATCTGTATCTGATTTAAAACAAGCAGAAATCTGTAAGAAATGTAACAATCCATAGACAATATAACTGATGAAAATGAGCTGTTCGTGAGCAGAGCAGTGCAAAAGCATCGTGGGCAGTGCTGTGACATGCTGCAGCTGTGCTCAAGGTGACCTGAGTTCAAGGTTAACACTTCTCAAGCCAAGTTTGTAGTTTGTTAAAATAATTTAGCCTCTAGTTGTGTTATTAACATGTATATAATGGATTAAGTATATGTTTTAAATTACAGAAACAAAATAGATACTCATAAGGTATCATATTTATACTTTTAAATAAACTAATCTAATTAATTTCTGATTAATAATTAGGCTGGCTAATTTTGAAAGTTTTCAAAGTCAATATTGCTTGTGATCTTAATATGTAATATGTATTTGTATTATTTTTGTTTACACTGTTGCATGATCTTCTTTTATAGGCTATGAGGAAAAACTCTACCATGCACACAGAGAATGGAGCTCAATTCTGCTAACTGGGATAGCAGCTGAAAAACAAGAAGAGAAGAACAGTAGAACACCTATTAATGCAGATGACTTTATTCTTTTTCTGCAAGAACCAAGACAACCAAAGACTGATGATGAGCGCTCTGAGCAAACAGCAGTCAAGACGTGTGATTGCACATTGGACTTTACTGAGTTCTTCATGTAATGTTGGGCATCTACTGTACGCAGAACTTCTAATAATTTATGTGGATGCCATTCATAATCCTGTTAGATTTTTGTTTTATTTTAGAGATTAATAAAATTGTATGTTTTAACAATGTTATAGCTAAGCATTTTTTATGTTTAAGAGAACATTTTGGGAACAAAAATAAAAACACCCCCTGAAAACTTTCTAAGAACGTTAGAGAATAATGTTGTAAGAATGTTACACCTAAACATTTGAATAATGTTATAAGAATGTTATTACTAAACATTTTAATAATGTTTTTAAAAAAATGTTCTCTAAACATTAAAAAAAACATTCTGGGAACAAAAATAAAACTACCCGCTGAAAACATTATAAGAACGTTAGAGAATAATGTTATAAAAATGTTACTACTAAACATTTTAATAATGTTTTTAGAAAATGTTCTCCAAACATTTAAAGAAAAAATTCTGGGAACAAAAATAAAACTACCCGCTGAAAACGTTCTAAGAACGTTAGAGAATAATGTTAAAAGAATGTTACTACTAAACATTTTAATAATGTTTTTAAAGAATGTTCTCCAAACTTTTAAAAGAACATTCTGGGAACAAAAATAAAACTACCCGCTGAAAACTTTCTAAGAACGTTAGAGAATAATGTTATAAGAATGTTATCGCTAAACATTTTAAAAATGTTTTTAAAGAATGTTCTCCAAACTTTTAAAAGAACATTCTAAGAACAAAAATAAAACTAGCCGCTGAAAACTTTCTAAGAACGTTAGAGAATAATGTTAAAAGAATGTTACTACTAAACATTTTAATAATGTTTTTAAAGAATGTTCTCCAAACTTTTAAAAGAACATTCTAAGAACAAAAATAAAACTAGCCGCTGAAAACTTTCTAATAACGTTAGAGAATAATGTTAAAAGAATGTTACTACTAAACATTTTAATAATGTTTTTAAAGAATGTTCTCCAAACTTTTAAAAGAACATTCTGGGAACAAAAATAAAACTAGCCGCTGAAAACATTTATAGAACAATACATGCTAATGTTCTTAGAACATTTTTAGAACAAAAAATTTCTAGCTGGGAAACCATCACAGAATCAGCCATTTGTAACATTATGGTTATTTTGCTGCAGTAAACAAATTATCCCCCTAAATTATAAATATTTTGTGTGACAAGAAAGAAGACAAGAAAAGTGACATGTTTGCTAACGTCACTGTTTTGTCAGTCTTTGTTTAATTGATCTCATCCTGGAACGCATTCTCATCCTTGGGCGTCATATACTGACGCTTTTGACATTTCGTCGACATCGAACGCATATGGCACCCTTTAGCGTCAATATGACACGCACAGAGCTTTGTTCGGTTATGGGTAGGTTTAGGTCTAGTGTAGGGTTAGGGTTAGACCACTAGGAGGCGCCTTCTGGCCCATTTCTATCTGCGTCTCATATTGACGCTAAAGGGTGCCATGTGCGTTCGATGTCGACGAAATGTCAAAAACGTCAATATATGACGCCCTAGGATGAGAACGGGCTGGATCTTCACTCTACTAAAATTATTGGCTACAGTATAAAAAGTGATTCTAATTAGTGAAGTGATGCCTCTCAGAATCCAAATAAAACCACAATGTCATTTATATTTAGGATTAAAAGTTCGGTGTCATGGAAAGCTGCTTTGAAAATTGACATTTAAGCAATTTTAGGGGGTAATATAATATACAATATAAACAGCATTTATTTGAAATGTTTTTGGTAAAAAAAAAAAAACAACTTAATAGTTACACCAGATACACCAGATAAAACTAAAACTCACAATTTCTATATTAAACAATATAATATATATGACAATATAATTTGAAAGCACCACTGAACAAAATAGTTTTCTATAAAATTAAGGTCTCACATTTTATAACCATTGTTTAACCATTTAACCAGTCCATTTACAGTCGGTGCACCTGAAGAGCATCATGAGGATTACTGTAGAACTTATATGAAGTTACAAATCTTATGCAACAGAAGACTGAGAGTGTACATATTTTATTATCACATCAACCCAGACATAGATTTAAAGCTACATGCAAACCAAGTTACATTAGAAACAACAATTATTTAAGTTACTGCCAATGAAAAAGCCAGTTACAGTAAATTATAGCTTTGCTATAAAAAAATAAAATAATGTGCAGTTAAGCTACAAGGATCCATACCTCAAGCACTTTACATGTCCCACACAATAGATGGGTTGAGTCATCAATAATTATAATCACAAGCACAGTCAAAAATTTAGAATTTGCTGTTTATGTCTTTGAAAAGGCACCATTATGAGTAACCCTGTATCAATAAGTCACCAAGCATACACAGACCAAATGTAACATCATTTCATAGTAAGTTAATTACTCATTTCTGATATTTAGTATTCAAGACAAAACTGGTAAATATTTTACTCTTAATACAACATTGCATGGGCTGATTACCAGAAATTTCCAATATTTGAAACAGGATATTAATTGTAACCAAATTGCATGTAACCAAACTCAGTGGTTTCTTCTGAGACAATGACAGACTGGTTTTGAGATGAAAGTTAAATTCTAAAATTTAAGTTTTTAAAAGGTGATAAATTAGTAATTTAGAAGCTAAATTACATCTGAACCTCACTGAATAAATCATTCAGGCACCGGGACTTTTATTCAGCTCATTATTTTAAAGGGGTGGTATAATGTCCCTTTTTACAAAATGTAAAATAAGTCTCTGTTGTCCCCAGAGTGTGTATGTGAAGTTTTAGCTCAAAATACCCCACAGATAATTGTTTGGAGGATGTTAAAGTTGTCCCTTTTTGAGGGTCAGTAGGTCTGTGACCCTTTAAATGCAAATGAGCTGCTGCTCCCAGCACAGAGGGCGGAGCTTCAAGAGCTCATGTGTGTTAGCAGCTCCGATTACGCAGACAAGCACTAAAATGTCAGAAACTGTTCTGCCTTTTATATTTAAACTGGAGTCGGACAATGATGGAGAGACTCAAGAAGAAGTGACAACATGTAGAATGCAACAGGGCGTTTCTGAATGGTTAGTTGATGAATTTATGTAGCTGATGTGGAGTTAACTAACTTCAAGTCATTGATTAGCATATTCTGTCATGATAATCTATAAAATCACTTGTGTGGGAACTGTTGTAAGATGCCTACAGATTGACATGCTATTGGATTTGTGTTACGTACTGTATTGCATGTGAAAAGACGGATGCAACAGCTTGAGTAGACTCAACAATGTGCTCTACAACAACAACTCTTCCTCTTCTCAACATGGACTATGTGTTCCCGGGGGCAGGGTTAATGTAAATTTTAGGGTTTGTGATATCACTAACCCAGGAGAAAGCTAGTGTAGTCCCTACCAGCCGTTTGTTGAAGTCCTTAAAAAATGATTTCTTTAAAAGCAAATATCTTCCTTTGATTTGAACTTTGAGCGTTGTAACTTTGCAGATGTTGTTTATGCTCAAACAAAAAACATTTCACACTAACTAAAGTTAGAAAAGTGAAATCATAATCAACCACCCCTTTAAGATAAACACCTACAAAGTTAAACTGACTTCACGTGATTGATAGGCAAGATTCATGCTCCTTGGTTACTGTTCTTAAGCTGAAAGGAACTAGTTATGCTGATGGCTCAAATCCTACCTATACTTTAATGTTCATATGAGCTTTAGAATTTTTCAAATACAGCTTATAGAATGAGCTCTTTACATGTCTTAGACAAAACGGACAACATAGGAAGTGCACTGTACATGTGTAAAGGAAAAAAAAAGCAGATGGAAAAAAAATACTTTTTCCCTTTCACAAAGATAACATTGTGTGTTATCTCTTCATTCATTCTACAAATCTGTAATACCTCAGGCAGTTCTGAGGATGACATTCATCAGTATTTCAAATCAATGCATCATATTGATGTTCTATTTGGGGAAATCAAGGGCAAGTCTGTCTGTTAGTTTTTAATGTTCCCCATGGATCCTGAGGATCACAGCATGTGTATAGAGACTTCTACTGCAGATGGGTTTCTTTTGATTGGAGCAATACAGCAGTAGATGGATTTTTCTCTACTCCTGCATAATAAATTGCAAATGTATTAAACATACAGTTTGGACGTAAAAGATTGATTTGGAGTTTCAGGAAAAGGAAGACAAAAAAAGCGGAAACAATGTATGCAAGCACATATTCATTTTTTCAAACCCTCAGCTGTAATTTGACATGTATTTCCATAAACAGAAGGTGTGAGGGGCCGTGTGAATCATACATATAGCATCTTGAAAGCAGAAAAAAGTGTGTTGTACAAAGAACCATGCAGAGCAGTATAAGGGAAACATCACTAAATGACTATTAGCCTAACCTGCACCTTTTGACATTCTCATCTCAACCATTTAAAAAAAAAAAAAAAGGCTCATCATTAGGAAAAAAAGAAAGAAAAATCTCAAGTGATCTCAAGCCTCATCATTAAGAAAAAAAGAAACAAAAATGTTAACAGTTAAAAAGATCAAGAAATAGAAAGTAACAAGGGGCATAATCATGTTTCAGCCCCTCAAACTGACAGAGGACCAAAAACAGCACCACCTTTCCAGGGTACAATAAGTAACATGAAAAAACAAAGAAAACTCAATAGACAAGACGTACCACTGAATTTACAGGAGGTGGCCAGCACCATAAAATTTTTTAAAAATTAAAAAAAAGACAAAACCATACAAATTCTCAAACCGGTAACAACACAAACATAAATGAACATAAAAAACAATACATTTAACTAAACAGAATAAATTTGACTTAATGCAAAAAAATAAATAAAATAAAAAATAAAATAAAATAAATATATATATATATATATATATATATATATATATATATATATATATATATATATATATATATATATATAAAAAATATATATATATATATATATATATAAATATATATATTAGACAAAAGTCACATTGATCAGGACATCACATGTACCCTCTAATACATAAAAGTTGGTACATTCTCTCTTCCTTTAGAATTCCCATAAAAACAACTTCCTGTTTGAACCTCTTTGTCACCAGGCTGGTCCATTCCTACAACACACATTTCAAGTCATCTTAATAAATAAAAAAACTTTATTTTAAATTTTAGCTATGTTTTTAAAATGAGATTTTAGCCAAAGAGGATATTTAACTGGTTTTAATTTTGTAACCTTAAGCCAAATAACTAGCTCTTGCACTGATTCAGTGCAATGACAAATAAAGATATTAAAACAAACCAATGAATATAGTAATGTATTTTTATTTAATGATAAATTTATAAGAATCATGAGTGCCATAAATCCTGGCCATTACAACTATACGTATATAGCTATTACTAAATAGTTTTAGCCCCAACCCCAAACACAGTAAAATTAAATAAATAAAAAATGTAACAGGCAAATAAATGTACTGACAATATTTTAAATCAAGAAATGAAAAAAGAAATAAAACAAAAACACCACAAAACAGTCAAGATGAGTCATTATTTCATGAATTAAAAAGTATTTATGTCAATGAACATATCAGTGCCATTAAAATGACAAGTCATTTTGTTGTTCACAAACAAAATAACAGTGTACCCTGTCAGAATTTTCAGATGTAAACTATGAAACTGCACAAAACTGCACTTTATCTGTATGGCATATTTCAATTTCAACACTACAAATTTATGCATTTACTGTTAGTCTGTCAACAAATACAATACAATGTCATTATATAAAGCTTTTAATAAAACAAGACATGTTTGTGTGTGTTGCATTGTCTCTATAAAGCATATTTAATTTTTGATGTAAAATGTAAGTGGACTACAGTTAAACTGTGCACCTGCATAGCCTTGCAACAGCATTACAGTAGCTATAGTGAACATTGTCTGTCTACACCTGTTCTGTCTACAAACGTTTGAATGATTGAGGACCCGGTTGTTCTTTCAACAATCGGCTGTACCTTTCGACTCGCCTCAGCCATATAAGGTCATGATTGAGAACATGATCCACAATAGTGGCCCTTATTTATTCAGAAAAGTGCCTACGTCCTTTGCATCTTCTACATCTTCCTCTGTTTTGCCTCCCTACCCTTCCACCATGCATCCTTACTCATTTCTTCCCAGCTGTTAAACCTGTTTGTTTCCCTGTTGTTCTTCCATTGTCAGAACTTGTAACAGTGTTGTTCTCTGTCTAGATGACCAAATGAAGCGTCATGTGATGCATCTGAAGCTATTTAGAGAACTGGTTGATCATTGGTTGATCTAGCCCTTTATATTTCCATTCATTAGTGAAATTCAAAGTGGGAACACTATATTCAAATTATTCTGATTACATACCTTTGTGTGAAACACTGAGTGAAACACAGAGTTTTTGCTGAAAATACAAAATATTCCCCTCCACCATGGCTTTCAAATGTCACTCAAAATGTACATTACAACTTGCATGATGCAATCCATCATTGTGTGATTGTGTCATTTTTAAAAATTTTATTTTATCTCTAAAAGTAAAGCCATTGGTGAAGTATAACCGAATCCTCAGAAACAACCTGAAAATGGCATCAGATTGACATCTGATTACTAGAGGTGGTGTATGATAAAAGTTTCTAGAGGGATGTTTCCTTATGAGACCGTGTTGAAGAATGTACCCCTACAGCTCTGGACACTGAGCCAATGTCCTTCAAGGTACAATTCTGCTTATGAGAGCCTACAAAATAATAATAATAATAATAATAATAATAATAATAATAATAATAATAACCATGGTGACCATAAAGTAACATAATATCTCTTAACCCATGGAGACTTCCTTTACCACACTGGAACTTGTCCTAACATATATACATACACATACATATATACAGTACATACACATGCATATATATATATACACATACATACATACATATATACAAACATACATTATATATATATATATATATATATATATATATATATATATATGTGTGTGTGTGTATATATATGTATATGTACTGTATATACTGTATAATAATAATAATAATAATAATAATAATAACCGTGGTGACCATAAAGTAACATAATATCTTTTAACCCATGGAGACTTCCTTTACCACACTGGAACTTGTCCTAACCCCACTTTGTACTCTGCCTATCACATAAATGCAGGCTTTATTCTGTTCTTCTCTCCATTACCGTCATCGTTCTAGGTCACGCTAGGAAATCCAACACAGCTGAGCATTGGAAATACATAGGGAGACAAATAAATGGCTGACAAAACACTTCAGCGATAATCATTGTGCCCTGCCCCAGCTTAGTGTACCTGACAAGTAGACAGAGGACATGACAGACGAGCAATTTTAACATGATACTGAGATGATGCCAGAGCAACACTCCTGAAGTGTTTATTCACACACACAGAGACACACACACACAGAGATTTGACAGTTTTATCCGCAGCAGGAAGAAATCGAACACAGAGAGTGGTTTTAGAAATACATCCTGAAGAATACTGCGTAACAGAAGGATTCCTTTGCTCTTTCGGGAGTCTCAGCCTGATAACTGCCTGTAGTAATTTTGCCTGCTAAAACTTTAATATGTCTGTCAACACAGTGGACAACTTTTTAAAAGAAAGATCAAGGAGGAAAACTCAAGACACATTAAATATGAAAATGAGCTAGATAAGAGGACTGTGTGTGTTGGGGAGTAACTAACTAAAAGAAGAGATACTAAACCTTTTTAGTAACGTGGCAGTAACTCAGGTGTATTACAAATTACTTTTCCAACAATATATATATTGACTCTTTGAATAGCATAACAGGCTACAGTAGTTAGCTACTTTTTAGCAACTTGCAATAAAGCTACCTTTTTCAAAATTAACTAAAGTTTAACGATGTATGTATTAATAATAGTCTGGAAAGCAACAGGTTTGTCATAATTTCCCCAACACAGGAGGACAAGAAGGGGTACGATTTCAGTCAGCAGCTACAGAATGATTTGCATACAGCAAATATGAAGTGCAAGTTGCAGATAGTAAACACATTTGCAGCAGTGAATAACAAAAAAGAAAAGAATCAGATGAAGAATTAAGGTGTGAAGAGCTTAAAACAGTCAATCTTGTACTGAATTCCTTTCATTTCTCGGCAATACGGAAATAGGCAAAGCGGAAAAAAGGTGGCAATTGTAAAAACATGACAACAAAAACATTTTTGGCTTTCATGACAATTGATGGGGGGAGAAATGAGAGAGAAGGTATTGGTTGTGACAGTGTTTGTGTACGAAAGAGATGCCACAGACTGAGGTAACATAAAGGTATCCTGTTGTCAGTCAACTGTTGTTCTCTGCACTGTTATTATTTGAAGCAAGATGAAAAACAGAGAGAATGCTATTGGCCCTCATATTTCCTCCCACCTTTTTGTCCCTTACACTGTGATTGTAAGAAAACAGTCTGTTCTTCTGTTTTCAAGACACAACAAGGTGTGCAAGGTCTTTTTTGTGCAGTCTAGTTCATTGCTACGGATTTATTAAAATGAATGCTTCAAGCTGTGTGTCACACATTCACTCAGAGATCAAGCTGAACCCCCTGAATCCACCGAATGTTAAAATAGTTGAGCTAAATGTGACTTTGTTATAATTATAGAGCAGGACCCCTGCAAGCTCAATGTGAGACGCTGATTTAGAACCATGTCATAATGTACAGTGAGGAAAATAAGTATTTGAACACCCTGCTATTTTGCAAGTTCTCCCACTTAGAAATCATGGAGGGGTCTGAAATTGTCATCGTAGGTGCATGTCCACTGTGAGAGACATAATCAAAAAAAAAAAAAAAATCCAGAAATCACAATGTATGATTCTTTTAACTATTTATTTGTATGATACAGCTGCAAATAAGTATTTGAACACCTGAGAAAATCAATGTTAATATTTGGTACAGTAGCCTTTGTTTGCAATTACAGAGGTCAAACGTTTCCTGTAGTTTTTCACCAGGTTTGCACACACTGCAGGAGGGATTTTGGCCCACTCCTCCACACAGATCTTCTCTAGATCAGTCAGGTTTCTGGGCTGTCGCTGAGAAACACGGAGTTTGAGCTCCCTCCAAAGATTCTCTATTGGGTTTAGGTCTGGAGACTGGCTAGGCCACGCCAGAACCTTGATATGCTTCTTACAGAGCCACTCCTTGGGTATCCTGGCTGTGTGCTTCGGGTCATTGTCATGTTGGAAGACCCAGCCTCGACCCATCTTCAATGCTCTAACTGAGGGAAGGAGGTTGTTCCCCAAAATCTCGCAATACATGGCCCCGGTCATCCTCTCCAACAGTGGACCTTTTTTCACCAAGCTGATTGGCAATTTCCCCGTAGCCCTTTCCAGCCTTGTGGAGGTGTACAATTTTGTCTCTAGTGTCTTTGGACAGCTCTTTGGTCTTGGCCATGTTAGTAGTTGGATTCTTACTGATTGTATGGGGTGGACAGGTGTCATTATGCAGCTTACGACCTCAAACAGGTGCATCTAATTTAGGATAATAAATGGAGTGGAGGTGGACATTTTAAAGGCAGACTAACTAAGGGTCAGAATTCTAGCTGATAGACAGGTGTTCAAATACTTATTTGCAGCTGTATCAGACAAATAAATAGTTAAAAAATCATATATTGTGATTTCTGGATTTTTTTTTTCTTAGATTACGTCTCTCACAGTGGACATGCACCTACGATGACAATTTCAGACCCCTCCATGATTTCCATGTGGGAGAACTTGCAAAATAGCAGGGTGTTCAAATACTTATTTTCCTCACTGTATCTGTGTGAAAGTTTTTCAGATTTAGTTGCTGTTTTATGTTATTTTTGATAAAACAAAGTCTCAGCTTGCAAATGATGTAAATTATATTACAAAATTGAAACAATAAATGTCATTCTGACACTCCTTAATGTAGTGGGACAGAGTGCTGTAGCTGCCACAGTTCAAATGTCAGAACCAAATAAAGAGGGTTATTCTGAAAGAGGGTAAAAATTCTGATGGTTAAGGTCTTTTTTTGTGTGTGTGCTGTAACTATTAGTAAAGAGTTGCAGCACACATACAAAAAAATACCTTAACCATCAGAATGCTTGTTGAAAGAAACTTACTGAAATATATAATCTCTCATTTAATCGTCCAGTGTTTACACTTGTTTAAATAAACAATTACAGTATAGCATTAGAAAATAGAGTTTACTTTTTAAATTCAGTGGAAAAATCTAAAGCTGGGTCAAAAAATGACTCAATATGATTGAGCAGATCACATATAATAATGAAACAACATCTAACAATAGCTTCTACTAACATGTCAAGTTTACATATAAAGGAGCAGACAGTAAGTGATTTCTGAAAAACAATGTTAATATTTGAAATCAACCCAAACAAACACACCCTCTCTTCAATGCAGAGTAGAGGACACGCTGCTAATGAAAATAAAGATTGTCCTGGTACTATAGCTAACGTTACAACAATAGCATATCTTGGTTCTGTGAAACCTAGGAAAAGAATGTTACTTGCGTATGAAGCAGAAACAACTAAATCTCTGCGTCCTTTTTCAAGCCTTCTAGCTTCTCCAGCGCTGGAAAGCTTTTCTAATATTAACGTGGGTCCTAAAGCTCTTTTCTGATCATATCCCTTCTTTTTCCAGTGATATTCCTCTGACCTTCTCTCTTTTGTAATGTCTCTCAGCCATCTCTTTTTCTACAGTCTTTCTTCAAATCTCACTCTTGCTCACTCTCTCTCCTCTCCCATAATGAGTGGACACGCCCCCTACTGCTGATTGGCTGCAAGTGTGTTGTGGTGCTTGGTCTGATCCACTTTCATTAAAGGTCAGGGTTGATCACAGACTTTTTAAAAGTGAAATGTGTATTTTTTTATGTTATAAGATATACAAATTTGCGCACCAACTGAACTCAATGATTTGGGGAAATGTTTGAAAACCTGTTGAAAAGTAATTTTTGCAAAATCACTAAGTTTAAATAAGCATTTAATACTTTCACCTGATTGGGAAGACCAAGATTTAAAATGAATACATCAGTTAAAACAAATAACGCAAATTACAATAAAATCTGCTTAAAAGTTACATTTAAACCAGATATAAGAGCTAAAACGATTAGCAAGCAAAATGAAGTCTGCTTTAGAACTCTGCACAAATAAGTGAACAAAACATGTTGTATAGAATCATCCCGTCATAATCATACAACATGTTTAGCAGAGGAAACAGCTGACACCTCCTCCCAGGGGGTGCTGAGTTAGAGAGAGCTGAGTGGGAAGAACTGAGGTAAAGTAGGATTAAAATAGTGCAGAAAGCGGACGAGAGAAAAAAGGTGTGTGTTCTGGCAAGATGTGTCTTCAGATGGGAGTTCAAACCGCCTTCTAATGAGATCTCCAATCAGGTTGTTTTAGCTGCATTTGACAAATTAGCATTTTTCATCTTGCCTAAGCTAGCCTGTGCCATCTGCTCGACACACACGCTCCCCATGGAGGCCGTGTTAATTAAGCTCCTGACTAAAAGTAGGAAAATGCTCACTTTTAAAAAAGAGCCTCATCAACCCTGGGGTTGACTGCCACATGCAAAATTAAGACTGATATAGAGGTTTTGGTAAATATGTAATGGAGAGTGAGAACTACCTCTGAATGAATGAATGAACCAAAGTGCAGAGATCAGGAGAACCAATGGTGTTTACATCCATTCATAGAGATTTGAATGAAAGTGAACAGAGATGCAGCCCACCGACAAAAGCATGTATTATGACACCATAGCTGTGTCCCAATTCAGGGGCTGCATCCTCTGAAGGACGCGGCCTTCAGAGGACGTACCGAGACTTGTTTGAAGGGGAAAGTATAGCCGATTGCGTCATCGCGGCGCGACAAAGGCTGTCCCAGTGCGAAGGTCCTTCGAAGGCTCCTTCAAAATGCAGCCTGCAAATGCGTCCTTCTATTCCCGTGAGTGCAGGATACATCAGAAGGATCCTTCGCAGCATTGCCTACCCCAGAATTCATTGCGCGCCGGAGACGAAATTGCCAGATTACACTTTTAAATGTAAGTATTGGGTTTCAATTTAATCGAGTAATCATATGTATCTAGTGATAAAAATGAAAGAAAAAAATACAATAAAGGGTCAAATGCTGACTTATATGTTACCAGTATGTGATTTGATATAGGTTAGTTCCCTATCCTAGGGAACTCAACACTGCGTCGTTGAAAACGACTCTTTGCTCGACGCTCCCTTAGCATGCACCTCTGAAGTATGAATGAAACTAATCCAATCCTGATTGGTGTTGCATAATGACGTAACATGTGACGGCATAACCGGATGCATAAAAGTGACGCCGCTCCAATAATTAGCTTTTCGCTCTTCAGCAAGCGCTCTCTGTTGTTGTCTGTCATATTTGGTGTTGTCTGTCAGTTTGATCTCAGAGAAATATATCATGGCGACTGAACAATATACAAAGTGTGTGCACCCCTGCCCTAGATATCTCACGGGTGGGGACACACACCAGTTATGTGTATATTGTTTGGGAGTGCAGCACGCACAGGCAGCTCTCGAGGGGGCTGCCTGTGATCACTGTGAAGCACTCCCTATAAGAGTGCTGCGCTCCCGCCTGGCTATTTTTAAAGATGATGGCCAGGCTCGCGATCCCCGTGGTTCGGGTCCCGCGTCTGTTGAGGCGGCATGGCGGCTTAGATCGTGGGGATCGCAAAAGGACCTTGCAGATGAGAACGAGACTGCCGAAGCACTTTCTCGTTCATCATCTGAAGGTTCTGTGGCGCTCGTTCACAGTGTAGAAGCCCACGCTGCGGCTTCTTCTGCCCGCGACGAGTGCCCGATGCTGGAGCTATCTGCTTCTGAGGAAGTGGATGTCCTCAGCATCGAAGGCGAGGAACATGAGTCATACTCGCCGGCTCATGTTCCCGCTTATGAGGAGCTAGTGGAGGTTGTGACGCGTGCTGTGGTCAGACTCAACATCAGCTAGCCACAAAATAAGCAGGATGATCCTCGTCAAATCAAGCTAGACGAGAGATTCCTGCAGCACCATTCACAACCTCAGCGCCGGGGTTTGCCGTTTTTCCCAGATCTACATAAAGAGATCTCCAGATCCTGGGAAAAACCCCACTCTTCTCGCATCTCATCACCTACTTTATATGATTATAGTAATGTGGTGGGTGCGAGAGAGTTGGGATATGGCAAGATGCCGCAGATGGAGGAAGCTTTAGCGAGCTATCTTTCTCCTGAAGCGGCATCTTCGCTTAAAGCCCCGGCGCTGCCCAGCAAACCGTACAGGGACACTTCTGCACTGGTTGGCCAGGCTTATATGGCGGCTGGTCAGGCTGGTACGTGCCTGCACTCAATGGCGATTTTGCAAGCGTACCAGGCTGACCTCCTTAAAGACCTGGATAAGGGTGAGGGACCGACTCCTGCTGATATTGCAGAATTGAGAAGAGCCACAGATTTGTCTCTCCGGGCCACTAAAGAGATAAATTCTTTCTGCTGGACGCACCGCTATAGCCTTCTGGCCTGTTCGGCGACGCAGTCACTACTGTCGTCAACAGGTTTCAGGAGGCGAAAAAGCAATCAGCGGCGTTCCAGCAGTTTCTCCCTCGCCGCTCGAAATCCAGGTCTAGGAGGGCTGGTCCAAGCAGCCAGCCCCAGCCGTTAACTAGCTCCTTCCATTGCCAGGAACAGAAAGAAAGTGTTTCTTCTAGAGCCCCTCCTGCGGGAGCTTGGCAACAGAGGAAACACTCTCACTCGAAGTCCTCTAACCAGAAGGGCGAAGAGGGCTTCGGGAAAGAGGTCCTAACCGAAGTGGTAGGACCTCTGAGGGCTTCCCTTAGTAGATTTTGTAGAAGAATGGCAACGCCTTCCAAATATATCTATGTGGGTCCTGAATATAATCAAAAATAACCCCCCAAGTTTGCTGGGGTGGTACCGACTGCAGTGGTTCCAGAACAGGCTCGGGTTATGGAACAAGAGGTACAGACTCTACTGGTCAAAGGGGCCATAGAAATTGAGTCCGGGTTTTACAGACAGTACTTTATAGTTCCAAAGAAGGATGGCGGGCTGAGGCCGATTTTAGATCTGAGGCAGTTGAATCGTTCTCTGAGGAGATTCAGGTTCAAGATGCTCACTATTCCCATCATCGTGAAACAAATCATATCCAAGGATTGGTTTGTCACGATAGATCTAAAAGATCTATTTTCATGTCTCCATCCTTCCATGTCACAGGAGGTTCCTGAGGTTCATTTTCAGGGGCGAAGCGTACCAATATCGGGTTCTTCCGTTTGGCCTAGCACTCTCTCCCCGCACGTTCACCAAGTGTATGGATGCAGCTCTGGCTCCACTGAGGCTTCAGGGCATCCGTATACTGAATTATATCGACGACTGGCTCATATTGGCCCAGTCTCGAGAAATAGCAGCTCGGCATCGAGATGTTGTCCTTGGCCACATTCAGAACCTGGGGTTGAGACTCAACACAAAGAAAAGCGAAGAAAACTACGTTTCTGGGCGTGGTATGGAATTAGGTTACGATGCGGGCACATATGTCTCCCGTGCGTATCAAGTCCATCCTGGCCATGGTGTCCAGGATAAAGCTAGGCCAGGCCATCACTGTAAAGCAATTTCAAAGACTACTGGGCCTCATGGCAGCGGCATCCAACATAATACCTTTGGGCTTTCTACACATGAGGCCCCTTCAGTGGTGGCTGAAAGCCAAGGGGTTTTCCCCGAGGGGAAATCCCTTCCGTACAATCAGGGTAACGCGCAGATGCCTTCGTTCCCTATTAATATGGAAGAAACCTTGGTTCCTGTCCCAAAGGCAAGTGTTGGGTGCGCCATGTTGCCGGAAAACCGTTTCGACAGACGCCTCCCTCACTGGCTGGGGCGCGGTCATGGACAGCCACTTTGCCAGGGGTCTGTGGCAGGACCATCATCACTCTTGGCATATAAATTGCCTAGAGATGTTGGCTGTGTTCAGGGCTCTGAGGAGCTTCCTCCCAGACATCAAAGGTTATCACGTCCTGATACGTTCGGAAAATACATCAGTGGTAGCTTATCTGAACCGACAAGGGGGACCCCTCTATCCAGACTGGCGCATCAGATTATTCTATGGTCCCAGTGGAAAATATTATCTATCAGAGCAATATATGTGCCGGGGGTTCAGAATCAGGGAGCAGACATCCTGGTGAGGCAGGGGCTGAGGCCCGGGGAATGGAGACTTCACCCAGAGGTGGCGGAGTTGATATGGCAGAGGTTTGGACCTATGGAAGTGGATCTATTTGCCTCCCACTGTCCACTTTGGTTTTCCCTCACACATCCAGACCCACTGGGGTTGGATGCCATGGTACAGGCCTGGCCGAGGCTTCGCCTGTACGCTTTTCCCCCGATCGTTCTGCTCCCGGGAGTCCTGGAGAGGGTCTGTCAGAAAGGCATCAGTCTTCTTCTGGTAGCCCCGTTGTGGCCGGCCCGAGTATGGTTTTCAGACATAATTTCACTCCTGATAGCTCCGCCGTGGCAGATTCCTCAGAGGAGGGATCTGCTGTCTCAGGCGGAGGGCACAATATTCCACCCTCGCTCGGAGCTGTGGAAATTGTGGGTCTGGCCCCTGAGGGGGTCCAGTACCTAAATGCTGGTCTATGAGCCGGGGTGGTTGAAACGATACTTAGCTCTAGGGCTCTGTCCACTAGGAGATTATATGGCCTCAAGTGGAATGTCTTTTCCACTTGGTGTAGAGAACATGAGTTAGATCCAGTTAACTGCCCGGTGGCTTCAGTTCTGGAGTTTCTCCAAGATCGTTTCTCTGCGGGTCTCTCCCTGTCCACACTTAAGGTGTACGTGGCTGCCATTGCGGCTTTTCATGCACCACTGAGTGATGGGCCTTTGGGGAGGCACCAACTGGTCATACGTTTTCTTCGTGGTACATGGAGGATGAGACCGACAATCAGGTCCAGGGTTCCTTCCTGGGACCTGGTGGTGTTTTCCGAAGGGCTATCCCTGGCTCCCTTCGAACCCCTTCAGTCGGCTTCGCCCAAGGACTTAACATTCAAGATGGCTTTTCTATTAGTTTATACTTCTATTAAGAGGGTGGGAGATCTTCAAGCCCTGGCAGTAACGCCAGCCTGCTTGGAGTTTGCCCCCGGCGGAGTTAAGGCCATCCTGCACCCGAGACCTGGCTATGTGCCTAAAGTGCCTTCTAACATGGCACGGTCCACGGTCCTACAGGCATTTCATCCTCCACCTCATGTGTCGGCAGAAGAAGAGAGGCTCCATTTGCTCTGCCCAGTTAGAGCTTTGAGTATTTACCTTGAGAGGTCCTCTTCTTGGAGGAGGTCGGACCAACTGTTAGTATGTTTTGGGTCACCTAAGAAGGGGCTCCCGGCATCCAAACAAACCATCAGTAATTGGATTGTTCAGGCTATTGCTTCAGCCTACAAGGTGCACAATTTGCCTTCACCTTTGGCCGTAAGGGCTCATTCTACTAGAGGCATGGCGTCCTCTAGGGCCCTCCTCTCGGGAGTGCCCCTCCAGGAGATCTGTGAGGCAGCCGTTTGGGCTACCCCACACACTTTTGTGCTCTCGTCCTAGCTTAGTGCCTGAGATCAGTTTCACTCTAGGACAGGCCTTTTTCTGTGTGTGACATAGTGGGTATTCGTTCCCCAAAGAGTTGTTTTCAATGACGCAGTGTTGAGTTCCCTACGATAGGCAACGTCTCGGGTTATGACTATAACTTTTGTTCCCTGAGAAGGGAACGAGACACTGCGTCGTCTTGCCACGTCCCTTAATGCCTGGGAGCGGCTTGCTTCATCGCGAGGCTAATGTGTGTGTGTGCCGGCATCACTTTTATGCATCCGGTTATGCCGTCACATGTTACGTCATTATGCAACACCAATCAGGATTGGATTAGTTTCATTCATACTTCAGAGGCGCACGCTAAGGGAGCGTCCCCAAAGAGTCGTTTTCAACGACACCAGTGTCTCGTTTTCTTCTCAGGGAACAAGGGTTACAGTCATAACCCGAGACGTTTATACTCTTTAGGCTTTATTATGCACTTAATAAATTTGGAGTGAGCATTTTCAATTAATTCCTATGGAAGTCAGCGCAGTGCATTTTGGGATTAACAGCGGACCGGAGTAAGCGTTGAGAGCGTCAAAAGGTTGGGCAGTTCAAGCGAAAAACACGGTCGACAGCCAATTGCTGTGAAGTTTGGGATGTGACGTCTGTCTTGAGAGTTTAAAAATATGCAAATTGTGCCGGAGTTTATGCTGGATTTAGTGCGTAAATCATTTTGTTTACAAATTAGACACTTTGCAGTTGTTATATATGTTAAATATTTCATTTTGGATGTTTTCATTGTGATTATACTGGCTGGGTTTATAAAAGTTTGAAAATTTGACAGGATTTCTGCTTGGATCATTTGGAAACAAAGCTTGTCTATTTCCGAATGTAATCGCGTGCATCTCTGATGATTATACTGTGTGTGTGTTGAAAATAAACTTAGATTAAACACACTCACAACAGACACACCCCAAAGCGGAGACGTTATAGCGTTGCCAGTGGCACTGAGCGGAGTTTTGCCGCTGTAGTGGACACTGAACATTCATTTGCCATTGTAGGATCCTTCGTCTTGGGACAGCCTTCATCATGCCACTGTGACATAATCGCCTTCAAATGCGGCCTTCGGAGAATGCAGCCCCTGAATTGGGACACAGCTCATGCATATATAAATTTCAAGATGTCTTCCATGAAAACACACCAAACATGTAAGCAATAATGTACAGGCTGCCAGTGATATTGCAAAATTAACCAAGATGTGATAAGGAATAAATGACAACAATTAATTAATAATCTAATAATTTTTCTAATTGAATTATTAGAAAAATAATGCACACCCGAGGTAGTAGGCTAATGCAGGCATGATGTGAAGCGGAGTCAATTATTCCGCTTATACATTAACCACACCTCAAAACATTGTTGATGTGTTTCAAGACATTTGTCAGGTTTTTGTCCTTAAAATGCTCTTGTGTATAGGACTCATTTTTTTACACATATAATCCCAAGCCTCTGTTGCTAATTCCAAAGCGTCATTAGTAACAGAGGCTTAAGTGTAAATAAAAAATTTAAAAAAAACAACAGAGTATCTTTAAATACTCTCATTTATGGGGAACTACTTCCTTCTGCCACAGATTCAAATCTCAGTTGATAGTTTAACAGTTGAGTAGTTCCGGGTAGTTCTAGGAACTTAGTTCTAGGAACTAGCCACCAGGGGGTAATGACTAATGGTTCCCTTAGGAGCATTATCCTGGTTGCATTCACACCACCAGTAGGAACTCTGAAGTGACGTAAGCCGCGCTTGTTTGTGTGACTTTAATTTTTGTGTGACGGCACTGAGAACGTCAGAGCCTGACCTCATGTTTGGCTTAGTCCCCTCAAAGTTGCGTCAGTTTTTCTCCTTAGCATAAAGGTTTAGAGGCTGTTTTCCATGTTGGCAGAGTTAGTTTGTGGAGTAAATATATAGACTATATTCTGTGTGTTTACACAGCTATTTTGAAAATGGTGGGTGCTGGTGTTTTGCGTGCATTCGGCCAATCAGCGTAGCCTACACTGGTAGTTCCTATAGTCCTGGTTTAGACCCTACTCTGAAGTAGGAGCTAAATTAGTTCCTCCAAAAGGAGTTCCTAGAACTAAAATCGTTCCTAGTTCCTGCGGTCGCACCAAAATCCGGGAACTTCCACCAAAAGTTCTAGGAACTATGAAAAGGTTCCTCTGGTGCGAAAGGACCTAATGTGTTTGCTACTAAAGGCCCTGATATACTTGATAGGATATCCAATTTCTTTCATATTGCTCCTGCAAAGGAGTATTACTTTTATTATTATTATTAATTAATTAATTTATTTATTTATTTAATAAAAAAACAATGATTTGCAAAAAAACAACTGTAAGAAAATAACTTTTTTTTGTTTGTTTTTTTACAGAGAATAGTGTGATTATTCAACATTCTTTAGTGTAACATTATTCAACAAAACACTGAAACAACATGCAGTTTGCATTTTTAAATTAAACTGTTTAGTTATTCAGCAGAGTAAAAAAGCTAAAAGAAACATTTTATTCATCAAGTTGTGATAAATTATTATTATTATTATTATTATTTAACTTTTATGGACAGACACTCAGATTATGTAAGTTTTTCTATGATTTACTGAAACATGTTTACACTTAAAAATATTGATTACATTTTAAAGCAGTGAAATCAATTGCAATACACTGTATGAACTGAGTAAGTAAAAAAAAAAAAAGTAGATTTGAGTAACTGCATCTGGTACATTAACAAATAAAATTAAGTAGAAATAATTGGGGAAAAACATAAAAAAAAAATTATGAGTAATATTAACTGTTTTTATTTATGAGTAATATTAACTTTTTTATTTTCTCTAAACCTTTGTAAAATAGTATTCCATACAACCACCAGTATACATGACATTGGCCTTTATTGTTGATGAGTAACTTACATCAATACAGCATATTTAACACATTTTAACAAGTATACAATAGGCCTATTGCCTACATTTAAACTCATGTAACAAACATTTTAGAAGTAAAAATTAAACATTTAAACATCCATGTTTAATGATTTTATAATATAAAAGATAAAATAAAACATACACACACCTGAATTTCACAGAGGAAATGCACCAATTCTGCGACGCTGAGAAGGGAGAACTGTTCTGGAGACTGAAGAGAGTTCAAACAGCCCGCGCTCACTCAACAGTTGAGTTGTGGTTGAGCCAAGTCAGAGGGTGGGGGAAGGGTGCATTGTTTTAATTGAGTAAACTTACTCAACTTCGTAAGAGTGTGTTAAATATATTAATAATATTGTTAATATTAAATTATTTTAGTGAAAAAAACTTAAATATAACAAAATTTTAGATTAAATGAACTGTTGGATTTTTCAATTATTATAGTATGTTTAACTCAAACAATCAAATGATATTCAGAGATTTTATTAAGTTAATACAGTTAAATATTACTGTGATATTTACTAAGAGTAGGGTGTCACCAAAAGTGGAAATCATTGCTGTATGGATGTACTGGAGATTCTAAAGGCCGTAAGGAGAGGTACTCAGAATAACACTTTGGTAAAGTGAATAACTTTTCACCACAATATTTATTTATTAAGTTTGTACACTGTCAGAATAAGGAGAAGAAAGTGATAAAAAAATGGCAGACACCTCCCTCCATGATGTACCCCTGTCTGATTATCTCAAGCTGCTTGTTCACTCCTGCATGCTTCCATATCAGCAATGTTGTGTCTCGTACAAATGGCCAGCCTTATGTTCATCAATGCATGCTCATGTATGAAACGGAGAGTTCATCGGCAGGCAGCCTCTAGTTTGCGGCTGCTTGAAAGCATAATTAATGTTTCAGAGAGAGGAGGAGATAAAAACAGACAGAGGCTGTAAAATGGGCTGAAGATGGTGGACGATGTGGAAAATTGCTACAAGAGCACAGAGCCAGGAGTAGTTATGTGAGACCCATAAAAGCATGAGGTAATAGTTGAAATGTGTTTAGATGATTATATGGTAATATAAGCTTGGGTGCTCATATGACAGACTCTACATCTCATCCAGTAGGCCACATCTCTCAAACTCCAAAAGAAGCATGCAGTGGAAATTAAAGAAATGAGTCCAGACTCCAACCGAGATGTTTAACTCTACTAAGATTGTTGTGTTATAATTAGGGATGCATGATATATCGGCCACCATATCGGTATTAGTCAATATATGTTCATTTATAATGTTATTGTTATCGGCTCGATAAAAAAATTGGCCAGTAAAGCTGATAAATAATGGATTATTTCTTTCAGATGAGACACTTGAGATGTGCACTTTTCGCCATGATGGTTTTGAATTGCTTGAAATATGATTGGAATCACTTAAAGGCAGTGTTGCAGGGTTAATTTTTCAACAAATTTGTGCAATTTACTTGTTGGTAATAAACATTTAAACTGTTATCCATTGTATTTTATGTTGTTGGGTATCACAAAACGGAATATAATACGAAAAAGTAGGTACTATCTTACAGCGGCTTGCAATTCTCCTTTCCACCACAATGCATTGCATTACGTCACGTTGGGGAGAGAATTTAATAAAGCCCACCTTGAGAGCATTGAGAGTGACTAGAGAGACGAGTAACTTAGTAGACGATACGAGAGTATTCAGATAGCGCAGATTATAGATAAATAGATAAATACATAGACATAGATAGACAGACAGACAGACAGATATAGATAGATAGATAGATAGATAGGCTAGTATAGAGAGAGATAGGCAGACAGCCAGATAGCATAACGTTAGCATAGATAGCTAGCAGCTAGATAGATAAATATATAGAAATATATAGTAGGTAGATTGACAATGGTGAACTACTGTGTTTGTGCTGAGTGTAAAAACTCTGGATGCTGAGTGAGGCACGTCACATCTGGTCGCTGGGTGAGCTCCTCGACCAGCGACCAAAACGCACTCACTTCCCTACACAGCACAAGCTTTCTAACGCAGTTTCCATGGTACGGCACCGCTCACACAAGCACCTGCCAAACACAGCGGCAGACACGCGGCGGCTACGTTTGCAACGACATTTTCACCGGAGGAAGAGATAAACGCTAAGAAACGCCCATATATAGCATGATGCCTTCTATTTCTAGATGACAAAGACAAAGTTTACCAGTACTACGTCTACAACACTATGACAAAGGTTAGCGGTACTTATCTAAACTAACGTCATAATCACTTCTACTAGATATAAAGAAAACGTTGATTTTTCACTCGGTGCTATTCAATGACAGTAAAAAAAAAAAAAAAAAAAAAGTGCCGTTAGTGCACGGCTACTCGTAGACTATTTTTTACAGTCTATGGTAGACTAGCTCCAGTGCTCATTTCTGCGTTGCTAAATGAACTCACCAGGACACTTCACCAACTCTCCACTCATTCTCCTCGGACCATGCATTTAATTATTAAGTATTTACGAGTTCGAGTGCGTTTAACTCGTAAATACAATCTATACGAGATGACTTGAACGCACCATAATACTAGGCTGAGGCTACCTTTCCTCCACTTCTCCCCAACGTGACGTCATCACCGAATTGCATAAAAAAACCCGTTAATACCAAAAACGTAAAAAACTGGTCTTTAAGACCATTTTTATGACATTTTAAAAATGATATACATATCTTGAGTGATTTATGTACCCATTAATCGACAGTGGTGGTTAACCTGCAACATGGACTTTAAAAGAAAAGGAAACTACAGTTAAGTGCAACATTATGACAAGTCTGTCATATACACTACAAAAAATTAGCACATCATTATAATTGTGTGTTTGGGATATGACTTTTATTGGTGAGACATTTGTTTTTGTAACCAGGCTCTCAAAAATTATATAAAAATTTGGATGTGTGCGTGCGCGCAAGTGAGCATGTGTAGGCCTACCCTACACATCTTACTTAATCTGTCACAATTCATCACAAATTGAAACCAGAGAGATAAAAAAGGCACAAAAAGAACACAAAGATGTATTTGGTAAGATTTCACTGCTTTGAAGCTCTTTTCATTCAAATAACGACATGCTTTCTCCCCCACATTTCCTTTCAAAAAGCCATCATCCTCCAAATGCTTTCTTCATCATTAAAAAACAAGCCTAGACGGGAAACTCATGCTGCAGACAAGCTTCCATAAAAGGCAGCATGGCTACTGAACCCTCTTGTCCGTCTGATGGCTCAGAAAATTTGTATTCTGTAGCTGAAAGCTGCCTACCTGTCACCAACCCTTTAATTGTTCATTTATGTGACAGAAAGAATCATGGAAATATTTTTGTGATCAAATCATGATGAAACGGTCTTTGCATGCATGCTTTTTTAGAAGAGATGGAGAAGAGGGGCTTATACACATATGGCTTGAAAAGTCCAAACAGAGTGTACACCTTTCTTTTCTGCATTTTTCAGCACTTTTAAGCTCTTGATAGTCCAAACAGTAAAATAAATGGAGACAATATAAACTAAAAGATAGGAAGCAAGCATTGCTGTGAATGAAGTTGTGTGTTTCTCTTCAGCAACAGCTAAAATGCAGACAGCAACAACTGAATAACAACTATTAACTCACTTACACCTCCATCCTCTTTTCTTCTCCCCATCAATCCATCTCTTTCTCTCTGAGTATGGTGTAATATTAATCCTCATTATGTACCACCATGGGTTTGATATTACCAGCACTACCCTGGTGTGAGACCACATAGCATCATGCTGATATCAATATACTCTGCATACAAATGTGACTCCATTTGCGGTATAAAAGTGTGTGCGTGTGTTTTGTCTTCCTCACCACCAGCTGTTCCCATTCACTCTGCATCCTAGTATGGTAGGGATTGGTAATTGGCAATGAGCACATAAAGCTATATCTATGCACGCTAGTGTGCTGGGTGTAATTGAAAACAGTTTGACTCAAATTGGTGTATTTCTTTGTTATGATTTCCTCCCTCTGGGCAGCCTGGCTGTGAAATCAAGTCCAAATGTTTCAAAGGTTTTATACAAGATAACCGAGAAACTGCTGGAGTGAAGGAGGGGATGACATTACATTACTCTATTAGAGTCTTTGAAACAAACCTCATCTTTACAATAAGTAATATAATGCATCCAGAATGAGCATCTCAATATTAATTAATTCAAAGGCAACTTTATTCTGGTCTCTTTTGCATCTAAATAAGAGGCTAACCCCGGTTTCAAAAACTAGGCTTAAGCCTATAGTCCCAGACTAAAATGCTCGTTTTAAATGAAAACAACTTTTGTTTTGTCTCAAGATGCACACCAGTAATGTTTTTGGGGATCTTCAAATATTGTGTTGGGCAACAGGGTCCAGTGGTTCCCAAACCTTTTCTTCCGGGCCCCCCTTTTGTAGAGAGACATATTGTCAAGCCCCCCACCTACATGCGCCCACATAAAGACTGTCAGGAATTTGTCAGTGTTGACAGCATCACTGATTATAATGGGTTCTATTTGTTTTTGTTGCATTGCTCTGCTCGCGTCTGTTGTAGACACCTTGTTTCTGTGACGTTTAAAGTAGATTCATCGTATGTTTACCTGCCACTGCCAGTCCTACCTTGTCCAGAACCATCATTCATTGATATTTCACATGGCTCCCTGCAATACTCAGGTCTGATTCTTCAATCTCACCATCTAGTGGTCTGTGGTCTGTAATCTTGAGGTAATAAAATAATATTTTGTTTTCAATTATTTACTTATGCCACAAGTAGCCGCATAATAAGCAGGATAATTTTGCATAATTTCTGACTGTACACTATCCCTTGCCACGCCCCCGTGTTTATAACTCTCCCACCCCCCAGTTTGGGAACCACTGTCTTTTTCAAAAAGGTTGAGAACTGCTGGCCTACAGGTTAGCAGTAGCTAAAGCCATTGTACTTTTCCTGTCCATTGTGCTGAATTTAGTTTGTGTTGTAGGCTATGTCTCTGTCCATGGTACTGAAGCCAGACCAGACCACCAATGGCTCTTAAATATGCATAGAGTGTTGCGGTCAATGGTGCTGAATCAGTCCTGCCAATATCTCTCTCTGTGGTCCTGAATAAGAGACCTCCATGTGGTTTGTTTTCTCTACATGTTTTTTTTATTTTTTATTAGGTATCGTGATGTCATTTTGTGCCACTTCCAGCAATTAAGTTCCTATTTTATTGCCTACCTTTTTTTTTTTTTTACTATCTCAGATCTGACTGAATAAAGGAAATGAAAAAACAAACAAACAAAAAAAAAAAAAAACAAAAAAAAACATTATCTTGTGTTCCTTGCATTTTTATTGAATTTCTTTTTTCTCTCTCTTTTGTTTTCATTTGTTTCTTTCGTCTTTACAGCTTTCAAACTCTCAAGCGGTCCTGTCTTCCTTTCCTTGGGAATCTAATAAGAGCTTGATTGCTTTTCCTAATTATCCTGTTTATTGGTCCTGCAGGCTGCTTCTGTTATTGGTGTAATTAATTTCAGAGATAACTTCTTTTCTGTCCAGATTAGAAATGGCGTACGATAACAACATGTCAGTGAAGGTGTGTGTGTGTGTGTGTGTGTGTGTGTGTGTGTGTGTGTGTGTGTGTGTGTGTGTGTTAATTAGCCAGAGGAACTGTCCCCATGGCTATGTTCCCTTCCATACTATCACAGTTTTGCAGCCTCACCAGAGCTTGACAAATGTCCTCTCGCTCCTTTAGTGAGTAAAAGCGATACCACGCACCACAGCTTCCATTTGTCAACTTTCCCGGGAAATCGATACCTGTGCATTTTTCTGCCTCGTCTGGATATTAGAAAGGTTTAATTTGAATAAGCAGTTGAATGGCTTTTGTGGAAAGAAAAAAAAAATGCATCGCAAATATATTGAGTGAAACCGATTGGCTTAAAGGGCTTTTGAGATATGGCATTTCCTGATAAAATATGCAATATATAAAGCTGCTCACTAGCATCCCATTAGTGAGCTGTGAAACATTTAAAACATCTAAAACTGCACTCTCATAATGCATAACCTAAAGGTTTTTTACACCATACTCATATTTTACTCCTCTCAAGCCACGGCCTCCAATTTTCACAGTTACTCTCTTGCCGCTGTTAATTTTCCCATACCGTTCTCGTCATAGAGAGAGCTAATAAAATCAAGGAGGTCGAGAATGGTTGCTGGGATGGTGTGTGTCACTGACTTAGGGGGCTTTGATTTATTCTATCACCTCCTCCTCTTTGTGGGCAGGGAGGCAGGTATGGAGAGTGAAAAGCTGATCTTTTGGTAGAGCTGGAGATTCATAAGCAATGACTCCCAGTGCTGAGCTACCAGCAGGCTTAAGTTGAGTGAGAGATGGAGACACACGTAGGGAGGCTTGGTGCCCGGGCCCTCAGGGCCATATCAATCAGCTATGTTTAGAGCTCAGACAGTCACTGAGCAGTTGGGAAAGAAAAAGGAGTGAGAAAGAGAGAAAGGAACGGGGTAAATGACAAACTAGATGGAAGATCATAAGCGACAGACAGTCTCATTCACATGTGCTTTGATTTGATAATCTGGTTTGCTCTTTTCACAGTCTCTCCCAAAGTAAACAGAACAATAAAATGTGTTGCAGTGCAAAGCAGTGAAAATGCAAAAATGAAAAATACAGCACGGCCATGACCGCTTGGTTTTCACTGAAAACTTCAACTATTTATGAAATTGAGAACATCAGTACGGAAGTACACAAGCCATGGTTAATTTCCGCAGAAATGATGATCAAATGCACAGCACTGGAACAATCTGTCCCTGCAAACATTTGCATTCATTTCAGCGGCAAAGAAAGGGAAAATATTTAGAGAAGTCAGTTTATTATGCAAAATCACATCAGTACACCCTGTAAGTTTGGCTTAACACACACTTCAGTGAGCCATCGTTTAAGATAGTTGTATGGTCTACTGTTTCAAAATAATGAGGCCAAATCATTAGTCAGGGCAAAAGTGATTTGTAAATGCAGTAAAAAAAAAGGGGAGGGAGGTTGGTGGTGGGGGTGGGGTGTTGCACATGGATATTAGTTGTAATCCGCCAAATAACTTTGTTTCTGTTCCCCTAAATGTCACCAGCTAAATGTTTGCACAATTTAATTTAACAAACAGAAGTCAACCTTTAACATCTGCTGTACTCTCCTGTTCATTAAATAATTGCCGATACTGTGGCAAAACTAAACTTTAAGCAGCATCTACTAGAGCATAGCTTATTTGATTTAGTTAAAAATCTATGTACTGCTTTTGTTTGAACTTGAGAGCATTTGTCTTAAATAATAAATCAGCCCAGTGCTTTCGATTTCAGTTTGGATAATATTAGCAATAGCAATAGCAACTTTATTTATGTAGCACAGTTAAAACAGTTGACCAATGTGCTTTACATGTCACACATAAATATATAAATAAATAAATAAATAAATAAAACATGACCTTGAAGTTTTGATATTCTGACTATGTCAATCACTAGCTACTGTGAAACTTGCCACTTGTAAGAAAGTCAATAGGTATTCCTATATTTTTTTTAAGGAACAGTAAAAGTTTTTATGCATACTTCAAAAGATAAGCATGAAAAGAAACACATGCCAATTCCATTATAATTACAGTTCTCAATGGAGAAATTTTTGACATTGCAATACGTTCAGGATTCACTCAAGTCATTTAATTTATTCAAGTTAACTCAGATTACAAGACAAAGCAATATCTATCTGTTTATTATCTTTATTTTATTATGTATTTATTTTCTTATCGCACATTTCACAATACTTTGTATAAAACTCTAGTCATATGTTTATTTAATACATTTTAAAGGGTTCTACCTCCATTTGTGGATTCTGATATTCGTACTTTCAAACAGACCAGAAATTAGTGATATTAATGAGTATGACTAATTATAGTGTGATAGAAAATCACTTAATTAGAGTTAATTACACTTAATTAAAGACATTTTAGCTTCATAAAAAAATAGCATAAAAAAAAAAAAACTGATATGAGCAGCTAATGTAGTTATGATAAAATAAGGCTGATATGATCATATTTCTGTACCTGCTAAGAACTCTTGCTGCTGCATTTTGAATCAGCTGAAGCTTGTTTAAGGACACTACAGGGCTTCCAGCCAGTAATGCATTACAATAATCCTGTCATGAGGTCATGAATGCATGAACTAGCTTTTCTGCATCAGGAACAGAGAACATGTGTCATAACTTAGCAATGTTTATAAGGTGGAAGAATGATGCTCTAGAGACAATGGAAATGTGTTTTTCAAAACACAAATTGCTTTCAAGCATGACACCCAGGTCCTTGCCTGTAGAAGATGACATAACAGCACATCACAGTACGAAGATTTTATATAGAACAATCATCTTTATGAGTGTTGGGTTCAGTGAATACCGCTGGTGTGTCATAATTTATGTATTCTGTGGTCTGGAGCAAGAGAGCAAGGGCTGTTTTTTCCAATTAAATATATTTTTATTATTTATTTGTTTGTTTGGTGTCCTTTTTTCTCCCATAAAACAATGCATGATTGTCTAACATTTCCCAGTTAGCCCCTGCTGGTAGATAACATTACTACACCACTCTGAACCATTAAAACATATTTCTCTGTACTCTGATTTGCATTACATTGTATTAAATATGCCAGTGACCAGTTTTGGAGGGGTCTTAAAAGTGTGAAATATATTTGTATTTTTTCTTTTTTTTTAAAAGCTGTGTGTCTTCAACTTAAACATAAAAGATAATTCCATGTTTTTAATTATATTTATCTATGATACAGTGTGTAGACACAATTCCTGATAACAAGAGGACTTGTACTCTATTAACTTTCTGAAACTGTCCCATTTACCGTAGCATAAACCGACAGAGCAAGAGAACAGACACATTCAAAATGTTACATTACAGAATAAAGAAGTGTTTCAACAGCCTGATCCTTCCATAATCCCGCTGTGAGAGCTCTGTCTTAATCAAATGCATGATAGAATGAGAAAAAGTGAAAGAGGATAATGGATGACACCTCATCTTGACCTCACAATACATAAAACCACACATTTCGTATTACCATTTTTCTCTTTTTATTTTTTTCTCCTTGGGAAAAATACATATTCTGCTTCACTATTCATTACATAATTTTAAAATACAGTGCAAAGTTAAGCAGCAATATTTAAAGAAAGTGAAGGAAGCATTAAAGGTCTATCCAAAGGGTGAATCAGGCATTGGTCGTGACCTCAGGTCTCGGATACCCAAAAGAAAGATATAATTTCAGTATAGAACAGTGATATTTAACACACTTTTTCCTAACGTTCTAGACTTACAATACATCTGCCCTTAAGGTCACAGCAGAAATCTGAGATGAATAGTGATGTACATTAGCAGTGAAAGCCTGACCAACACCTTCTTGATGAATTCTTTATACTTTCAGGTCACACATACATACACAGACACACATTCATACATGGCAAGTCATAGCATGTAGAAATTTATTTTAGCTTGGTAAACCCGGGTAGAACTGAATGGATTCATCCTTGAATTCCAAGCTTTGACAGGAGCACGACCATGAAATGAATGCAGAAAATGGGCTTTGAATGGAGCGGAGCATCTCGTGTAAGCTCGGGAGAGAGAAATACTGGGAATCTCTAGTCAAACAGACAACCCTCACAGCATGAGGCAATGAGAGGGGAAAAACGCTCCCACGGTACACTCAACTCACCAGCAGACAGCAAAGGATCAGATCACACCCATGTAAGGGCGATACTGACACACACAAGTACTTACACCAATGCCTTTTTGATACTTTACAAGATGCACAGTGAAACTTTCCAAACTAACTCTGTATGTCTTAAATAAAGGATAAAGTACTTCAAATTTCAAAAAGGCTAATGAATTTTCATGGTAATGAGGGAATATAAGCTTGCCTTATTAAAAGTTCAGAATAGTGTGTCATAGCATAGTCAAAGATTTTCTTAGATAATTTGGCACTTCAGTGTGCTTTATGCTCCTGAGACACAGATGGGGTAACTTCCTTGCTATTTTGCTATTATTAATATTTACTTCAGCTTCACTTAGATTGCCGCATATTGCATTTGAATACATTCATTGGGTGGCAGTATAATGTTTTTACTGGTACTTTGGACTCAGTCCCACAACCAAAGGCCAAATCCAAACTTTCATTATATCTTTGTTCAAAAGTGAACCATGGTAATTATGGTTTCCAGATATTTATCACTGATGCAATCTAAGAAAATTTTTTAATTAACATCAACATGCCTGCTTATTACCATGGACCACTTTGAGATTAGAACACTAGAGAATACTAATTGATTCCTGTCTTGTGTTCCCCTTGTCTTGTGTGGACTTTTGTCATGTCCTGTGCCATGTTTTGTAGTCCTTTGTAGTTTTTCTTGTTTATTAGTATCCCCAGGTGTTTCTGATTAGCCACGCCCCCTTGTTATCTTGTTTAGCTTGTTTGCCTGTGTATTTAAGCCCTCTGTCTAGTTTCAGTCTTTGTGAGTTATTGATGTTGTATGTTGGTTGTCCTGTTCCCGAGTCCTGTTCCCGAGTCCTGTTCCCGAGTCCTGTTCCCGAGTCCTGTTCCCGAGTCCTGTTCCCGAGTCCTGTTCCCGAGTCCTGTTCCCGAGTCCTGTTCCCGAGTCCTGTTCCCGAGTCCTGTTCCCGAGTCCTGTTCCCTAGTCTGAGTCTGTCTTTGTCAAGTTTTGAGTTTGTTTAAATAAAGTGTGCTTCATGTGGATCCTGCTTCCTCCTATGCTTCAACCAATTGTTACACTAATAAATAAGTTGTATTATTCATCAATATATTTATTTGGTGCATGTCAATCCATTTTTTTATGATCTCTATTTTATTTTATTAACATGTCTGAGTGTGTTTAAAGCTTGGCATTCATTTATTTAGTATTTTTGATATTTATTCAAATTTAAAATTGTTCAGATTTACTTAGAAGACATTAAGGTGTAGCACACTCATACGTATAAGACACTATAGAATTAAAGTATGAGGCACAGGGTATTTCTGTAGCTCAGACATTAAAACATGGCACTAGTAAAGCAAAGACCATGAGTTCAGTTTTTGAATATGCAATGTAATACCTTAAAATGCAAAAAGTTTCCTGCAAAATGCATAAATGTAAAAGAAAAGATACAACATTGTTGAATTGCAAAGCACAATTGTTTTTATCCTGACTGTGTCAGCATTGATCAAAATGCTGTAGCATCAACCTAATAAAAAGACCTGTGACCTCAGCATTAATGTAAACCATTGCACATATGAGAGCAAAGGGTGTCATTGATTCAATAAAGCCCAGGGTAATGGGTAAATTTCATATGGGTAAATTGAATTGTTCTGGCCACGCAAACATTTTGTGGCTTTATAAAACTAGGCTAAATCTGCCAAGAAATACATTAGAGAGTCATTTGCAAATATGAGCTGGAATAAAGGTAATACTTAAATGTGAACAAGGTGAAAGAAGAAACATTACCTGTATAAGAGCTGCTCATTTATTAGCAGGGATGTTTCTTATGAGGTGCTCAGGCAGTATGGCACACAGGTGCACAAAGATATTTAAGCAGTCCCTAATCTTCTTACTTATTTATTCAATAAGACCTGGCAGCCTACATGGTTAACACTCATTACAGTTCTGTTCCCTTATATCCCCTTCAGCAGCCTCCCTAATCTCCCATTTACCACGTAGCATTGCGCAGCGTAGCTATGCTAATGAAAGCTGAGTAATGAGAGAGGGCTTAACAATGGCTCAGGTAATATTTCCAAATCATCTGCTTTGTATTGTTTGAAAACTCAGGGCAAATGCTTTTATGGAGACATTTCTCTGTAACGGCTGATTACGTGTCAATCAAGCAGCAATTAAACAATACAATCGTATTAGCTTGTGGCTCACGATGAAATCAACATTCATTTGCAATGGAGTATGGTCAGAGCTGTCTGATGTCATTATTTACATGCAGATGAAATTACATGCACATTTAATGACAAGCTGGTATACTGTATCTGCGTGGATAAACCTGATGGAAGTCGAATGGCATTATGTTAAAAGCTGTGACTTGCTATTAAATTTGCATTCGTAAATGACTGCAGAACAGAATTGTTGTTTAGCGCTTCTTTTAGACTCAGCTTCCCTTTAAGAATCAAAAGTGTCTCGTCCGAGCCAGCAGCGGCAGAATGAAAATGATGAAACACTTGAACCAGCTGAGCAAAAACTCTTCAAAGACAAATACATGTCTGGCTGTGATCCACATTAGTAGGCATGATGCAAGATGATGTGAAGACATGTTTACTGCCTGAGCGCATTAACCAAATTTTTATTCATGTTGGATTTTGACCCACAAAACAAAACCAAATCATTTCTTTTTTGAACATTCTTGTCGAATTACCAACAGCATAAGTCCACCCACTAAAATGAAAATGTCCAAATTTGATTACCGTAGTGGCCAAAAGCGATGTCCAGCCATAGGAAAACTCACATCTTTTCCCTTTATCCAAATATTATTAAAATATAATATATTAAAACAAAAAATTGTAAGTATATTACGTAGTTGTGCTTGGAGTCAACAGTTTTATTTGTGATGATGGAATGAAACATGCCAAATTGAGCGGACATAATTTTTGGCCAGGCCGTCATACAAAGAAATTATGAACACATGCAAAAACAAAAGAGAACCAATGGAATACTAATAACTGATTATGTTGCAGTCAATGTACATACATATATTTGCACCAAAAAATAAATAAATAAATAAATAAATAATAATAATAATAATAATATATATATATATATATATATATATACACATATATATATAATTTTGTAGATATTATAATATAATATAATATAATATAATACAATATAATATCTTCCCTCATATTTAAAATATTTAAAAAGTATGCAATAATTACCTCATGTTTTGATGGTTTAAACAAACTTGTAGGTTAAAAAAAAATATAATAATAATAAAATAATATGCCCATGGGCATCACTACTAAACGTTTCTAAATCGCATTTGAGATTAAAACATCTTTGCTCACATGGTCAATGTCACACATTTCATCTCTGTTAAAACTTCAAAGATATCCATTTATTTGCCATATATATTTTATGTAAGATCAAATGTCATGTTTTGTTTTATGAGGCCGCTGATGCCATTGACGTTCTATATGTGGCCTCATGGATGAATGATAGTGTGTTCCTGCTGACCAAACATGTCTCTCCATTCGAGGCCAAACGGATCGATGCAGAATTGTTGGTGCTTCCTATCCTAACAGACTCTTCCTTTTCTCTGACCCTCCGCTCTTATATCAACATATAGAATGACTTCTCCAGACACAGTTCTAATACTGTCCCTGGAGCCAGAGGGCTAAGGGCTATGAAATGATCTCCCATGAAAAACAGAAGCTCAATCTTTTTTTTCCTGAGTGAGCTCTTTGGGGTCACCCAGTCTCAAGGCAGGATGATGAATGTCTCTTTACCTGTATGACATCAGTGCATCACTGTCACATTAGTCCTAAAAGCTTTCCCTGGGGTTCCGACATGCTTGCTGTGCATGCTAACATGTACGCCTGGAAATCGCTAACTGTGTAATGATTGTGAGAGAAGCCAGTTGGGAGCACTGCATGAAGCACAGGGAAATCTTCTCAACTGACTAAAAATGTGTTGGTCTATTTGGAACAACAGGTCAAGAGGATGAAGGTGACACTAATTTGTTTTCATATGGGGGCTTTTTGTTCTCCCAGAGCACTTTATAGCCAATTGGAAGATGTCTTGGCCCCTGGCTACATCACAAAATACCTTATCTGCCAAAACACGCTTCATTGCCAAATCCTTAGCTAGATCAGACGATATCCAGACTTCTGTCAGCTTTCGGCATCATTAGCCGATGCCCCAGTGTACTAACAGCAGGTATCAAAGTGGGACTTATATGGCGAGAACAAGAAAAAATAGTGGAAAATATCAGTGCATTGGCATAAAATGTTTGCAAAAACATTTGTAGTGAAAGGTGTCATGGGGCCCTTTTTAACAGGCATTTTTTAAAATGTGTTCACACATCAGTAGCTGTTGTTAAACACCATAATTTGCTAATTGACTTCTTGTGTATTCAGAAATGACTTGACGGTAATTGACTTAAAGGTTTGTGTGATTAAATTTATTGTGGCATTCAGTGGCAGTGATTCACTGATGTCAATTAGGAAAAGTTCATAAACAATCTTAAAAAATGAACACTTAATTCAATTTGCACCTCTTCAAATAAATAAGCATCTTTTATGTTTATAAAAGCCCACAACACTCTCTGGGTAATAATATAGGGCCTACCTTTTTTTTTTTTTTTTTTAGAAAAAGGCTGTGAAAAGAGAAACACACCTTTATGACTATTTGCACATGATTCATCTTATTGATGATGATGTTAATATTACTTTTTATTTATTTTATTGTATAATGATGATTATTATTAAGCATTATTATTTATCTCATCATTATCATTATAATAGTATATAAAAATAATAATATATCATAATTATCAATACTCCCAGCACTGTTAATTATACTGTTAATTGTATCCACATAATTAATTTGCATTACTGTTATTATTATTGATTATTTTTTATTAATAGTGTATAACGATGACAATGAATAATTGTAATTATTATCACCATCATTATTGTAATAATACATACAAATAAAAATATATTCTTATTTGTATAAATACAATGAATATTTAATATAATATATTACTAATAATACAACAACATGATGATAATAATAATGATAATAATAACATTAACAATAACAATAATAATAAGGACCGTCATCATAATAACCCAACACTCTTTGGGTGATTATACACTTACAGTATGGTGTGCAGGGCAATCCATATGGTGGGCTTTATGGTCTATCTATGGTGACACCTGCAAATCATAAAACTCAAGTGCAAGACAATATATTGTATACAGTAACTCACACCTGATGAACCACAGAAGGAATCATCATAGGTGTTTATTAAAGTATGAGTAGCAGGAATATGACAATTAAAAGGAATACTAGAGAGAGAACAGCATTGAATGACAGCCAACTACATTCTGTCCTGTCATTGCTCCTGCCCTGCCTGAATATTGATGCACAGCAGGAAGATAGAATGAGTGGGAGGACGCCGTCCCTTTTGGCCCCACCCGAGCCCCTGTTACCACTCAGGCCACGTCTCCTCAGCAGGGCGGCAGATACATAATTGACCTGCATAAGAGCCATTTCCCTCATTTGATTAGAGCCACATTAACCAGATCAGACAGGCAGCCCTGGCCTAGTTGCCCTTGGAAACTGTTGCGGGAATACAAGGCTGGTATCCGAATGAGCATCAGAAGTATTAGGCTGTGCCAAGACTAGTTTTGTATGAGGGAGGGTGCAGACCCGGGGTCAATCGCTCTTCATGTGACATTTGCAATAAGGGTCTAAATGAAACCAAATTGGCTGAGCTGTTTTGCTGGACGCTCCATTATGATGAGAAGCTCTTGCACAAGTGGAATAGCAGTTATAATCAGGGCTGTAATATCACAAACTGCCTGCAGTAATTGCAGTATGGCATGGTGGGGAACAATAACAAAGGGGCTACTGAAGATGTTTGTGTTTAGTAGTTAATGAGCAAACTGCTTTCATTTATGAGAAAGAGAGAGTCGATGTGCTTAAGTTCATACTCGGGTAAACTTTTGACTCGGAATTGTAGACGCATTTTCAAATCTGGATACTTATATCTCGCTAAGTATTTTTAATGATAATGAGGAATGCATAAATACACACAGAGTCTCTATCTTTCTTCTGCTCTTTTTATTTACTTTTTGTTCTGGAAAAACAAAACAAAAACAAAAACAGAAAAACTGTGAAAAGAGGAAAACACTATGATTTAATTGACTATTAGCAGATAATTAATCATCATCATCATCATCATCATCATCATCATCATTATGTTATTATTACTATAATTGGTAACACTTTATTTTACAGTGTCCTTATTACATATGCTTACGTACTTACCATAGTAATAACATAAATTATGCATAATTACATGCAACTAAGCCTCAACCAAATCCTAATCCTACCCTAACCATATAGTAAGTACATGTAGTTGCTTAATATTACTCAGTACTTAAATATATAATTGCACTGTAACAATGACACCTTAAAATAAAGTGTGACCCTATTATTATTATTATTATTATATTGATATAAATATAATAATATTTTGTTTTATTTTAATGTAGTATTATGATAATGATTGAAATAATAATGCTTAATGATCATCATCATTATCATAATGATGATTATAATGGTCATAATGTCATCATTATATTATAGTCAATAACAATATAACTATTAATAATGATAAAATAATACTTTTATGTTTTTTTCCAAAATAACTGACTTACCAACACCTATAACATCATGATTTAGAAATAATAATAATAATCACCTTCTTCATCATAAATCAAATTTTAATATATTTATCATTATTAATTTGGTTTCTATCAAATGCCATTATGACCTATAAAATGAGCCATTTAGAAAAGCTTCTGGAACAAATGATCCTCTTTCCTTCAAGAAACACACAGGATAATTATGGCAGCACTGTTTTACTGAAATGTAAATCTGCCTCTTCTTATACTAGCAATCTCCCATTTGAAATATACAATGCAGAGGCTTCACCATAGTGGCAGATTCACATAGAATTTCAAGAATCCTGTTGAGTGTGATTAAAATGCTGCTATTATTTTCTCTGAAAATCTGTTTTACATCCATCCACATGTATAAAAAATGTAACACATCCCAAAAGGTGTTAAATACACCCCTGAATGTGGCAAAAAATAAATAAAAATAAATAAATTGGAAACCTATAAAGCCACCTAGCTTCAACAGAATTACTGTAGTGTGTGACGGTGTACATGTGGGTGTGTTTTAGCACTTCAGAAGTAGTGGGATGAACATTAAACATATTTGCTCATATTTGAGCCTCATGTTTGAGATACCCTCTCTCTCTCTCTCTCTCTCTCTCTCTCTCTCTCTCTCTCTCTCTCTCTCTCTCTCTCTCTCTCTCTCTCTCTCTCTCTCACTCGCTCTGAGCATTTCATAAGCTAAACTGCTCCCCATGAAAAGGTCTCAGCAATTGATTTCTAATGAAAGCGCTTCCTGCGGGTCATCGCCTAGCTGAGGCCTGACCTTTCCACCAGCAAAGAGGGCTCACTTATAGGGGAAAGCAAGGGGGCTTCTGGGTAGAGAGAGAGAGATAAGGAGAGGATACATGACTGCAACTCCAAAGATCTTTTATACATTTATGCAATAAATCCTTGATGAAACTGATATCTGAGTTTGTCTTCTTACTGGAGAAAAAAGGGCTTAATGTTCTAAGGAATTTGATGTGTGACAACCTAGACAGAAGCGACTTTGGAAAAGAGAAATCATTCCCAGAGCTTGGAAAAAGAAGGCAAGTCAATTAACAACAGAATAAGCATGAAGCTTTCAAATAATCACTGAGCCAGATCTAATGTATTAATTCATGCTCACATGAAGGAAAATATTCAGAATTTTTAATATGAAAACAAGACAAGCTTCCCTAAAACAAATAGTTAAGATGGAAAAATAATACTCTTCTTAATTGAATCTTTTTGGCCATTTCTTTAAGAGGGTTTAGTATAAAAAAGTATCTGTTATCTGGTTTAGTTAGCCCCTGCTGATGGATTTCATAACTTTCATAATCATCTGCTGTAAAAAATAATATATATTTTTTTAATTAAAAAGAAATCCTCCATTGACACCCATTAAGAAACTGCTGTATATTGTGATGCAGTTTTTATGTGTGTATGCATGCATTTATTTCTTTTCTTTTCTATTCTTTTCTTTTCTTTTCTTTTCTTTTCTTTTCTTTTCTTTTCTTTTCTTTTCTTTTTTCTTTTCTTATATAGCAACTAAATTGCAAATATGACTTATTGGATGTTTTATTAGTGGGCTAATTTTTGAGGGCTCTTACGTAACATTTTGGGGCAAAAAACTGTGGAACCAACAGCCAATAAGCGAAACCTGCATATATGGAATTGTATAGTTCCGTTGGATTCTGTGCCAGATGAGCATCATGAACTGGAATGAAGCAGATAGCTTACTGCAGGTATTATAGAATTTCTTTATCTGTTTATGCAGCATTTTGACATTAACTAATGGAGAGAAAAAAAGACTGAGGTTTTATTGAAAACATGCGGCACTGGACCTAAGACCACCTACTTAAATATTTTGAGCTCGTATTTAAAGTGAATTTTCAGTGGGATTACATTAAGCAAAGCCAAAAAGGCCATCTGCTTTTCTGATCCTGCAAAAGGCAGAGGATACAATAGTAATGGAGAGAAAGATGAAAGGACAGTGACTGGTTATTATTATCAGCACAATAAGAAGGGAAGATAAAGCTGCTGAGATCACCAGATTGGATGAGATTGCAGGAAAGGATTAGTTCCTGCTGCCAAGGATTACCAATATAAACTTACTGAAAACAGGAAAACAAACATGTCTGCGTGCACCCTTGGACTTGCATTTGCTTTTTACATTATTCTGAATATTATTCATAGTTGTTCCTCAACTATGGGCACTTTTATGTTTTAATATTTCAATATATAGTTATATTCACGTTTTATAATATAAATATAAAAATTACAACTGACATAATTTCATGTCAGCGACCATCATCCCTGCGACCCTACTTAGGACAGGTGGTTTGCATTATGGACTGATGCATAGTCTGCATGTGCTATATGTATTAATATCTGTGAGTGGTGTGATATTCAACCCTATCAACACTGAAGAGTCTTTGCATCTCGAGCTTTCCACACTGCCATCTGATGATTCATATTCCAACAGAGCAGGTGTTGTGTTGAACTCTCACACTCCTCCGCCTGAGCAGGTGTTTATGTCTACATGTTGCTATCTATGATCTCTGTTATTCTGATACAACCTACTTTGAATTAACCCTTCTCTCAAAGCACTTTGCTAATCAAATTCCATTTCAGGGATGTCTACCTTTTCACTATATTTGCACTCTTAACAATAAAGGTTCCAAAAGGGTGTTTTCAGTGATGCCATATAATAACCATTTTTGGTTCTCCATAGAATATTTCAGTGAATAGTTCTTAGTGTAAAGAATATTTACAATAATAATAATAATAATAATTCTAAAGTATTTTTTTCACTATAAAGAAAATGTAGTGCAATGGAAAGGTTCTATGGATATTAAAAGTTCCTCTTCTTTTGGAAACAGTGATGACAATAAATAATCTCTATTTTTAAGAGTGTGGTTAATTAATATTATTATTGTTTTGTTCTTTTACTTTTCATTTTTAATTTCATTAGCATTTTGGTATTTTGTCCCTATAGCAAGGATTTAAACAATGCATGCTTGCACCCGTCTAAAAAGTTACACGCATCTCACCAGACACGACAAAATTAGATTGCTCCCATTATAATCAAAGGATCTGTAAACACTTTGTGATGCGCTTGTAATTCAGTTGCTGGAAATAACATTTTCTATTTATATTACTGTACAGTTACAGCTACTTTATATTTTGAATACTGATTTTTTTTAAATTATTTTAAACATTCATTGCTGTATTTTAGTCTTAAACCCAGGTAGTTTTAGTTTAAGACTCCTGCTATACCAAGTCAATTATTAATTATAATCCAAGAATCATAATTATTTTCAAAAATATGCTGAAAACACAAATGTAATTGGAAGCACCACCGAACACATTCAATCTGGAATGGGTAGATTTTTTTTTTACATCGGAGTCAAGAACATGTATTTTGGATAAGAAATAAATAAGAAATGAGAGTGCAAAAAAATTTAATAGTAACCTACAAAAGTCCTTTTCAACCTAGAAAAGATTCAGTGGGGTTCTTGATTCCATTTTAAGGTTTGAGTTTTTTTTAATGATTTCAGAATGCTAGTATGATAAAGTTTTTTAATTCATAAAATGTAATTTAAATGGAAAATTAATGTATATATATATATATATATATATATATATATATATATATATATATATATATATATATATATATATATATATATATATATATATATATATATATATATATATATATATTATCCCATGATGGGAACCCCTAAATTTGGACTTTGAGTGGATGCCCCTGGGGCGACGTCTAAGGGCAATTAAATGTTCAACAAATCGCTATAAATTTACTTTTGTGCCTGAAGCAATACGTCTATGTAATAAATTTAGGTGATTTTTTTTTATTTTATTTTTTTTATGTATTTATGTATTTGAATGTATGTGATCAGTGTTTTATGTGAGGCACCATGTAAGCTCAAACTAATTGCCCCATGGGGATAAATAAAGCTCTAAACTTAAACTAAAGATGAAGCACCTGACAGAAGCCTTTAAAGTTCTATCCAGAACCTTTTCTTCTAATAGTGTATAATGCATTCTATTCTGTAATAAATGCATCAAATGTTTCATTGTCAGACTGATACATAAATGCATTTAAACCCTGTAAATAAGCACACTACCACAAATGATCCTCAAATGAGTTGGTATCACAGTGTGTTTGGTGGAGCTAAAAGCTCTAACAGGTTTTATCTAAATAGCTCCTGGACATGTTACTCCTTCTCACGTTGTTCTGGCTGTGACAGAGAAGAGCACAAGGAGTATAATAAACAGTAAAAATCTCACACAATCTGCTCAGCTACAGAGGGAGGCGGGTCTTTGCCAGCTGTTTTTTGTTGCCAGTCCCTAAAAAAAGAATCCCCCTCTGAGTTATGGAGTGGGATTAATTAATTATTAAGACTGCCTTTGTGTGTATGATTAAAATCTTCAGATCAGATTTTACAGCTGCTAACTCTTCTTGGTTAGGGTATGTCAGGTGTGTTTCCGTGCGAGTCTCTCTTTATTTTTCAAGTTTCCCCTGATGATATTCGTATATAAATAGAAGCATTATTTTGAGGCTCTAATAGTACATTTTATAATACTTGCAGATATATTCACAATGACAGTTCTCGGATCATTATGTGAGAGGTTTAACAAATTAACATTGATAGCGTTTAACATTCATTTGTTATAAGTTTCAATGCAGCATTATAATCAAAAAGCAAATTAAACTTTCTTATCTGGAAACGTGAAAGTGTTATGTTTGTGATTGCATGAAAAGCTGATTGGAAATTTCATTGAGTATTTCCTCTTCAAGGCGAAGCGAGAGCGATAAAGAGAGTAAAAATGATAAATTGCATCAAAATATGAGGTTGGTTTTAATATTTAGCACCACATTATTAGATGCCAACAGTCCTCCCACAGCATGCAGTTGTCTACCAAATTAATTAATTTGCATTAATATATTCTGAAAACCAAGCAATTTAATTTTGCTTGCAATAATTAGTAGGTGTGATATGATTTCAGGTTCAGTAAACTCATTATATTGCATTTACAGGTTGCAAACTATGCATTATGCATATTTAAGCTCAATAAATAAGGATTTCTCTTGAAATTGCTTACAATAATTCCTAAAGCCAGATGATGTAGAAAAGTCCATTATCAATATGAATGGAAATAGTTTTTTTTATTTATTTTTTTTTTTTAAATCATGTCAGCAATAATATGCGGTCTACGGTTTCAGTTCTTCTGAATTATTCCTGTTCCTTGACACTATTGCTATCCATAAAGGAGTCATGAACTGAGGTCCACTTATAATGTTATCAATATTTTTACATTAAAAAAAACATCCTAATTTAGAAGTATTAAGCTAGTTTCTATCCTGTTTTGACCCTCTCTTTCATTCAGTCCGAATGATAGGATGTCCTACCTGCCTCTCAACCTGTATTTCCATACCTCCGTGTACTCCGCTTGTGCAGACATGACACATCATCAGCACGTTCCACAAGGCTATGCAGAGTTGAAGACAGACAGTCACCGAGTGCCAAAATCAAACAGCAGCCACCATTTACAGTTCCTCCCAGTACAGATGCTGTAACTATCTGTGGAGGAAAAACATTTCTCCATTGACTGTCATTCAGAAATAGTCCGTATTGAGTTGTATATATATATATATATATATATATATATATATATATATATATATATATATATATATATATATATACACAAGCACTATAAATCATTATTAAAGTAGATTGCCAATGATTGGTTCTGAAAGTCTTAAGATAAATGGAAACTCTAACATGTTTCTCCAGGTTTTATAGACCTCCAAGCCATTTAAAAACATAATTGTACAAAATCAATGCACATAATATATAGTTTCAAGCCAATATAGATCAAACAGGCAAAACCTTCTTGTCAACACCCCGGGCTAAAAAAACAAAACAAAACAAAAAAACAGGCAAGGTTTCCTGGTCTTCCTTTGGCCAGGAAACCGCATCCAAAAGTGGATCTTTACTCAGTGATGCTTGGACTGTCTTAGAGCGGCTAAACAAAAATTCTGCCCAATCTCTTCTCCGCAGGAAGCTTTTTAACGCATCCTCGGTTCCACTCTCCCCCACAATCGATATTCATGTTCAGTCTTCTCCCTTTTTCAATAAGTACTGCCTTTCCAAATACAGACGTCAATAATGGGAAGAAGACTGGCTTGTTGATGCCTTGTGAGGTTAATTCCATCGACCTCGCAGTTGGCGACAAGGTGGTCTACGCTATATCAACCCAGCCACAGCAAGAGATCTACTCACACCAATTGTGAAGGCCTTTCATTGTGGATTTATTGCACAGTTGTGTGTGTGGGGAGCAGGTCACAGATAGCAGATTATGAAGACAAGTGTGGATAAGCGTGTCTTACATCAGATTATAAAACTTAAAGAGCTTATGGGGAGAAGAACAATATATGTGTGTTTTGTTTAGCAGATGATTTTGAACAGTAAACCACTGTGAACTGTTTTTTATTTATTTATTTGAATAATTTATTAGGACAAAAAAAGTTTTTCACTTTTCTATTACCTTTTTTTATGTTAAACAATTTAACAAAATAATTAATTAGTTTGAGTAGGACAAACTTAAATTAAACTAGTTCAGTCAAATTAACTTTTATGAGTATTTAGTACTTTATTTTTCTTTCAAGTTCACAGAACTGATATATTTTAAGTACACTGAACTGTTTCATTGTTTTGAGTTTTATGAAATTATTTCTTTTAATTTAGACAAACTTAAGTAAATGCTGAAATTAAGTGTAATATAATGTTTTTGTGTGTGTGTGTGTGTGTGTGTGTGCAATATTAATGTTAAGTGGGAGATTTAGTAATGATTCATTTTTTTGCTATGCTAATTTAGAATAATTTTTGCTAATGTTGATTTTAGGAGAGTTACCGTCATGATGACAAGTGGTGCAAGAGCAAGTATGTCAATGCTTTATATTGCTGCATTCATACAGCAAGTGCTAAACCATGCTATTGTTAGAATGTTAGCATTTATTTAACTAGTTTTTTATAACCAGTTAAGGTTATAATAACAAAAATGTTCACATTGAGGTTCCATGAAAATTTTAAGTTAAATGTATGGATTAATGTACTCAAACATTTAACGCTAAGAACAAGTAAAATGTATGAGTACAAAATAAAAATCTGAAAGTTCTGCTTACTTAAACTTTGAATTTCTTAACTTAAATATTTTGAAGCAACTGATTGCCTTAAATGTATTGAGTTTTGCCAACTTATTCGGGTTTAAAGTGGGTCTGCAAATTATAGTTTGTGTTGAACTTTAGTTTCCTAAAACAATCAATTACACTTTAATCATTAAAAAAAAGGGTGGGCATTTTTCAAATGCGCATGGCTACATCACACATGTCCCTGCCCCCATGGTCACGGTACGAAAATACTATTAAAAATTACTTTTGGGTTGGCACCAATAGCCTTGTGGGCAAGTGTGCCAACATGTAGCTCTGTTGTGGTTCGGAAGACCTGAGTTCGAGTCCCAGCTCATGGACCTTTCCCGATCCTGATCCTCATATTACACATTGTCGACTGTATACATGTTTATCCTGAATAGACTTTTTGAACCATAGGGGTAAGAATACAATAATTACAATAATAATAATTTACTATAATTAGAATATTTTACACTGTGAGGAAATATCAGTTTTACATTCATTACTTTTCTTTAGAGATCTCAGTGATGTGTAGGTATGCAAACTTCAGAGGGCACACCCTTAAAAATTATAGCAATGCCCGACTGGTGGATGACTCGAGTCGGTTCTGGGTGTGTTCGTAATTGCCCCTTATACCCTCATTCACTATTCCCTACATTACTCAACTAATATAGTCCACTTGAAGGAGCAAATTAAAACGAGTGAGTGAATTTGGACACTTAGTGTGCCAGAAGAGCTGCCACTTTTGCATAGTTTGTCCTTGCTGTTTAATAATCATTTGAAACTTAGCAAGCTGTCAGCTCCGGTAGTAATGAAAACTAGCATGTATAAATTAAACAATTTAATAATCAATTAAAAATGAATTTATTGCCTGTATGATATTATGCTTTGGAGTATACTCCACTAAAGTTTCGGACATCACTACAAATGCACTACAGTCCCTTCAAATAGTTCTCTATTTAAGGGTATAGAGGGCGATTTTAGATACAGCCCCAGTTAGTAAAATGGTCTAAATCGCTTCATTATTCAGCCTAAATCAAGACAGTTCATGCACACACTGAATCATTAGGTGCTGTAAAACTATAATGCGATAAAAACACAAAGTATAAAAGATGCAAGATAAAGTTAAATATACAGTCTCTGGAAAACATTCTGAAACGCATCTTCGTTTGCAATGAAAGAGGTAGGCCTATTGAGATCAACACCTGCATGTACAGCATGAACGACTCAGGTAAAGGCATAATCAAAAAACTACACGAAGCAGCACTATAGTTTGTTTTTTTTTTTTGTTTTTTTTTTGGACATGTACCACCGTGTAAATGCATCAAAATCAGTACCATGTTATTTTACATGTAGACTAGGTTAGACCATGGTATCCACCTTTTTTTGTTTGTTGAGGTTTTACCTTGACAGTACATCTTCATCTAATTCATTGGTTTAAACACTTACTTTCTCTTATCATTATACTCTACAGTTTTTTTGTTGATTTTGTCAGGTTTTGCTATCCTCAAGGACATTTAATCCCCAACAAACATGGTGGGTAATAACATGTTTCAATTTTAGAGATTTTTAAAAAAGTTATTATTATTTTAAGACTTTAATTTATTATAATTACAGCTTCTTTTTGCCTTCATATTTGATATTTTGATATTTTTGCCTTTCATATTTTGCAATTCTCTCTCTCTCTCTCTCTCTCTCTCTCTCTCTCTCTCTCTCTCTCTCTATTTTTTTGAGCAGCTTGCCAAAACTAGAGTTGTTTTGCAAGACTAGCCACATAACTTCAATGCTAAGATTTAATGAACTCTAGGTTGTATTTCTGCTCAAAATTCAGTTCAACATAATCCTCTTCCTCGAGACCCCACTGCAAAACCAAGTTATAAGAGAAAAGATGAGATGTCATTACAAGAGGGAGGGGAAGGTATTTTGATTAAAGACACATGAATTTAAAAAAAATAAATAATAATAATAATGATGTGCATGGATAAATCATAATCACTACTGCAATATTCCATAAAAAAAAAAAAAAAGAATTGTCAAATTTGATTTATGATTTATATTTGATTATCAACTTCCATATTTATTCAACTCATGACAAATGATAACAATATGATGTAATGGAAATAAAATTTGTAACATTTGGAATGCTAGATTTTCATCAAAATGTGAAATTACTGGTCATCGTCTAACACTGTTTTGGTCCTCCGACTTGCCAGGGCAGGCCAGAGCTGCATCCCTGCCAAACTTGCATTTCACCTGCAGCCAATTCACAGCCTTGCCTCACATTTGCTCCTTTGATATTAATTGTCTTGGAGATACATCATCAGTACCAGCAAGAGTGGCATTTTCTTTTCATCAAAGCTTTTTCACGCCACTGCTCCCCATGTGTCCTCATTGATCAATGCTCCCTCTCTTCCCTAAAGGTTACATCACCAGTCTTTTAATTGTGAGAAGAAAAGAGTTTTGCAGTCAGAAGTTGGACTCTTCTCTCTTGGGGGTGTGGCATTGATGAGCTCCTGGCTCTGTAAAAAAGAGCAAATCAATGTTGGTCTGGGTAAATGGGGAAGAATACAAGCACAAGAGCTCACATGATTAAACCAAAAGAAAGTGGTGTAAACGAGAGTTTACTCGCACACTGCCTTTGGATTTTTTTTTTTTTTTTTTACCAACTTTTACTTCAAGCCCTCTTTCTCCCAGGTTATCTCTCAAGATAAATATAAATTGTTCCTCTTCTTAAATGAAGAATTCGGCAATCGAGGTGTGTTTATAATAAATATTTTTAATTTATTTTTTACAACTACATCCTTGGCAAATGCTTTCTTACCTTAATGTTTATGGTTTTATAAAAGTTTATGTATCAACCAAACATTTCAAATCAATTGTGCAACATCTCACAGACATGTTATTTACATCAGTGTCCTTTCTATTTGTAAAGCTGCAATTTAATATATATTTTTTATAAATATTCCTTTATATATAAGAAATAAGTAGAGTATTTTAAGCATTGAAATATTACTGTCAAGGTCTGAATCATGTAAACAAGCAGTATAATCCTATTCCTATGTGCCTCATATCTTGTGGTAACTGATTTAGTATTCGGTATTCTTTGCATTAATTTTCTATATTAATTGCAGTACTTTCCCATTGGCTTCCAAGTAGCTCACGGACATTTTGCTAGAGTTGTTGGTTATATGTCACTGTTGAGATTGGCAGATTCAATAAGGGGAAAAAAAACATGCTGTTATGTAGCAGCTGTCCAACAAATCAATGTAGTTGGATTAGGGAACGCTATTGCTTTGTTTTCCTCACCATGTTCATTCAGCAATTGCCTCAGTGATTGATGTAATCCAATGAAAAGGTCTTAGATATTGTTTATAAAGTAATACATCTGCTGTATTTCAAATTTGTATCGAACAGAGGGAAAGGAGAGAGGTCTTTAGACATTTAGAGCTGTTAGACACGTCCCAGCCCCCACTCTTCTGTATGTCTCCCAGCAAAGCAATCTGTTTTCTAACTTTCAGCATCTGGATCCACATGTCTGATATAACCCATTGCAATACAGGCTTAGTGAGTGCCAAGCTGCTCAGGGTCAGCAAAGAGGAGTTAAGCAGGAAGACTGTGGCTTTAAGAAGTGTTATAATCAACATATTTTATTACTGTAAAAACAGATTTATGATAAAAGCAGCTTTTGAAAATTTAATGAAATGAGAAAATTAAAATGACGACAAGTCTCACATGCATGGCAGAGGTGATGGTTGGACACAATGAGTGAATGAGTGGAAGAGTGTAGTTTATGCACAAGATTATCATTGTAACTAGAACTGCAGGCTTGACTGAGTTTCTGCTGGTGGATGCTGCACATTGGTGATGGTTGAGAAGATTCCACCCTTCCATGTAAAGTGCTTTGAGTGCAGAGAAAAGTGCCATATAAATGTAATGAATTATTATTATTATTATTATTATTATTATTACTGAACTGTTTACACAGGGTGAGTCTCAGCCTCAGACGCAATGCCCACAGAATGTTAGCACACAAAATCGGAAACACTTAAGGAGTTTTGAAGTCATGATCTGATTGGTTGAATTGGATGTCCGGGAGACATGCATGTCGTGTTCTTTAATGTTCTTTGCCAAACCCCTTCATTGAAAGGGAAAGACATCATGTAACTAAATGCTGGATTTTCAAAAGTATGTGAAGTTTGTGGTGCCACAGTTGTAGTAAACTTGCAACAACATTCTTTAATGAGTAATTTATTAGATGTTATCGTAGGGACATTGGCATGTTTAGGACACCCCTAAACATGACGCGGAACAAAAAAAACCTCTGATTGGTTACTTTAAATGTTGGTCATACATCCTCTTGGGCGGTCCTTGGCCAATGAAGGCGGTCCTTGGCCAATGAAAGCTGCAATGGAGTCCAGACCTTCTGCCGTCAGTTTGAAGGTCTGACTATGGAAGACTAAAGATAGTGTGGATGCTGTAAGCTAAAACTATTAGCATAAAAAAGTGCTGTGAAACAGATATTTATTATGATAAACAATATTTTGATCTCTGAAAGTCCAGGTTTGGTGAAAAAAGACTAAGGGCCCTATCTTACTCCCGGCGCAATGCAGCACCAAGCGCAACACAAGTGTTTTTTGCTAGTTTCAGTCCGACGCAGTTATCATTGTCACGTCCTGCGCCACGTTGTTTAAATAGCAAATGCATTTGCGCCCATTTGTGCACCCATGGGCGTGCTGGTCTGAAAACGAGGTGTGTTCTGGCGCATTGTTGGTGCATTGATATTTTGTTGATTATTTTTTTGTTATTTAAAGAGCGCATTAGTAATGTGCACCTATAGGCGGGTCCACAACATGCGTACACTCTGCTTATTACACACAGGGATGCGCAGCAGCACACAAACATGACAAATATTTAAAATAAAAGGATTACAATGTAAAAGTCTATTATTGTGTACATAAATATATGGTGGAATCTGGCTTGTCCCGTAGATAGTCTGCTTGCGCACTTTTACCTCACACACAAGCAGATCCGTTTGCGCTCTGGAGACGGATTCAGTCTTTCCACTATCAAATTCTGTTATGTAAATAGTGAATCTGCCATAGTGCGAGCGCAACTGCCATTTAAAGGGAATGGGAGATGAGACTCTGATTGGTTTAACGCACGTAAATCCCAAAACACACCCATTACTCATTATGAGAATAGGGACAACCCTTTTAGACCATGCGCCTGACATGCTGACCATTTTTCCAGTCGTTAAACTAGCAAAAGTGGATTTGGACACACCCTAAGTGTACTTGCACCGTGCGCTTTAGACCATGCGCTTAGATTGTTAAAATAGGGCCCAGAATGTGTAATTTGCAATATTGCCTCTCTCTCTCTTTTTTTTTTTTTTTGCTCTCTGTATTTCAAGGTATCTCCTGTAGGAGATTTTTGTTTCTTCTTCATTTTAAGAGTAGTTTAAAGTTATGAAAGCAGAGTTCACAGTGGTGGTTTCCCATCTTTAATTACATTCCTTCCTTTAGAATCTGTTTAGGTGCAGAACTCCAGCCAAAATTCTCATCTAATTTTGGCAAAAATCTGAAGAAGGGAGCGTACAATCATACTTGCAATCTGTTTCCCTCTTATTTCCCTCTTACTGCTGTGTCATTCACTTAGTCACTCCTTTTTACAGCAAAATTGACCTGAATAAAGAAAATCAACATCTTAAAAAGCAGAATTGTACTTCAAGCTAAAAGTTGAGTTATCGGTTATTTCGTTGTTAGCATGCGTATTTCAGTATTTCAGTGTTGCATAAATTCATGTTTTTTCTTAGTCTGTTTTCAGACTGTTCTTGGCAGCAAAAAAAAACTTGTTAAGATTCTGTCTGGCATCTTAACAAGTAGGTTTGTCGAATAGGGTTGTTCAGGCTCTGGTGGAAAGTAGTACACAGCAGCACATTCACAAAAACATGTCAAAAGGAATCTGTAAGTTTAAGTGTAAGTGTAAGTTTCTTCCTAAATTTGTTAATGAACTGATATCTTGTATGCTTGTATGTTTTCAGTGTATCACTACTTCTCCAATTTACTGAAGTTTCATTGATGCAACACTATTTATATTTTGGCAGGCAATACATTACTCAAATGTATGGATCAAATATCAAATACCTTGTTTCTTTTTGCCATGTCAAGTGTAAAAAGTGAAAGCGGTATATATGAATAATACTTGTTCACACTGTTTTTTTTATATAAAGTCTGATATCACATTGAAAAGATGGGATTTGATTAATTTAAATAAATGTCTCCATTGAAGAACAAAATTGTCTTTGGATCATTTTAAAATAATGCTAGAGAACATGATCATCAGGTTTGTTCATGCAGCTTGAGTACAGCAGTTATTAAAGCAAAGGGGGAACATACCAAATGACAAAATATTTTTCAGTTCAAGTTTTTATTTGTCGCTGCACTGCTGCTGAATTCGGAACCACATTACAACTTCTGCCATATAACAACATGGTAAAATAGTAAAAGCAGTATGCTAGTATGCAGTTCAGAATCAAGCATGACATTCACAAAGTCCATTGGATGCGCATTTCAGAATCTAGCTGGAATTAGAATGTCATCGGGTACATTTCGCCTATACTGTTTTATGAATACTGTGAATTCGGATATACTACTCTTTTCTCCTGTTTTTTCACCTACAATATATTAGGGAAGTAGCCATATTAATGCAGCCAAGGTCAAACAAATATTTGAAAGGCTTGCATGAAGTGTCCATGATAACCACTCCTTCAGTCTCCTGGGCTATCTCATCATGAACTCCATTTCCCAGGATCCATGATCTGTTCTCATTATGTGTAATTACATTCAGCTGTGTATCATTATCTGGTTAGCTCTGCCTATAAGCCCAGTGTTTTCACTCATTCATTGCAAAGTCTTGTATGTTGCATTATCCTGCTTTCCTGTGTGTCTTGGTTTTTTGATTCTCTGGCTGTTTTCTAGATTACCATTTTGCCTGTGTTTTCTACCCTGTTGCTATTTTGGATTGTTTGCCTTTGTGTTTGACCCTTTGCCTGTAATATTGATTAAGATTCTGTATTGTCCCAATAAAGCTGCATTTGGATCTTCAACCCAAATTGAAGAGTCTGTGGTTGGAGTCATAGCAGTCCGAAACAGCGAGAAACACGGAAAATTATGTATACTAGTATTACCATTATAGACTATATCTAGACAGTTTTAGTCAATTCTAAAAATGAGTTTAAATCATTAATATCAGTCCGACATCATGGAGGTGTCGACCTTCTGCTGCCATAAAACATTTCAATAACATTCCGAGGAGCAGTTGGGTAGCTCCCCATTGGCCAAATTATACGATAACTAGGAGGTCTCTGCCCCCTTGAGCACCCCCTGCCGTACTTCAAACACTGTCTAAATGTAACAACTGCAACCTGCAGACAGAGAAACCTGAAGAAGCTTTTTTCCTACTGTTGCTCTATCTGTACTTAATGCCATGTAGAATCCCTTTAGGGCTATTAAGTTAGCAATGAACGCTTTGTTTTTGTCCATATTAAAATACCACTTTTACTGTAGCTATAGCCTTCAGTTGTAACTGTGGTTTTGTGGGAGCATGTTTGCATAATAAGTGAGAATGATTGTTTTAAACTACACATTCGGTTGTGCTACTGATTAGTAGGGCACTTCTGTGGATCTTTGGAAAGTATGTATCATACTATTGTTTCCCACTATATAATATATAATATGTTCCCACTTAATGCATAATTTGACAAACTAGGATGTGATATTGACTTAATTAGAAAGAGATAAGAGGCCATTTGGATTTTTAAAAGTTTGCTTCCTACTGGGATGAATTAAGAATTAGCTTTAAAATAATTTTTCTAATGTTTTTTATATAGGTTTTTTAATAGGAACTTTTCCATGTGTACATTTATTAGTTATATATTTTTATAAGTAAAATACTTAAAAAGACATACATTTATTTTTAATTATATATATATATATATATATATATATATATATATATATATATATATATATATATATATATATATATATATATATATATATATATATATATATATATATATATATATATATATATATAATAAAAATAAAAAATTCTGTATAAAAATCACAGTGTCTTTTATTCTGCCTTGAATATGATGTTGCTTAGAAGCTCAACATAAGAACACGGCTATCGCCTGATGTGTGATCGCTTGCCAGATGTGTTATGTGATTGGTGGATGCCAGACCATCTGACTTTCTTATTGGTTATTTATAAGTTTGAATTTTGTCTTTGCTTGTATTTTAACGAGTTTTTGTGCACCTGCAATATTTTAGCCCTGATGAAAGACTTTGTGCCAAAATGCGTCGGTGAAATTAACAGAATAATTTTCTTTCTATAATTTCTAATTATTTTGATATCTCAACTTCAAAAGTGTTATTGGTATTGTTAAAAAATATATATTATAATATTTTGATGAACTTACAGCTGGAAATGGCACACAATAAAATATTAATTTACATTTTTACCAATATTTCTTTAATTTCTTTGAATATCTAACTAACACAGTTAAGGAACCTGTGTTAGTTAGATTTATGTGCAAAAGTGTACAGTACAAGTAATTTTCACACATTCATTGAAATAGTTCACTTTGTTTATATTTGTTTAGATTATTATAGTTTTTAAAAATATATATTTTTACAACAGATTTTTTTTTTTTTTTTTTTTTTTTTTTTTTTTTCAAGATTGATGGTCTGGAACTGGGGTAAAGCAAAATTTTTGTATAAAAGGCATTTTAAAAGTAGAACAATAGTTTCCAAAACTATTTGTTTTGTAAACTATATACCAAATAGGTAAACATTTATATAAAAAGTCAACATAGCTTGGTCAACCCCGCTATGATAAAATTCACATTGAAAGATTTTAAAGTCTGATGATGGTGTTACTGAGCCAGAGCCTCCACTGGCACAATAGAATGTAAATAGCAAGCAAATTAATGATGAAAAATTCCCAAGGCAGGTGGAAAGGCCAGCATTTGATCATCAGATGCAAGTTTGATGAATAGTCCTGAGACAAGACCTCACCACCAATGCATTGCACATTCTTGATTAAGAGTCGCTAGTCTTCCCATGTGGTCTGTCTACTGCTAGCCATTATCCATAACACAACAATACAATGAATATAGCATTGAACAAATTTGTCAGTGATGCTGGAACTGGACCAAGTCTCGGTCAATCCCCTCATTTAATAGACTCTCAGATTTCTTTTTGAATTAATCCGAAAGTTTAAGTCATCATTGTGGTCAGGACAGAGGGTGTTAGTAGTAGAATTTTCAAGGATGTGTGTAACGGCCATTACTTTTATGATTAGTCTAAAAATAAATAAATATTCAAGTTTTTAGTTGTCGCTGCACTGCTGCTGAATTTGGAACCACATTACTACTGCCATATAACAATATAAATAGTAAAAGTAAAAAAAAAAAAAGAGAGAAAAGAAAGGAAATAGGAAAATATATATATATATATATATATATATATATATATATATATATATATATATATATATATATATATATATTGGCAATGGAAATTATTAAAAAAACTAAAAGACCCTAACACAGTGTGAGCAAATAACCAAAAGTAAACAGCAGTACTCAGTGGAACAATAAATCATTATTTAAACTTACTGTGCTATTCCCTTGTTTAGCCATAGCATGTTTCATTATACACGTATTGTCTGTAAAGTCTTCAGCTATAATACAGTACATTAGAATACAGTACAGTACAATACAGTACAATACAATACATTTCTTAAAATGCTACAACATTAAAGTAGCGATGAAACAGAAGCGACAGATGTGTAGGCAGATGAACACAAGGTTGTGGGGTTATGTTTAACCGGACAAAAAGATTGCCAGTCCCGCACTGGACCTTTTTTTAAGAGTGTATACTCTCAATAAAATCAATAGGTATTAATATTAAGACATATCTCCCTAACCTTACGTTTAGCACAGAAAGTCGACAAGACAACACTTTGTAATGGAAGTGAACAAGCAACAAGTCCAAACAAACAAACAAGTAAATAAGAGAGAATACATAAGACTGAAAGTGAATAAAAGCCTTAAAGAGATTCAAAATGATGTTATCATTGTCTCTGCACCATTTTGAAGGGTCCCAGCATGGTTTTTGATTCAAGAGGTTGCCAAGGTTTTTGATGAATGCTCATATTGATTCCTGTAAAATATGCTGCATTGTTATTTCACCTTCACTGACAGAGGCTGCAAAAATACTCTAAAAATGTAAGATGGAATGACAACTCTGTAAAATGAATGGAAAGAATTATTTCTCTGTAGGCAGTCTTTGTATTTGCAATGAACATAAAAACTTAACACTTGAACATCTGTACACCCATAATTTTTTGATTCAGCTGAGCTTTTGATACAGATCAAAAAGACCTTGAACTTTAGATCTTGTTTTGTAACATTGCAGATTAAATGCACTGCTGGAGGACACCAATATGTCAATGTCCTTGTCAATTAAGAACATGAATATTAATGCCGATCTATGATGAAAATAGTGGTGGCCCTGGGATATCTTCAGAAAGAGAGATAGACAGAAATGTAGCTAGCACAATGAATGCCTTTTAGTGATGATGAGGATCCCTGCATGACATCATATCAAAAACCTGTGTAATTAGGCTAAAAAACAAAACAAAGGCAATTGTGACCAAAGGCCAAAGCTATTTTTCCGTTCTGTAAATTTAGATTTTCTGCAACAAAGAACCAAACTCATATGCAAACAATTCAGTTTTTATATTGTAGCCTCAACTGAATTTCTAGTCTCGCAAAATTAAATCAAACCTATGAAGTGTTTGTAATAGATTTGTCACATCCATAGAAGGAGACAAGGGAGATAACAAATAACAAGTTTATTGAGTGCAGAGTGAGCGATGTAGGAATACTTGAGTGCGATGACTCTGAAGGTGAACACTTAGCTGACTGTGAACAATGTCTTTGAAGAATGATGATAAACACGATTACGAAGGAACACAGGACACTGGACGATGGATGACAGAAACCACGGGACAACAGGGAAGTATCTTCAGGTCGGGATTCAGGTAAGGTGAGTCTGTAGCGTCAAGAGACGAGACCAGACACTGAGGTGCGGGAGACTGTGACTGAAGTAGTGAGTGCAATCATGACGTGCAGAAATCAGGTGACTGTGATCTGGTGTAATGATCGGGTGCAGTGGGCGGGAGTGATGACGTAGATGGCTCCGTGACAGTACCCCCTCCTCCACGGTCAGCTCCAGACGACCGGAAACTGCGACGACGGGGACGACCACGAGCTCTGGGCGCAGGACGAGTGGGATGATCTTGATGAAACTGGGTTAATAGGGAGGGGTCAAGTATGTCATCACGGGCTACCCAGGAATGCTCTTCTGGGCCATACCCCTCCCAGTCGACTAGGTACTCCAGTCGATTGCCCCGTCGTCGCGAGTTGATGATGGATTGGACTCTGTAGATTAGTTCTTCTTCCGCGACTTCAGGAGGAGGAGGTACGTCAGGTTCACCGGGTTCTGTGTGGGGAGGAGACAAGGGTTCAGAATAGGGTTTTAACAATGAAACGTGAAAGGATGGAGAAATACGGTACTGTGCAGGTAGGTTGAGCCAGTAGGTGACATTGTTGAGCTGCCTCTGGATGGTAAATGGACCTATGTAGCGGGGACTCAGCTTACGACAGAGCAGGCGAAGACAGATTTCTCGGGTAGACAACCGTACCTTTTGTCCAGGTTGGTATTGGGGTGTCTCTGATCTTCTGGCGTTGGCTTGTGTGGTGTGTTTTCGCACTGCCTGTTGTAGATGGACGTGAGCTGAGTCCCACACCCTCTCGCTCTGCTCGAACCAGTGGTTAACAGCTGGAACCTCTGATGGTTCACCGGACCAGGGAAACAGGGGAGGCTGATATCCTAGGATGCATTGAAATGGCATGAGTCCAGTGGTTGACTGGCGGAGAGAATTCTGGGCATATTCCGCCCAGGGAAGGAACCAGTTCCAGCTGTTCTGGTTCTGGTGGCAGTATGACCTCAAGTACCTCCCGATCTCTTGGATCTTGCGCTCAGTCTGGCTGTTGGTCTGAGGATGATAACCAGAGGATAAACTGATGGAGACTCCAAGGAGCTTGAAGAAAGCTTTCCAGACATGGGAGATAAACTGAGGACCTCGGTCGGATACAATATCCTCAGGGAGACCGAAATGACGGAAGACGTTTTGGAAGAGTGCTTTGGCTGCTTCTAAGGCTGTGGGTAATCCTCTGAGAGGGATTAGCTTGCAGGCTTTGGAGAATCTGTTGACAATGACGAAGATGCAGGTATTGGACTCTGAGGGTGGAAAGTCAGCCATAAAGTCAATTCCCAGATGGGACCACGGACGATGAGGGATGGGTAATGGAACCAGTTTGCCAGAGGGCAGTCGACGGGGAGTGTTGGTGATGGCACAGACTGAGCAACCCTTGAGATATCGAGAGATATCATGGGCCATAGAGGGCCACCAGTAGCGTTGACTGAGGAGCGAAAGGGTTCGCTGGCTACCTGGGTGCCCAGAGCCCGGAGAGGTGTGAGCTGAGTCCAGAAGGGGCAGACAGCAAGATGTAGGTACGTAGATACACCCTTCTGGACCTCCTGGTGGAGCAGGTTCTGCTTGAGTAGCAATTCGAATGTCTTCATCTAAAGACCAGAGGATGGGACTGACGATCATGGCTGGAGGGAGGATGGTCTCAGGATTGGTAGGTTCTGGATCAGGTTGATGGAGACGTGAAAGAGCATCAGCTTTGGAATTATTATATCCAGGTTGGTAAGTAACTAGGAAGTCGAACCTCGTGAAGAAGAGGGACCATCTGGCTTGGCGTGGATTGAGACGGCGAGCTTCTCTGAGGTATTCTAGATTTCGATGATCAGTGATACTTCAAACTTGCGTTTTGCTCCCTCCAGCCAATGTCTCCACTCCTCCAATGCAAGCTTGATGGCTCTGTTGCCGATGTCATAGTTCTGCTCCACCAGGGACAGCGTTTTAGAGTAGAAGGCACATGGATGGAGTAAAGGAGGATTCCCCTGCTGCTGTGAGAGCACCGCTCCCACCCCTGTGGAGGAAGCATCCACCTCCACGGTGAATGGCAATTCTGGATCTGGATGGGTGAGGATGGGAGCGGTGACGAAGGCGTCCTTGAGAGTGGCAAAGGCGGTGGTGGCTTCTGGATTCCAGGACAGAGACTTGGGCCGAGTCTTGAGGAGTGAAGTCAGAGGAGAGCTGAGAAGACTGTAGTTATGGATGAATTTGCTGTAGAAATTTGCAAATCCAAGGAATCTCTGTAGTTCTTTGATGGTTGTTGGTTGAGGCCAGGTCAGAATTGTGTCCACCTTCCTCTGGTCCATCTGGATGCCTCGTTGGTCAATGATGTACCTAAGAAAGTGAACTGTAGAAGTGTGGAACTTACATTTCTCTAGCTTCAGATAGAGATGTTGTTCCCTGAAGCACTGGAGGACCTGTTTCACATGGTGCCGATGTTCAGTGAGGTTCTTGGAGAATATCAGGATATCGTTGATATAGACAATGACAAACTGTTGGAGGAAGTCTCGGAGTATTTCGTTCATGTAACCTTGGAAGACTGAAGGAGCATTGGACAGTCCATAGGGCATGGCCCTGTATTCATAGTGCCCTGAGGGCATCACGAAGGCCGTCTTCCATTCGTCACCCTTACGGATGCGAATTAAATTGTAGGTACTTCGTAGGTCTAGCTTGGAGAATATACAGGCACCGCGTAGTTGTTCCAGGGCTGAGGGGACCAGAGGAAGGGGATAGCTGTACTTAATGGTCTGTGAATTGAGAGTCCGGTAGTCGATGCAGGGCCGCAAGCCTCCGTCCTTCTTTGCCACAAAAAAGAAACTGGAAGCGGCAGGGGACGTTGAAGGGCGGATGAAATCCTGGCGAAGTGCCTCCTTGATGTACTCCTCCATGGCCTTCTGCTCCAGGATGGACGGGATAAACTCGACCCTTGGGTAGAGTCGCACCAGGTAGCAGGTCGATGGCACAGTCCCATGGCCGATGAGGTGGTAATTGCGTTGCTAACCGCTTGCTGAACACATCCTGGAACGCCCGGTACTTTGGAGGAATCTCCATCTTCTTGCCAGACTCTGGACTCTCGATGGTAGTGGAATTGACGGCGATAGACAAAGTGGCAGAACTGGAATGAAAGGAAGGACGAGGAACCTTGATCACGGGGGTTAAACAGGTCTGATGACAGGAGGTACCCCACTGGAGACAGTGTTTTCTTTTGACATTGAGCCTTTGAAGGAGGTTGTGGGAGATGAAGTTGCTCGCTGAACCGGAATCGATGAGAGCTTGTGCTGGAACAGTTGAACAGGACGTTACAAGGTAGACAGTGGTACGGGTCAGAAATGCAATTTTGGGAGAAAGTTGGATGGTACTCACTGCTGGGCGTGAAGGTCGAACTGGGCCGTTAGAGATGACATGTCCTTCTCCCCCACAGTACAAGCACAAATGATTAACCCATCTTCTTTGACGCTCCGCCGGTGTTAGTCGGTGAGTATCTACCTGCATTGGTTCTGGTGTTGGAAAGGCGGCAGATGGTACTAGAGACGGAGGATGCAAAGCGGGTTGGAATGATGGACAAGCAGAAAGTTGTTGGGAAACTCAGATCGATTTCTTGATGAAGTTCTCTAACCCCATGTTATCATCGTGTATAACCATCAGTGAACGAATCTCAGGATCTAGACCTTGGCGATAGGCTGTGAGGAGAGCCGCTTCATTCCATTCGCTTGCCACAATGAGTGTGCGGAATTGCAGGGCATAGGATCCCACCGATCGTGTACCTTGTTGAAGGTTAAAGAGCTGATCTTGGACGGTTAGAGAGGACGTGGTTTGACCGAAGACTTCTTTGAAATGCCAAAGAAATGCTGATAACAACTTGGTCATGGGAACTTTCGCTTGCCACAGCGCTTGAGCCCACTGAAGAGCTCGACCGGAGAGTGAGATTACGAACACAATACGTGCTCGATCAGTGTTATACAGATGGGGTTGCATCTCGAAGTATAGATTGCACTGAAGGATAAACCCGCTGCAATCCTCCACCTCGCCGCAGTATGTCACTGGTCGGGCCATGGGACTGGCAGAGGCAGCAGGTGAAGAAGTGGTGGGTGGTGGAGGAAGTGATTGACAAACTGCGTTCACCAACTCAACGAAGGGATCCGTGACATCGGTGCTCGTGCTCTGCATTGTGATGGTCTGGTCTTCTGTCACATCCATAGAAGGAGACAAGGCAGATGTAAACAAATAACAAGTTTATTGAGTGCAGAGTGAGCGATGCTGGAATACTTTAATGCGATGACTGATAAGGTGAACACTTAGCTGACTGTGAACAATGTCTTTGAAGAATGATGATAAACACGATGAAGAAGGAACACAGGACACTGGACGATGGACGAAGGAAACCACGGGGCAACAGGGAAGTATCTTCAGGTCGGGATTCAGGTAAGGTGAGTCTGTAGCGTCGAGAGACGAGACCAGACACTGAGGTGCGGGAGACTGTGACTAAAGTAGTGAGTGCAATCATGACGTGCAGGTGCCGGTGCCGGTGATCAGAAATCAGGTGACTGTGATCTGGTGTAATGATCGGGTGCAGTGGGTGGGAGTGATGACGTAGATGGCTCCGTGACAAGATTCATGTTTCTTACAATATTAATAAAGGCTTTTTTTGGACAGAACCGTAAGATGCTTTAAATGCCCATGCCAGAATTTGGAACTAAGTAAATACCAAAATATGATAAACACACTGTTTTTAATGCTGTGAAATGTACATGACTGTGAAAATAATGAAACACTGAAGATATTAATATAATTAGAGCACAGTGAGATATAGCCAGCTAATTAAAGCACAGTGAATAACAATATATAGTTGGGAATCAGTAGCTGGCATAGCAGTATTTTCATCTCTTAAAATATTGTTTATAGTTTCTGAAATAGTTTCTGAAAATTAACAATGGAAGGCCCTATTTGTTTTTTTGTTTGTTTTTTTACAGGGGCTTTGGGTAGAGGATCATCTTTGCATGTTATTTTAAATGTCTTTATGATCTTAAGTTCATTCTTTTGCTAACACTTCTTTCCTCTGTTTTCTCACCTTGACAATGTGGGCTGTTGTATTTTAGACTTACATTTGCATTGTACATTTTATTTTATTTTTTTAAAGACACATTTAGACAGAATGTTGCTAGTAGAAGCCACAGTACAACTTTAGCGTCTCCAAGCAACACAGTAGTGATGTTTTAGTCCTGAATAGACCAATGAATGAACCAATAACTTGAGTAAATGTCTATGTCTATGTGTAAGCCACAAAATACGAATTTGTGAAAATGGTGACAACGTCATGCATGCATAATACGTGTTCAGTCTATAGACTGTTTCTTTACAAAGTGACTGCCAACTACTGGCATGGCATACATAATACAGTGTTTTTAGTCTTTTTCACAGATCCATGTGATACAACAACTTTGTCAAAGCGATTTTGACAAAGTTGTCGTATGTGCAAGAAAATCGCATCCATTTTTAGTAGATGCTTCATATATAGTACTTATATAGAACTTTGGCATAAAGGCTTCTTTAAAACTGAGTCAAGAACCCTATGGCTCTATATAGAACCCCATTGATTTATTTTAAGTTTTGTGGGGAGTGATAAATGGATATTCCAGGTCTGTTCAAGTTCAACCCTCAAACTACTGTAGTCATGGCAGAGGCCTGGCATCACATGCTGACAATGAGTCGTTAGCAAGCATCAGACTCTCATATAAACCAAAAGAGGGAGCTGCAGAGGAGTTGTTAGTAGAACAGGAGGATGCTACACTGCGCTGCTCTCTTTCTCCTACTAGTTGCTCTCTTAGCAGGGTAGAATGCTTCTGTGAAAGTTTTAAAGAGTCAAAAAATGAAGCTTTGAGGTAAAATTGCTGTCATTTGTTTTCAGTCACATATGTTGCTAATGTTGACATTTTTAGACCCATCATGCTATGCACTGTAACACAAAAAAGGGCTAACACAGCGCCCTTGAATCAAAAAGGTCTAACTCAAAGACAGCCCTGAAAGCATCAAAACCCTGAAGTACTTTTTCTTCACTTAGGACCATTCAACATGTGTCATTCAATGACAAAGAGAATTCAGATTTTTCACCATGATAACCAGACAGTGGAAGCTGAGTTAATAAGATTTCCATACTTGGCTCGCAGCCAAAACCCTGAACCGATAAGGACTGAAATATCAGAGTGAAAAGAAAAAATGAAGGAATGAATGAAAAAAAAGTGAAAAGATAAACCAATTTTATTGCTTGTGCCATCAGGTTGAATAATGATTATCAGCAGTCTATCTTTTATGTTTCAGTCTCAGATGAAAAAGCGAGATTCAAAACTCCTCAAAGTCTACCGCTACCGCTTTGGTGTGTTTCACAAACTACATTTGATCTAATTAATAATGAAATCCATTTCCATCTCAGGCACAAAGAAATAATGAAATGACAAATAACTCAAAGGCACACAGCCATGTTTTAATGCACACACAAATGCATACAATTATTCTGAACACTCTCCTTAGGTGAAACCTGTGCACTCTCACTTTTCGTTTAAATATTTTTGTTCTCTTGTCCAACTGCAATAATGACTCTTGTATATGAACAATAAAGGAGAAAGAGCGAGAGAAACAAGGAGGGCCTTCTTTTTGTGCTCTATGACGGCAGGAAGACTAATGTGGCAATCTTCCCTGGCTAATTGTATTATGATTCTGCACTGTAGCGAGCTTCCTGCTCTGTTCATTTTCAATCAGGCACATTAGAGTCTCCCGCTGGGTCCTGGCTGTCTGTGCACCGTGAGGGAGATCATTCATTTAAATGACTGATATGTTTCTGTGCTCATGAAGGGGGAGAAAAAACTTCCTGTGCCCCCACCCTCTGTTCTGCTGATACACTTTTACAGCAGGTAGTTCTGAGTCTGTTATCAGAAGGCTTTGAGCCGACATTTGATCAATGCTAGGTTATAGTATCATCAATACAATAACAATAAAAACCATCTATATCGGTATATACAGTGGCCCCAAATGTATTTGAACCCTTAGCCATTTAAAGAAAATGATTGTCTTGCACGCAATGGCATACATGCATTTTAAGTTTGACTTCAAGTGTGCAAATACTAAATATGACATTATATTATACAATTGTTAATTTGTATATTATATTATATTATATTATATTATATTATATTATATTATATTATATTATATTATATTATATTATATTACAGTTAAAGGATAATTCCGGTATTTAGCACTTTGAGTCTCTTTTCTGTTTTGTTTTGGATGAACTAGAGTGGTGGACACCGAAATTTTGACGATGGGTCCTGTCTCGACTTTTTGACTCGTTTAGAATCGCCTTTGACCGCTTCAGAGTGGCTGGCTACGGGCATGCACGAACATGTCCTTAAAACAACCCTTAACGTTCGTTTTAAAAACTGTGCAACTCACCGAGTGGTTAGTGGTGTTCGTTGATGATTAAAAACAAATATATCGGCGCAATGTATGATTTCAATCCGTGTTATTTGCTATAGTGGAACTATTTTTTACCTCACAACCGCGTATAAACTTCCGCTCGATATTTGAGTCTGAAGCGCAGTAATATCAACGAGCAATGAGTCCTCCAACAGAAATCAATGGGATTTTACAAAATGGCAAATAAAACACGACAGAAACTGTATTTCGCTACGCTACTTGTTTTGGAACATCAACAAACGTCACTAACCACTCGGTGAGTTGCACAGTTTTGAAAACGAACGTTAAGGGTTGTTTTAAGGACATGTTTGTGCATGCCCGTAGCCAGGGGCGTAGCACAAGATCCTGGGCCCTATGCATAGGCAGTCCTGATGGGCCCCCATGTTCCTCAATTTGTATATATAACTCCCAATGTAGGCTATAAAATTGCTAATTTTAGATAATATAGCCTATTAATTTAAAATTAAACAGGTTTCAATTTAGGCTATTATAATGGTGTGTTGTATGCAAACAACATTGTTAGTGTACAGTTTATTTATTTAGCCTTTACCTCAGATTACATAACCAAATTATCATCTGAAAGTGTATGTTCTGCTCTTTCAATGGGTTGTGTCAGTTCATTTTTAGCATTAACGATCGCGGAGATATTCAAGCAGTTTAGCACTATAGATTTCGTGTTCTAGTTTGTGCTCACCTTTCTTTGAAAAGAAGTCAGTTACCAATTGTTTCCCCTCATTTTGTTTTATTTTCTTCTCCTGTCTTTCCTTTCTTTTTTGGTGGTCTGATTTGGCTTTCTTTGAGAAAGACATTTCTACAGCATAAGTAACTAACTAACTAACTAACATAAACAAAATGCGTGCAGATGGACTAAACCATTTGGCGCATTAGCAAGGGGTGGGACCAGTCAGTCAATCAACCAAGTTATTCAGCCAATACACAAACTTTGCATTTCATCTGACATTCATTATGAAATTTATTTAGGAAATGAAAATATCCAGGTAAAATAAAATATATTCCAGACTTTTCAAGGGCCCTCTCTCCCCTTGGGGCCCTGGTAATCAGTACTGGTTTTACCCCCAGTCCGACACCCCTGCCCGTAGCCAGCCACTCTGAAGCAGTCAAAGGCGATTCTAAACAAGTCAAAAAGTCGAGACAGGACCCATCGTCAAAATTTCTGTGTCCACCACTCTAGTTCATCCAAAACAAACCAGAAAAGAGACTCAAAGTGCTAAATACCGGAATTATCCTTTAAGTCAGTCTGCTTGTCTGTGAATTACTGTTGAGGATATTTCGGTGACTCTTTCTACAATGTTACATTGTTATGTTACATCAGTAAATGACTGTTTATGATTGAGTCAATTAATTACTCAACTGATTCATTCAAAAACACTGATTTGTTCAGTAAAAACACAAGTGATTTTTATTTATTTTTATTAATTAATCATTCCCTCAATCGATTAATTCAAAAACACTGATTCATTAAGGGATAAAATGCATTTTAGTTTGTGTATATGCACTATTTTAAGCCATTTTGTAGTATAAATAGTAGAATAAATAGTGTATAAATACATTTTTGTAAATAAATAATGATTGAATCACTGAATTGCTCACTTAAGTGATTCGTTCAAAAACACTGATTCATTTAGGAAAGAAACACCACTAGGCTTCTGTATGTTGCTCAAAGACACCAAACGGTAAACTCTGCTGTAGCTTTGTTTAAAAATATTTTCATTGGCAAAGCAAGAGTAGACAAAGTAACTGACAATTGTATTTAAATGTAAGTTAATCAATACTGACATCTTGTTAATTGAACTTTTGTATAGCAATAGTCACGCTCATGGTCATGCGGCTGAACATTAACATTGCTGTGAATACCTGCAGCACAGATATTGAAATACACACGGGTAAGGTACTTATTTACTTGAAAAAATAGCGATTAATTTTATGTCAATCTGACTTTTTCATTTAGAAGTTAAATGAAAGCATTGATTTAAGTATATTCTAAACATTCTGCTCTCATCTGCCAGAGTCACTATTGATAGCATGAAGCAGTGGCAAAACAATATTTATATCTAGAAAATAAATACAAAATCTATACATCTATAAAAATAGATGATACATAAAAGACCACTGATATATATTTATAAAAACATATTAATTTGCTATGATGAATTTCATGACAGTGTAACTAACCTTTCAGATGTTATTTCTAAAAACAAAACACGTTTGCTCAGCAAGAAGAAACAAAACTAATTATGAAGTCGTCCCAAATGACTTGACCTTTTCTAGTGCATTTTTAACACATCTTTGCTAATTACTGACACATATTTGTTCTTTATATGAGCTGAGATGGTTTCAGTACAGGCCATGAAATAATTTATACTTGTCTTTCTCTCTCTTTCTGTAAATAACTGTTCTGTGATTTAGCAGATGTGGATAGTATACTGGAGGTTCACTAGCATTTGTTGTGTGAGTGATCCTCCTCTCACTCGTAAAATATCACCACAGCCAAATTCTGGACCACCATTTGCACCCCTATCCATCCCTTCTATACAGCTATCCCTTACCTCTCGCTCTATTTCAACACTCACACACACACACCCATAGAGAGATCTCTCTGCTTTTGGGCCTGCCCAGTCTGACTCACACTGGGTTAATATGCAAGGTGCCAAAGGTTGGCTAAGCTGACAGGGAGGGGGGAAATTTTGCATTATAATCATTATTATCGCATAGATGTGTAGGCATCCATTAGGCACAAAAATATGCAACGATATGCTGATGCCTCCATTTGCATGGATCATAAACCCCTGGAAGATACATTCTGCATAATAATCTATGATAATGGTTTACCACAGCAACCTCTTTTGTCGTGCAACAAATTGAACTTTGCTAAGTGTAAATTTGTTTCTGCCCTGATTCGCAAAGTGAGGCTTTCATTAATTTTCACCCCTGGTGCAAAAAAGACACTAAAGGCTTTATATAAATACGTATTGCCAACAACAATAATGGGCATGTCATCTATTCCTTGGTTCAGTACTTATGACATTGCCCTGAGTACATGACAGTCCTCATTTCGCCAAGAGTAATGCAAAGGATAAGGGGATGTCACTCTGATACTGTGTGGCTTTCACAAGTTGATTTAAGGTTCCATCTGTGCTGTAACACATGAAAACCCCCACATTCCGTAAATGTTTGACAAAATAATTTTGTATGTGTCAAAGAAAATTAGGATAATGTTTACATGAGATCATAGATATGCATGAGCATATCAGAAAAAAAGAAAAAAAACTCTGAATTTCACTCTAAATGTCACTTAATTCCATAGAAATGTAGAGTCATATTTATTTTTAGAAACATTCTCAACAAAAATTTGTTTTAATAAATGTCAAGTGGTATAGCCACTGAATGAAAAGAATAAATAAAAATACTTTCAAAAATATAAGTCTAGTCAAATGACAAAATATGGCTTTCTGTAAGTTTATTTGAAAAAGAAATTCTCTAAAATTAGTACAATTTTAAAACAAAAATACTTAATATGTTGAATTAATATTTTATATTTTTAATAAATACAAACTAATAAAATTGTTAAAGACATCATTACAGTTACAATGTATATGTTTTACAATAACTTTATTTTAAGCCAATAAAAAATCGGAAAACAATTATAAAATTATTAACGTTTAACTTTTTAATTTCTTATTCTTAATCTAAAATTTAAAACATGTTCATCATAGTTTAAATCTGTGATCTAACTTTTAAAAAAGAAATAGCATCAGAGCAGGTCATTGAACAGTAAACAAATACAAATATTTTCAAATAAATACTTAATATATTGGCAATGAAAGACACAATGAATTCATAAAGCAAAATGTAATGTAGGCTACATGTAGTTGAAAGAATGACATCACATGCATGCAGTGCAACTTTCAGTTCTTTCTCTGCAGCAATGTAAGGGGTAACTTTTTTTTTTTCTTTTTCATTTGATGCATTCTTTGAGATTTCAAATTGTACTTTTTTCTGTCTCACCATTTTTGCTTCAACCAGAATGCTAATGGTCTTCTGAATGAGCAATTATACACTTTCAAAACATTTATAAATTACCTCACTGGTGCCACTCTGGCAGCTTTACAATTAAACCCAAAGCATCATCCAGTTAAATGTGCAAATCAGCCCTTGCAAATCAAGTAGCAAATAGTTCAGCCTTTTAAAATACAGTGTTTTAGTATTGGTGAAGAGTTCTAAAAAGTGCAGCAACTTACAACAGAACATGTCCACACACACACATTGTGCAGTGAAACAATGTATTATAATAATATCTTAAGAACAGTACAATAATCCCAGGCACCCAACACTGTTTAATCAAATTCCTCTTAGAACAAATGCACATGTACCTTTTCCTTTTCTAATTGCCAGTCTAACTGGATGACACTCATCACTGAAGAGAGAGTTGATGGAAGGGGGTGGATGAAAGGGAAAAGCATGTGGCCCACAGTTGGCATCAATATGTAAGTTGAATTGGTGTAGCTTTAATGCATTTCTCCACATTGTGGGGGCGAGGTGTAGAGCGGGCCATTAGCGAAAACACATCCATTCTAATGTGCCTGTGAAGAAAGAGGATGTTACTGAGGGCAGCAGACACATGGCTGTATGCTGGCAGAAAGGTACAATGGGTGAGTATATGGCCTGTGTGCTAGATGTCAAACAAGACTGTAACATTTCCCTTTGAAGGAAGAATTATAAAAGATACAGCATTTAAATGGTAATGTTGTGCGAGGGCACGTTCAAAAAGCAGCATTTTGGTTTAATGGTCTCATATTATGGTAGAAATATTGTCACGCTGAGCAGAATGCATAAAACACAATGTGTTCCTCCGGAGGAGGCTGGAGGACTCTGGGTCAGTGACATTCTACTTTCTCATCACTGAAGGAGCTGAAGCAGAAGACTGTCTCAAGAGTGTTCTTGAAAAGAGACCTTTTTTGGTATCATGGTATCATCTCACATCCCTCGCTTGAACAAGTCTTTTAGTGTTATTGATTTCTACACATCATTCCATAGTTCCCCCACTTACAATTACCCATCTGTGAGCAAGGGTGGACCATGTCATTCTCGCCTGTGGCAATGTTCTAAGAGAAGTGACATAATGAATGGAAAAAGCACAAACTCGAAAGCACAAACTGGATCTTTGAGTAATAATTATAATTTTAGCAGATCAAATTTAGTCACTTATTTCCCACTTGACAGCTCTGATTATGAAATAATCTTTTATAGGTTTGATAATGAGTTAACATAGTTGTACTGCAGGTAAACTTGTTATAAGCTTGTCCAATGTTTTTTTTTTTTTTTGAAAAATCAAATAATATATTTTACACTAAGTTAGATAACAAACCTAAAATCACATTGAAATCAAAATTGAAAAATCATATTTTTTTATGGAATATCGAAGTAGGCTATTTACTAGTTTCCGTGCACATCATTGTTTTTTTTGTTTTTTTTAAATAAAAAAAGTCCCCTCCTTGAAGCGACAGCTCTTCTATTCTCTGTTGACTTGTTTACTTGCACAAGGGCGGGATCAACCAGTCACTCACATGAGATCACAGCAATAGCAAACCACAATCATCGAATAAATTCCAGATGGATGAAATTAAGTCCTGACCTACTTTTTTTTCTTGATCGAGAAGCTGTTTCACTCGGATATACAGTTCGTCACAATAGGGAAGAAAATACACAACTTCCATTTCATGCTGACTTATTGACTTTTCAAAAATATTTTGTTAAAATTAGCAATTACAAAAAACCTTTTGAATGGTTTCACAGTATATTTGCTAGATTATACATCTGGGAAAAAAACAAGCACTAATCTAATTTTAACACTTTTAACACCATTGTAACACAAAAAAAAAATAGGACTTGTATGGGGATGAACTAATGAATTACATAAACTCATCCACTGACATTCTCCTTATAATGGTATTATATAAACATGCATTTGTATGCGTCATGTGCAACTAATTAAGCAAGGCATCCAACATTAAAGGTGCAGTGTGTGATTTTTAGCGGTATCTAGTGGTGAGATTTGCGAATTGCAAACAATCAGTCACTCAAGGCCAATCCTTCAAATTGCAAACTCAAATGAGAAGCTACGGTGGCCGACGTAGTATCGGAAGATGTCGTCGTCTGAGTCAGCAGAGAGTAGCAAGTCAAGCAATGAGGTTTCTTTATATTATATTTTATATTAAATTATATTTACTTAATTATTCAGTAAAACCACATGTTATTGTGATTATTTTTACTTGTTCATCATCGTCATCATCATTGTCTTTTATTCACTGACTTTACCATAGCCTGTTTCCTAGTTAGTATAAGATAAGAGCTATGGATAAGAGCATCAAAGCAGCTAGGTAAGGGGAAATAGCTAACGTTACGATGTCCGAGGCGTCGTTCAGACAGCATGTTTTTCTCCACGTTTGCAGATTCTGTCTTTTTCTGCTGCTTCTCATTCAAGTTAGTGACGAAACGCGCTCTGTAGCGCTGTTTGTTCGCAGTCGGCTACGGTAGAAACATGATACGATATGTCGACCTTCATAGAAGGGGGTGCCTGCGGTTATGTAGATATAAATGACTCATTCTAAGGTAATACAAACATAACGGTTCATTAAGTAAGGTCTTTATACACCACTGAAAACATAGTTATGGATCTTATATTGCATTTCTGTCAATAGATCCTCAGAAATATCACACATTGCACCTTTAATGTTTACTTTCTTGTTATTCTGCATGCATGCATGATTCTCTCTCTCTCTCTCTCTCTCTCTCTCTCTCTCTCTCTCTCTCTCTCTCTCTCTCTCTCTCTCTCTCTCTCTCTCTCTGGGGTCATATTCCACCCATCTCCCTTCTAATGCAAATTGGCTGAAATATTTGTGATAAACTGTAATTGGACTCTTTTGTTTTGAGATTTTGTTAACTCTTGCCTTTGGTCAGTAATTGACACCAGTGGGATCACTGCAATCGTAAATACTCTACTAACTGTCACTTCAATCGGTTTCATTAAGGCAAACATTGAAATGTGCAAAATTGTGTTCATAGAGCTTTAGAACAGTGAAGGCAACATTTTGAACAACTTTCTGGAAATGAATTCATTATTTTAAAAGCATCTGACTGAACTTAAAAGTTAGTATGCACTTTTCTCTTTATGTTCTTTTTGCATATTATGTGATTCATCTAATGTTTTCTTTTAAGACATTTTCATGGAGAGCAAAGTGATTTAAACTATCATCACATGAAAACTCATGAGATAAAACACACATGAACACCACACACAGACCTTATCAATTGCTGCCTGAAATATTGACAAGGGTAACAATCAACAGATTACTTTGTGGTGAGGAACAAACTCACCCTGACATCGTGAGACAAGTTATTATAAACGTGACAGCAAAATCAGCAGTGATGTAAATACAAATGGCAAATGGTCAAACAATGCCACCATAATTAGTCATGCCCCAGTATCCTGGGAACCCCAGCACCCTGAGAAAACAGCATCTATACATCAAGTTAGCACATAGAAGAAACATTTCCAGATTTTTGTCAAGAAAGTACAATAGAGAGACAATAAGTCATGGCTAAACAACATGATCTCATTAATCTGAGGTATTTGTTCGTAAAGTGTGGTTCTAGCACATTTGCTGACACAAATTAGCATGTTTCTAACATGAATTACTACATTAGCAATGTGCTAAATCATGCCAGCAACATGCTAATTCATACTGGCAACATGCTAAATAGATACATAGTTGACAAAGCTTAAATTCTCTATTAGAGATACTGTGTTAAAGTTTTGACCCACTCAATGAAAGCATATACTTTTTGTAGTTTTGATCATAAGTTTAAAGGGAGAGTTAATCCAAAAATGAAAATTATCTCATTAATTACCCACCCTCATGTTTTTCCAAACCCTTAAGACTTTTGTTCATCTTTAGAACACAAATGAAGATTGTTTTTAAGAAATCTAAGAGCTTTCAATCCCTCCATAGACAGCCAAGCAACTAAAAATGTGATACTTCAAAAAGTACATAAAGAGATCGTAAAACGAATCCATATGAATTTAGTGGTTTAGTCCAAAATTTTCTGAAGAGACCCAATCACTTTATATGATAAACAGACTGAATTTAGGTAGAACCCGCTGTGATAGCCTGTTCAGACAGCGCAAATGCAGTCCATCTTGGTGATTTATGTAGGCGACTACCGTAGTGTTGTCCACCCGCACTAGGACATGGTAGCTCCTTAACTGCTGGAGGGAGTACTTCAGGGCCAGAATTCAAGGCAATTGATGAGTCAGTCGAGATGATGACCTATCCAGATCCCTTGGGCTGGATGGCCATCTAAGATCACACCCCAGCCCATTTGTGAAGCATCTGTCGTTAACATCTTGCAATGACAACACGCACATATAGAGTGGGACCCTAGGTGAGGAGCCAGGGTATGAGCCACACAGAAAGGGTACGAAGCCCACGGCAAGTAACCCTTATTTGCCTCTGAGAAATGGCCCTTGGATGAATCCCCTGGCTTTGAGCCACAACTGAAACGGTCTCATGTGCCGAAGGCCCAAAGGTATCACGTGGACGCAGCTGTCAAAAGACCTAGAACTCTTTGAAAGTGATGGAAAGTAATTTCCTGACCTAGCCTGACATCGCTCAGGGTGTTTAAGATGTACTCGACACGAGACAGCTGTGCCTGCATGGTGACCGAGTCCCATACAACCCCTAAATATGTTGTCCTCTGGGCAGGACAGAGAACGCTTTTCTTGGCGCTGAGTCTTAGAGATACAAGATGAGTGAGGACGACATCCCAAAGTCTAAGCGCAAGCTCTTGAGACAGGGCCAAAATCAGCCAATCATCTATGTAATTTAAAATGCGGATGCCCTGGAGTTGCAACAAAGCCAGAGCTGCATCCATGCATTTTGTGTACTGCTGGGTGACAAGGTTAGAGCGAATGGAAGAACCTGATATTGGTAAGCTTCGCCACCAAAGCCTCAGGAACATCCTGTGTTGTGGCAGAATTTCTATATGAAAATATGCGTCCCTGAGATAGATTGTGAATCTTTGTGTTGGATCTGAGACACAATCATCTTGATCGTTAGCATCTTGAACTTGTATGTTCTGAGAGAATGGTTCAGACCACGGGGGATGTAAAATGTTCTGTGTTCTGGGAGATAGCAGGAAGCAACTAAACATTCAACATTTCGCTGGAAACCGCTGCCCCCCGAAACACAGAAAGTGGCGGGGATGGTACAGCGGTGTTGTGAGGGTGTTGGGAAAGAGCTACTTGATGTATTTTTGCCTCCTTTTAGGCTGCTGAGCATGAGCTCCTCAGAATCACAACCTGTAAGTATGATTAATTATTGATGTATATATATTTCTACTGAGTGTTTAAAATATGTAGTTTTGTGTTTTATATTGTGTAGGTCTCTGGCTAACTGGCTAACTTTCAGTTATTACTGTCTTACTGAAATACTTCTGCTAATCAGCTGTGGGCCCACTATTACCTAAATTGTGTCTATTGATGCAGATTGTCTGTCGTTCTTACTACTTTAGGTACAAACTTTAATGTTACATCAGCCATTCACGTTAGTGTTTGGCTAACGTATGTGCCATTATTGATGAAGCTTCCAAATGTGCACTGCAATACATTAGAAATATGCACATCGGTTTGTTGATGGACATATACTTGTTGATGCTGATGGGGAGTAATTACAGTTGCAACATCTCACAATGTATGTCAAATTGAGTAGCACATCACTGAGGAACGTCCTGCTCAAGTCATCCTTGTGATGGAGGTTTGGGTTGAATAACTAGCTCTTCCAATGTTTCATCATCGGACTTGCGCTTGGATTGATATGGTAAAATCGATGCCATCGTTACTGTCTTTACAGTTAGTACAATCACTGAGCTTTAGGAAGCCTCTGGAGCTGAAGTTCAGTTATGGTAATGGGAGTTTCGTTTCAGAGCAGAGTAGGCTCATGGAAAGGAGGGATTTAGAGAGACTAAATCATAGGACAAGTTTGAGGATCATTGAATAATGTGCTGATGTGCAGTGTATATTATGGGAAAATGAAAGTGTTTTTTGACCTTAGATACATGTAAACCTGTTGTAGGAGACCTCCAAAACAAAATTAGGAAGCTTTAAAATAGCACAATAGGGGCACTTTAATGAAGGCCTCCTCATGCCTCTTTGACTCCCGGAACCAGTTGACGACTGTGTTCATATAGTCGCTGAACAGTCTGGAAGGTGAGATGGGGGCATCAAGTAAGAACACTTTGTCCCTGTCCTTGATGCGGTGAGGTTTAGCCACAGATGGTGACCAAAGCCAACATAGAACGGCTGATAGCACAGACCGTCTGCTTAGTTGCCCGGAGTGACAGATCTGTGCCCCGGCTTAGTTCTGAGAAAGCCGCCTCATCTATACTCCTGCATGCACTCAGATCTTTCGGCATGACCCGCTGATTGAAACGATTTCCCCACCAGCGTGGATGTTGTTCTGCATGGCTGGTGGGGAGCGCTGGCTTTTTTAAATGACAATGAACTCCCGGGAGAGATAGCCCGCAAGCATCTCGTCCACCTGAAGCAGAGATAGATGAAGCAGAGATAGCCCGCAAGCATCTCGTCCACCTGAAGCATCATCGTATAACAAAGTCTAATAAGTAGACGTCGAGGGCACAAAGGCACGCGATGAATATGGTTTCCTCACGACCTTAACATGGGGGCTTGCCCTTGAAAATAAGAGAGACGAGCATGAAGCACTTTAGAGAATAGCTCAGAGTGCTCGCAATGCAAGAGCAGCATGCTCTTCCCCCAAACACTCAAAGCAGAACTCATGTGTATCGAACTCAGGGATGGGCACGCGATGAACAGAGAGGTACACATCCCCTGATTTTTTGGGACATAATGTTCTTTTACTCTTTTCCTTCACTCTCAGAAATTTCTGCACACTGACAACTGGAACTCAAACTCCTTACAAAGGACAGATTGGTAGGAAGCACACACACATGCACAATGCGGTCTCTGAAGACAAATAAACCTGAAGGCGCACCTGTTTTACGACGTCATCGTCAGAGGGCATTTAAAGCCAAGTCTTGGCGTGTTTGCCACACATGCTTCACAACCGGTAGAATACACAGCATCGAGAGTAGCTTTTGACAGGGAACCAACATACAAAAATGGCTTCAATCTTGTTACAGTATTCAGTATCAATTACAAAAAGATGATAACTGTGTCTGTGAGTGTATCTGTATGTTTTAAGCTAGAAGGTTATCCAAAGGATTATACATTTTGCTTTCTTTACTCAAAAGTAATTGCTCTCATTCAATGAATCCTGAAGGAAGAGCGATGGTCTGTGTCTGTGACTTTACTTCCAGTGGAGCCACACTCTTGATAACCACAGAGGAGGAGACCACGCCATCATTCAGACATGAGCTCATTTGATTTTCAGACAGGACCCATTTAGCTTGACCATCTATCTCTGCGTCACCCTCATTACATCATTGCATGCAGGAGTTTTAAGCCTGAAAGCCAAGAGGTTGCCTTTAGTAACCAGACTGTAAATCATAATGTGAGCACCTCCGGGAGGCTACTGATCCAACGGAGGGTTTGCATCAGACTTCTTTGACATATAATTTATGAATTGCACATATAGGAGTCATAATGGGACGGAGCGATGCTAAGTGATTTAAAAGTGCTGAGGGAGACTATTGCGGCCTGAGCAGATCGATGCAAGGCCTGCCGCGCTACACGCATGCAGCCTGTTCAAAATTCAGGGTGCTGCACAACACTAATTTAAAGTCTCATACAGTACGTGTCAGTACTCAGTAAAAAACACAACATCTTTTGGCTTAGCTGAGCTGATTGTAGCCTAAGCAAGGTTATTTGAATCTTTATTACTTTCCCCCCACCCACTTGTGTATCTTGAGTCCTCTGTCAAAGTCTGTTAGGTTGCCTCTCTGTATTACCGGTAGAACATTGAATAATTCATGTTATCTGTATTATTTGTGCTTTTGCTTATTTATGAAGGTGCTATGGAGTGTCTCTGGATTGGTTTCAGGGACTGGAGGCAAATGAAGACATCTTGATGTTGTGTCGAAGCCATTTGTGGCGAGTCGGGCTGCTTGATTGTAAAAGTGTAATAATACCGGATTCTCTACGAGTCGTCATTTCTACCCACTTACAAAGGGCCATGTCCAATCGGTGCTACACGGCACAGAGAGGCGTTTGTGCTTGCCGTCCCTCAGCGTATCAGTCTTTTTCCTCATATCTTCTCCTCTCACAAACCCCGGCCCCCTGTAGGCAAAATCCACCAACACCAAGCGCCGTAATCTCATTTCAGCAGGGTCCCTCCAACAAAGAGAAGTCGAGAGGGAAAGGAAAAACATTTTTTTCAAGAGCGATTGTCTTTTCTGTTTGTGAAATGAGTTCATGAGGACAGTCAATTGGAAAGCATTGGCAGAGATTCGAGCTGTTAGAGATTGTTGTAAGTACATGAGCCGCGGGCTGTGTGAGGGTTTGAGGTGTCTCTCGTTTTCTTCTAATTTTAATCATTACATTGTTCTTTTGTGTACTCATAGGTGTTTCTTCCACTGAGGTTTGGTCACTTAAAAAATTCTGCTTCTGGCAAGTCGTACTGTCGGTGTGTGTGTGAGAGAAAGAGTGATTGATAGATTTAACTAAAGGAGGGTGACCCAAGGGGAACATTGGCTTTAAAACTGTGCTTTAGTCATCAATAACAGACTGTAATTTTGCAACAAGGCAACATGAAGAGAGTGAGAAGGAGAAAGTGAAATATGTGTGGGAGCAGAGAGGAAAAAAGATGAAAAAAGCAATGGAAGGAGAAGGAGAGAGTGGGTTGGCACATGAATAAATGAGAAATTTGGGATTCCCAGGGATATGTGAGCTATAAGCCTCAAGAGAGTGGAAGACAGAGAGAAAGGAGGGTTGAAAAGAAAGGAAATAGGCAACACAATGGCCTGCCTTGACGAGGGGGTGGAGGTGGATACCAGGCAAGTCAGAGTCAAACAGCTGAAGTAAGAGTTAGCCTATGGCACCAAAATCCTTTATATGAATGCCACACAAACAGACAAGCAGCCCACGGCCGACCTAAATCTTTGATTTTACCTGAGGCCCTAATGTTCAACCAATCACAGGAGGGGATCCAACACCTTCAATATATTTCCACCGATAGCAACCCAGTGTTTTCAAGCTTCAAGCTTCTCAAAACCTTGAGGTTTAATCAAGCTTATGTTAGAATTCTGAAAAGATCTCTCTTTCTGTTGTTTGTTGTTATTTTACATGTTGACCATGTCATTGTATGTGTTAGTGTGTTCTTGCTGCTATATTATGCCCAATCAAACCAATAATGATAACTATAAATATAACTATAACGAGAACTATATTAGCATCCACAACAACTCACGGTATTGATCTAAGAATTTTGGCTGTGATAATGATTCTATTTTGAAAACTTAAAAAAGCAAGAAAAATAGATACATACCCTTTAGAGGCATTAGCCTCAAACACATTGCCTATTATTGTCCAACAAATTCAAATCAATATGAGACTTTGATCCCTGCAGTAGGTGAGCTTAAGTGTATACCCAATTCATAACTGCAGAGTGAGCTGGAGCTATTTCAGGAGGCTTAATTGTCACTTCAGAGTCCTCACTGACAGATACAATAAGCTGGCAGGCTGCAGTGACTCACATTTGAGACTCTAGCCATATGGAATGAGGGATAAAATGAGAGAAGTGCTGAATAAATGAATCACCAGGAAGGTATGTGTGAAAGAGCGAGTCAATGAGTAAGTGTTCAGACTATGTCTATTATTTTATTGTCAGCGATAGACACAAAATGTTTTGTTTTTTGTTTTTTTTTAAACAGGACAATAGAGGCTCCAACGACTACAGCATGCATACTCAGATTTATGGATATGAACGCCCAAAATCAAAGCAGACAGTAAAAAAAAAAAAAAAAAAAAAAAGGTTCAGTAAGAATAAAAAAAGAAAGAAAAAAAGAAAAAAGAAAAAAAGAAGAAAATTTACCCTTATTCAGAAAGGATGAATTAAATTGATCAAAAGACTTCTAATATTTAAAAGACTTAAATTCAAATAATCAAAAAAGTCTGTCACAGATAAACAGGAGAAGGAACACAGGTATCGTTAAGCAGGAACTTTATTAAACAGGTAGCAGATCACATGAACAGCAGACAATCAGGTAAGTGAGTAATTTCGAGACAAGTTGCAGACACTCACACTTAGCTCACTGATCTTTCTTTCTTTTTGCAGGTTATGAATGAGCACACAGCTAAGTTGGGGAACTTTGCTCCAAGGAAGCCTGTAGCAGGAAGAAGGAAGAAGGAAGAAGGAAGAAGGTGAGCATGCAGGTAAGTATGAGTCAGGCATGATCATTCTCACGAGGATCGATGAGACCAGACATGCAAACAGGTGTGTGTGGCTGGTAAGTGTAGAGAGGTAATCAAGTGGATACAGGAGTGACTGGTTAGAATTCGGGTGACTGTGAGCGGATGGGTGGAGCTGAAGGACCTGGTGCTGAAGATGTGTTGGTGGACTCCAAGACAGAGTCAAAGAATTCTAAATAAAAAATAGCACGGTTTCCACAAAATATTAAGCAACATCTTATTATCTAATATCTAATACTAAACGTATGTTGCTTCGTGTTTTTTGCTGTCACATGGTTTGAGTTTGGAGCTCCATCAATTTGATTCCTAATCCTCGGTCCCTTCTTTAAATCAATTTTATAACCTATTATTTTATCTTCTTACAGTGGGTGAACATATCACTGATAGTATTCTATATCAAAAACAATCGGAATGCACTGACATTGCTAGTTTTATCTGACTTCCCGAACATCCACTACAAGCCTTAGCCCATTAGCATCACTAGTGTGGTCTCGGCTACCACTTGTTTTGTTTACACTCTTCTCACTCAGGGGGCCCTATTTTAACGATCTGAAACCCAAGTATCAAACGCGAAACGCAAGTAACTTTGTGGGCGGATCTCCGACGCAAATCTAAAATGGAAATGGATCTGAAGTAGCTACATTACTCATAGGTGTGGTTTGGGGCGTAACGTGAAATAAACCAATCAGAGCATCATCTCACATTCCCTTTAAGAGCAGGCACGTTTGTTCCATGGCGGACTGCTATTATAACGGCGGATTTGCCAGGCGCACGCCAGGAGCGGTTCACAGCCGAGGAGCCGACGTTCTCGTCAGGGCCGTAAAAGACAGAGAAGTGACATTGTATGGGGATGGGAGAAACCCACCCAAATTAGCTTCGGTTAAACAGGCGTATAATAATTTGGGTAAATGTGTAAGCTAGATTTATGCCTATTTTTTCACATCTTCATGGACACCACAATGATTTCCCTCGTGTGGAATATTTTTCCCTTGTAATGGTTTGCAAAAATGGCAACTGCTGCGTCGGTGTGTAGATGAGAGAAGCAAAGTGTATGCGCGTTGTGGCCAAGCATGCGCCCTTAAAATAGCATCTGAACATGCCACTGAAAACGCGTCACTGACTTTAGACTAGGTTTTTCCTGGTCTGTGGCGGAATTGTTTTCTGGAACTGCAAAATAGCACCAGGGAACGCCGGAACACGCCTCCTCTTTTCGCAAACTGAAACACATTTTCTGAAACTCATTACTTGGACACACCCACATGGAAATAACCTATATAAACATATATGTTTTAATATAGGTTTTGCTATAGGTTTTTAATATATGTGACATAAAATTGGCCGTTTTCCTATATTATATGTACATATATGCACATATATGCACCTATATGTTCACCTATATATGCACCATATGTTCACCTATATGCACCTATATGTTCACCTATATGTTCACCTATATGTTCACCTATATATGCACCTATATGTTCACCTATATGTTTACCTATAGGCCCTATATTAGTAAAATTATTAAAATCCATAGCTACTAGGCCTACACTGTAAAAAAAAAAAAAATCCCATGCAAACGGTAAATCTCTGGCAGCAAAGTTTCCAGACGGATTCCGTTAAATTACAGCAAATAACCATTTCACAAAATTACACGCAAAAACCGTGAAAATACAGAATTGACTTTACAGTCAAAATGAATTAAATTACAGTACATTACGGTTGATAATGGCTTATTAAACCGTGGAAAAAACGGATAAATGATGTCAAATTACATTAAAAAAAATTTAACTTTCAAGTTAAACTGTAAATTTAGGGTTTTATAAAGTTATTTTATAATAATGCTGTCTATCTACAGTAATTATCTTTTTTATATATAGTTTTTCTGTGTATAATAACTATGAAGTTATGTATAAAAATGCATTAAGTACATAAATTCAAATACAAAGTTTGTATATTTACAGTTTTAATTTTTGCATTTCCAATTTCACAACTTTGACCAATCTCTAATTAAGTACTTAATAATAGCAAATGTACAGTCAATTTCTGTTAAATTAACTAAACATATTTACCTGCACATTTACAGTATTACTCATTAAACAAACACTGAACATCAAGATATGTGAATGATAGGAAATACAATCTTAGTATATAATTTAGAACATGTAAAAATATCTACATTAAAGGTCCCGTTCTTCGTGATCCCATGTTTCAAACTTTAGTTAGTGTGTAATGTTGCTGTTAGAGCATAAATAATATCTGTAAAATTATAAAGCTCAAAGTTCAATGCCAAGCGAGATATTTTATTTAACAGAAGTTGCCTACATCGAACGGCCCGTTTGGACTACATCCCTCTACTTCCTTCTTTAATGACGTCACTAGAACCGTTTTTTTAATAACCTCCGCCCACAGGAATGCTCCCTCAACTCTACCGAAATTCGTTTATGTACTTGCGCACTTCTTATAACTTACTGTGTTTACTCAGCTCTTAAGGTGATTTTCTGAAGTAAAACTGACGCTTCATCTTTTGTGTGATGTACAATAAACTTTATTAAACTCATCAGTATATGTTTGATCATCATTCAGACAGCAGACTTGTAGGCTATTAATAAATAATGGATACATACAAGCAGATGACAAATACGTTATAATAACCGTAATTAAACTACTAAACTATACCTGTTCCATCTCTATACAGCACTCTGACTCTGTAGGCATTATTGTCCGACTCAAAATGAACACCGTTACTGAGAGTTTCTGATATTATCATCATACATACAACCGGCGTAGCGTCATAGAACGTCTCTGAAAAAGTTCACGCCCACTTTTAGGGGAAAACAAACCGGCGAGCGCCATACACAGTATCGGATTGAGGATGTGTACTAACCCTTACAAACATGTAATTTGTATTTAAAAAAATTTTTTTTTCACACAGTAGGCTACCTCTATTATGTATTTGTATTTAATTTAATTTTTCCACACAGTATTTTGTATTTTTATTTTATTTTAAATACATTTCCATGTATTTATGCCCATCTCTGCCTGCCATCATCATCAATATCTTGCTGTTATGGAAATATCATGAATTACGGGGATGATGCTATCGAAAGCTAAATCAGGCTAGTTGTATGGCTGGACAGAAAAGTGCACTCAGTAGCTACTCTAAATAAAAAGACATAATATTATACATTTAAAGATGTTTACTTCTTAAAACCGAAGTAAAATCATTCACTGGCTACCTGGTGACTCGATGAGGTACGAGTAAATGTCCGGGTAAGACACTTCTGGCCACTGGGTGGGGTTGTTAGACCAATTTGACGCTGGTAGGGACATGTTTTTAAGTTGCCCAAATTAAGTTTATAAATGTATCGTTCACGCTCTATGGAAGGCAGGGTGGACATATAATTACTCGACATATTTCATCTAAGTGATTTCTTAAGTTATACACGTCTGCCGGCTGTGTACGGACGTTGTTTTGTGCCGCTATTTTGTATTGAAGTCTATGGGAAGTCTGGTTTGTTTGTTTATTTGCATTTAAAGGGCACACACTAAAACAGCGCGTTTTTCTGAGCCCCAAAAAATGACAATTTAAACATGCTGTAAAAAATGATCTGTTGGGTATTTTGAGCTGAAACTTCACATACACACTCTGGGGACATCAGAGACTTATTTTACATCTTGTGAAAAGGGGCATAATACGGGACCTTTAAAAGGCAATTGCTGTATGCCTTTATACTCTAATGCACATGTGTCAAACTCAAGGCCCGCGGGCCTATTCCGGCCCGCCACATTATTTTATATGGCCCGCGAGAGCATATGGGTCTTAAAATTAGTGATGCAACGAAATTTAGGCTGCCGAAAATTTTCGGCCGAAAATAACATTTTCGGTTTTTGGCCGAAAGATACTAAAAAGCCGCCGCGCCCCTCCGTGTTCGGCGATGGTTTGACTCTGGCTCAGCGTGTTTTATGACTTTGCGTGCGAGTGCGCTTCCGAAGATGCATAACTTCTAAGCGCGTTCCGCCGCTGTGTGCGCGCGCTGTGCTCTCCGCTCCGTGTTCACAGCGCGTTCTGCTCAATGTTCCGCAAGCAACCTCCGTGTGTGTGTGTGTGTGTGTGTTTGTGTTGCGAGCTCTGCTCACGCTCACCGGAAAGGCAAAGTCCGCTAAAAAAAACGTGCCGACATGAAATTTCTCTGGACTGGACTACTGTGCTGTAACATGGTGTGTATAGCCGTTCTGGGCAACACTGGTAAAATTACACGAATCACGATCCTCTGGTTCACTGGTCCTCTCCCTGCTCGTTCACTGGTCCTCTCCCTGCTCTGCTCATGCTCTGATAAAAATAGGTTTGTAGGACTATAAAAAAACTTTCTTTTTTTTATAAAAAAAATCTGTTAAATCTGATTCTGCTGCATAGAACTGATTGAAGAATAATATATTGATATTTTATATTATTTTAATATAGGTAGCCTACCAGTATTAGCCTTTTTACCATTTGTATCACTCCGCTTGTCTGTGTTTGCGCCACATGCATCATTAAGCCAGTAGGTGGCGACAAGTGACTGTCTTTATGAGTGAACAATTGAACTTTAAACTGATTAATTCAGGAAAGAAACAAGTTGCTGAAACCAATCTTTAATGCTAATATATAAATTGCTCATTTGCCTCTGGACACAAAAAGATTGCACTGGTTTTTGATTGAAATGTAACATCTATGCAAAATAATCCTTGAAAGATTTCTCATTTAAGGCCATTCCTGTTTGGAATATGTGATTGTGTATTGTCAACAATAAGCAGAAACATTCTGCATTTCCATTTTGTAGTGTGTATCATTCATTGCAACATTTATCCTCATTCTCATTTTTAAGAATCGGTTATCTTGACAAATAATTTATGCTGCTGCCCACTGACATGCTTTTAAAGCTATTGTTATCCAAATTTTTTGGCCTTTAAACACCTTAAAATGCACATATGTAGGTCCGAGAAATCCAAATTTTCTCAAGGGAGCATGCCCCCGAACCCCCCTAACTACCTCATATTTGAATACGCATGACTGTGTGGTAATGTGGGCTGGTGTGGCTACAGTGCCAGGGCTGAATTTTTGAGCCACTTTGCCCCTGCATATATACAATATACATTATTCTCTGTATCAAATCATTATTACCCAGCCCCTGATGTTTCGGGCTCATCCCCTGATGATTTTTAAACCTAGAAACACCCCTGCAAATGCATATACAATATTTGTAACTTAAATAAGTAATAATCAAATAAAGAGACAATATATTAACATTTTAAAAGTCTTACAGTTACAACTGGCCCTTTGAGGGCAGCCATAATGCTGAAGTGGCCCTCAGTGAAAATGAGTTTGACACCCCTGCTCTAATATAACTTATTTTACACATTTACAATTACATTTTATCCAAAGTGACTTAAAAATTAAGATAACAATAGAAGCAACAAGTGCAGTGACAAGTCCCAGTTAGTGTAGCACAGTACACAAGTTTAAAACAAAGATTTAGTATTATTGGGTCAAGTGGTTATGAAAAGATGGATCTTTAGCAGTTTCTTGAAAATGTGTTGAGTTGGGCAGGTCATCCCACCAGCAGGGAACAGTCCAGGTAAAGGTCAGTGAAAGTGATTTTGTGTCTCTTTGGGATGATGGCACCACAAGGCGCCGTTCACTTGCAGAACACAAGCTTCTGGAGACACATAGATCTGAAGCAGCGAGTTTAGGTCTTGCTGCAGCATCTGGATCAGTTGCAGAGATTTGACTGATGCTGGAAGAGCTGCCAGGAGAGCATTACAATAGTCCAGTCTGGATAGAACAAGAGCTTAGACAAGGAGTTGTGTGGCTCCGATAGGAAGGGCCGGATCTTTCTGGTGTTGTATAAGGCAAATCAGCAGGATCAGCAGTTCTGTCTTGGCAAGGTTGAGTTGAAGGTGAAGGTCATTCATCCAGCAATAATTTTCCATCAGGTAGGCTGAGATGCGAGCAGCAACCGTCAGATCCTCTGGCTGGAATAAAAGGTAGAGATATATGTTATTAAGTGATAGGAAAACCCATGTTTCTAAATGACAGAGCCTAGTTACAATACAAAAAAATAAATAAAAATAGATGGGTGGAATCTAACACAATCGTGGTCTTACTGTAGCAAAACCAAACCTTGTGCAGCTCCAGTGGCCTCACAAGGATCAAATGAATATTCACATGGGAAAATATAGTATAAAACAAATGAAATTTTCTGCCACTTTTAGTGCAATCATATGGAATCAGAAGACTCGGCCATTACAATATTTTAAATTACTTCTTCCCATACCTTGTTTGCCATGATCATTCTGCTTTCCACTTGACCTGAAATCACAAAAAAAAAATATATATATACCGTATATATTTTTTTACAACTCAGTATTACATTTACACATGTCAGAATATGTTCCACTGGGACAATGCAAAACCTTAACTGACTTTATAAGCCTAATATATATATGCATTCTATAGCTACGTGTTGGCAAGCATGCAGCCAGAATATGCAATTTATCATGTGGTGTTCATATTCTAGCCTCATGTGTTTTCCTGTATCATCAACAAGTAGGCTACAGTATTTACTGAATTCGTTTTCTTAACGGTCTTGATAGCCACGTTAACCCTTATGAAAATGAACTATGATTAAAGGTGATCTAAGTAACTTTTTTATCTTAACCGAACAGCTTCGGAGTCATTGGAATGGTTATATGACTGTTTTCGGGTTGAATGGTTGTCTTCTCGCACCCCTCGAGCGCCTGTGAGACGAAAAACCACCCCTGCAACTTTGGGCCGCCGGGCCGCCGGCCGCAGAATCAGGAAGTATCGCGTGATATCAGGTCTCGCGATGTAACACACTGCTTTACGGCACTGCACACATATACTATCTGAACATTTATATGCTAGCCTTTTGTGTATTATACATACCTCAGTGGACATGGCTCCGTGCGTTCACCGGGTTCTTTGAAAACAAATGCACATGACCAGCGGGAGAAGATGGGACGAGCCAACGAGTTTTAACGACAGTGTTGTCAAATATCTATTCCGAAGCTGTAGGAGGAGCTCTATAGAGAAACCCGCGAGCAAAAAGCGAGAAAACAGCGAAGAAGTCGGCAAAGCTGCATAATGCAGCTTTAAACCAAAAAAAAAAAAACTTGGTAACATTAGGCCTATTTGTAGTATAACTGTGGTTATTAAAAATGGTAATAAAAATCCGCCAAAAACGTGGTTACTATTTTTTAAGAGAAGAGTTTTCAGCTTCCACACAGTGTTTAAAAATGTCCCGCCATTTAAGAGATTGATTTACTGACAGATACTATCGCGTATTAACAAAGATTGTACACAATTAAACGGACTTTATGTATAAAGTCTACGAAAGCTTGTTTTAGGTCTTTTGAGGTGTGGGTTCAACTGATCTTTCTTAAAACAGATGGAAAATGTAAAGACGCATGCTACATTTTCAGTGTTTTTTTTGCCTCCAGCTCTCGCCAGTTAACTGAACATCATTTAAAATGCTAACGTTAGCTTGAAAACTGTAACGTAAACTTAACACAAATGTAATATAAAATATCGTTCACATGCAGACTCTTAAGTTAACTTACCTCAGCCGGTGATCGGTTGGTATGATGTCCGCTGTGACGAACCAGGCTCACTGAAAAGGGTGTTATTTCCGAAGAATCCAAACCAATCCAAACATGCTTAATAATCTGTAAGGACAACATATTGAATAGATGCAGATTTCTGCAGTTATACCTTCTTTTCTTTGTTTTCTAATTTCACAGAAAAAAATCTGTAAAATATTACTTTGTAAAAATACAGACAAGTTCCTTTTAAAAAACGTAAAATTGATGTAAAACCAAAATACAAGCAATTACCTGTAAATTTAATAGTGGACCTTTAAATTACAGCAATTATCTGCAAAATAACAGGCATTGTATAATGACAAAACGGTCAAATTCTGTAAAAAATACAGACCATTATCTGTAAAATTACACTTTTTTTACAGTGTAGGCAACATAAATAAAACCCCAAAATGTAGAAATTTACATTATTTATTTACTTAAGAACAATCAAATAGTACAAGAACAAAAATAAGACAAAAAACTGAACAGAAAAAAAAAACAATTTATCTTTTTGATCTTCTCAGCTCCGTGAGCTTCGAATTGATATGCCTATCTGAGCTAGGCATCATGTATGACAGTTGCCAAAGTGAGATATGAGCTACAAAATGACCATCCTGCCATGAGCTATATAGGAGACATATCTTGTATGTACATATAGGGCTTATATGTGGATATAAAGAAGCAATACAGGAGACCTATATGGCCTGTATATGCACATATATGCACCTCAATTTTGCCGATATGTGGCATATATGCGCATATATGCAGCATATATATTATCATATATGTGCATATATGCTGTATATATGCAGCATATATGTGCCTATAAACTGCATATAGGTTTCATATATGCACATATATCCTCATATAGGTTATTTCCATGTGGGCAGTCACCTCTGATAACAGATTACTCTAAATTATAATGTAGACACATACATTTTCTGTAAAGCCTGGAGTAATGATGCTGGAAATTCATTTTCCATCACAGGGATAAATTTATTTTACAGTTTGAATTGTAACAGTATTTAAAAATATTATTAGCATTTTCTTTTTCTTTTTTTTTCTTTCTTCAGTTTTCTTGGTGAGCATAAGAGACTTCTCAAAAATGTTCTTCAAAAACCAAACCAGACTTTTGAATGGTAGTGCAAGTTGACCAGAATTGCAAAGAGTTTGCTCTAGCAGTAGAATATTTGGTTAAATAGGTTATATTATTAATTGCTACACAATGGCAAAAGCAAGTTATGTGTTTCTCATAGTTTGATAGAAAAGTTTAGATTAAAACTGGTCATTTAAGGGAATGGTTCTCAACTAGTGGATTACACTTTCATCAACACAATTTCAGTGTTTTAAGAACATTTTTGTTTACCTTTGCACAATAAACAGTTTTGACACTATGTTGGGTTAAAACACCTTAAAAGACCTTTTACAGCCACTTGGTTAGTTGACTTTATTAAAATGTGGGTAACAGATGGCCTTTCATTTTAGGTCAGGTTTTGCCCAACACATCTTGTGGTGTGAAGTTCATTATTCTATAGTTTAATTTCTTTGAAGGCTATATGATAGGAAATTAACTGCAATATTTTGCAGATATTGCAAAATTCCAAGACAAGTGAGTGATTAAAGTTCTACTGCTTTGCTGAGGTAGAATGAAGGAATAGTTTGCCCAACATTAATCTTTTTATGTAACAAAGTTCGGGAGGAGCATGTTCAGGTAATCATCCAATCAGCACAAGAAGAAGCCAGTATAAATAAAGCCTTTCCTTACCTCCTGTCTCATGACTAATTTCTCAGCATCGGACTCCGCCTTTGTGCCGTCATGTCCGAGTTAAAGCTCTTCCCCTCCGACGATGAGTCTTTCATCCAGAGACCTTTTCCTCTCCAGCAGCTAACAACAACATCGAGCCTCCATCCTCAAACAGGGGACGCCGGCCCTCCAGTTCCTCTCTGCATACACCAAGACGCCGAAGACTCCCCTCACCACCGCCAGAGAGGAACTCATCATCTTCCTCATCGTCTTCCTCCGCGCCTTCCCACTCTTCAGCTCACCCAAACATCCCTCCCATAGGGAAGTGGACAGTTAAGGGGCTGAGACAAGCCTTAATTAATTCCGAAATTTTTCCCGCAGGATGAAAAAAGCAGAATTGTTTAATTTATATGTCACCTTACAATCTACTCACCCTTCTGTTTCAGCTCCAATCCCATCGGCTCGAACGAGCAAGGCCCGCCGGGCCCCAATCGCTCGTCCCGCAGCGTCTACACCTTCCTCACTTGCAGCGCCGGGCCCCGCCCCCGCGCCACGTCGTCGCAGACCTTCCGCTAGCCTGGGCCACTCCCCGGAACCAGTCGCGGAAGGGCGCCAACCTTTTCCGGGTCAACTCCTCTCCTCAGCCCCTCCCACCGTGGTACCTCAAGCTCCAGATCTCTGCAATTCCACTTTCACACACGATCCCCAAATGTTTTTCTTCCCTTCTAGTTCTTTCAGTTTTCCTCCTTTCCAAGCGCCAGGTGCTCACCCTAACATGAGGATGCCTCCGTTAGCCGGTCAATCGCTGGCGAATTTCCTTCCCCTTCCCCTTCCACACTATGCTCTTCCTATTCCTCCTAAACCTATCCCGGGGGCCGATCTCTGCGTGAGGATGCCTCCGCAAACGGCCACAGCCCCGACTTTCCCTCCCTTTAACCCCCTTTAACCCCCTTTAACCCTCTCCAAATGCGATCTCCTTTCTCTCTCTTTCCCACTCCTCAACCAGCCCCTCCGAATGCAGTTGCCGCAGAACCTCCTCCAGTGACGAACAACATCAGAGCTCAAATCCTCGCAGGTGCAGATATAGATTTGGGTTCTCTCCTGTCCTTGTTTCCCCCAGCTGAGTCCAATCGCCAAGTGGACTGTGGCGATATTTCAGTTACTCTAAAAAATAACTCAGGTTTCATCACGTACATTGTCACTGGCTGAATTCTGCATTGCCTTCAGCCGCTATACAGAAATCATATGCTCGACTTTCCCCCATAGACGGCGCGAGCTGAACGATTATCTTTCTATCATAGCGGAGCTCGCGTTGTCTTATGGGGGTTGTCATTTTTATACTTACCACAAGTTGTTTTCCGCAAAATGCGCCGTCCGCATTTACCAATGGAATCAGTGTCCCTATTGGGGAGCGTTGGACACTGATCTCCATAAACGAGTCTTCCTCGGGTGCCGAAACATCTCCTGCGCAATCTGCAGATCCACAATCCATGTCACCACGGCATGCCCCCAAATCAATCCCTCGATCCCTCCCTGCCCAGAGCAGAATGCCATAAAATCCACAAGTTACGTTCCGCGACCCGCAAGAGAAGATTTTTTGATCAGAGCACCATACATGGCACCCGACAGACAAGTTTGTAGAAATTTCAATGAAGGGAGATGCCCAAGACAACACTGTCGTTTTCTCCACGTCTGCGATTACTGTGGCGGTGCCCACGCCCGCGTGGTATGCCCAGTCAAAAAATCTGTCAATAAAAATGCAAAAAACTATCTCTCGACTCCTGTGAATGTTTTCCGCCTGGCCGAGGAATTATCCCACCACCCCGATGTCAACTTCACAAATTATTTGCTGACAGGTCTCAATCAAGGCTTTAAACCCGGCGTAGAAAGTCATCCCACGCAAAACATCATCTGCGCTAATCTTCCGTCCTCCTTAGCGGAGCCTGAAGTAGTAGATAAACTAATTAAAAAAGAAATTGAATCCGGTTTCATGATAGGCCCCTTCGAGGCTCCCCCGTTCAACAAATTTTGCATCAGCATCAGCGTGGCTACCAGGAAATTCTCGGGGAAAAAGTGGTTGATAATCGACCTTTCAGCCCCCCATAATTCTCCATATCCGAGCATCAATAGTCTCATCCCTCTCGAAGAATATTCTCTCAACTATCATGATATCGAACAAGCCATAACAATGATTAAAATAGCTGGACGAGGCGCATGGCTAGCAAAAGTAGATATCTCCTTTGCTTTTAAAGTAATGCCAATCCACCCTGATTCGTGGCACTTATTCGGTGTGAACTGGCGAAAAAAGTATTATTTCGCCGTGCGCTTAACTTTCGGCTGCAAAAGCAGCCCAAAAATCTTTGACACTCTATCTGAAGCCATATGTTGGATCCTTTCCAATAATTATGCAATTCCTCATCTTCTCCATCTGCTCGACGATTTCCTAATAATTTCACCATACGACGCCATCCCCGAGGCTCACCGAGTAAGGCGTTTTCGCCGAGCTAGGGATTCCGTTAGCCCAGGAGAAAACATACATCCATCGAGTTCCTAGGCATCAATCTGGACTCAGTAAAATTCCAGGCCTCACTGCCTAAGGGAAAAATCGATCGTATCATCTTAATCGCATCCAATTTTACAGACGGAACAGATTGTTCCAAACGCAAACTTCTCTCACTGCTGGGCCACCTAAATTATGCTATGCGCATTATTCCACAGGGCCGCCCCTTTATCGCGCATCTTCTCGCCCTCACGTCATCCGTTCATGCGCTGGAAGATCGGATTATCCTTTCTGGCGAGTCCAAAAACGAGGTAAAATTATGGATTAATTTCCTTAACCAGTGGAACGGCTTAACTTTTTTTTACGACGACTTTATCTCTCTCCCCCTCGATATCAAACTGTTTACAGACGCAGCTCCCTTGATCGGCTTCGGCGGCTATTACCAAGGACGCTGGTTCGCGTCTCCCTGGCCCCCTCAGCTCCTAGACACATCCCAGTCTTCAGCCTCCTCGGCCCTTTTCGAGCTCTACCCGATCGTTGTCGCAGCTTCCCTGTGGGGGAAAGAGTGGTCAACCAAAAGCATCCAAATCCATTGCGACAACGAAGCAACCGTACACTGTATTAACAAAGGTCGTTCTCGCTCACCTGCGCTAATGCCACTCCTCAGACGCCTCATCTGGATCTCCGCATGTAATTCAGAATTTAAATAAAACGTTTGTTTCGCTACATTAGGTAAGGCAATGGTTATTTATTATTCAAACTGGCTGCCATGCTAATTCACGCATACAGTATGCTTGCTTTTCTGTTCAAATTATTGTGGTACCGTTTATGCTGGGATGTGTAGGTTGTTGCTAGACAACACGTAACTATTTCATGACATTCTATTTAAATGTGTTTTTATGGAGGAAGCACATCTAGCCTTACCCTGGAGTTGGTTCACCCTCTGCCTATGGTCTGCTGTGTGTCTAGCAGATGTGTCTTCAGTTTAGGCTTAGACTGAGTGTGTCTGGAGAAAGTATACCATGAGAAAATATATTATTTTAGATACATATTTGGTACTAAGCATTTTTTTTTTTTTTTTTTTAATAAGACAGCTATTTATGTCCTTTTTCACCAGTTGATGTGGAATAATACAATATGTGCATGTGTTGTTGGGTTTTCATTCAAGGGAGTTCAATGAATCACAATACAAGAGAGATAAACATTGAAACTTTAGTTCTATGGGATATATGGGATATCAGCTAATGCTTAATTATTATTTAATTATTGATCACATTAATTAGCAGATTTGCCCCAGTAATTAGTTAACGAATCATTCAGGTGATACAAATGGTTTTCTGTTTTGGCTTTAAAAGACCAGGGGCCTGTTTCAGTAAGGAGGTTCAACCAACTCTGAGTTAATCCTTAAAGAGTTTCTGTATCTTGGGGGATACAGTCATTTAACAAGCTGTAGGGGGAAGGGCCATGAGGGGAGGGGCATTATGTGGTTGTAGTTGATGAGAAACACTGATGGGGTGATGGGTCATGTAATCAGGTCATATGACTTTATGCCAACATTCCAAACATTTGTATCAAAATCCAAAATGGCAGCATACGTGGACAAAGACACTGGCCATGAGGTAAGTGTTTTTATATTTTTCACGATTATGATATTTTAGTGATTTTGTTTTAGAAAATAGTTTTTAAATGATAGTTTTACATGTTCTTGTGGATATTTTTAAAATAATCTTCTCACAACTTTGATTATCAGGCACTGAATGCCTGTATCCTGGGGGATACATTGCCCATATAAGGGTATTTAACAGGGCTGATCACTCACATATATTCTTATGTTTTGAGGCCTGTTCTCTACAGATATTGAATAGGATAAAGGTTTTTAGGATAAATTATTACTTTTTTATTTTACTCTCAAATGTGTATTATTGATGAATTCAACATGTACACATGTTTTCAGGGAATTTCTGTCAGCAGTTTCTACAGTACAAGAAAGAGAGAGGTGAAGTCTGTAGTTTTGCCACCTGATGGTTCATCAGATTCAGAGGAGGGATCCAGTGAGGAAGTCGAGGAAGATGAGCTGTATAGGCCTACAGAGGGACAGTGTGAGGATGACTTGAACTCTGAGTTGATTTACCCTGGGAGATGGGAAACTCTGAGTTTTCGGTTTCAGAACAGCTGAATTGAGTTAGATCAATCAACTCTGAGTTAAGCGGGTGCACCATGACTGTGAAAAGCCATGATCAATGGAGCTCTGAAATCACGATTCACCATGGCAACAGCACCTGACAAAAATACATCTGCATACTTCCGAGTCAATACGCAAGTATAATTCTTAATCACTGTTATAATATCAGAGGTGAAAACTGGCAGAAAGATAAGTTATTGAACTAATACTCATTTTTATGGTATCCCACAGTGTTACGTTATGTGTATTTGTTTTTGTGTCTGTGTATATTTTTTTTTCTTTGAGTTTCAGATTACCGCTGATTTGATAACAACCTGCCAGCGGTAATTGGGTGATCAGATGATGACTCTGCCCTTAAAAACGCCTCTTCCGCTCGACATGGAGGACTGTTGCGGCTTCGGGTCGGTCGCAGCGGTTCTGGCTTCCTGCTAGCCGCCAGATCAAAACGTTGTTTTTCTTGTGTTCTTTGGTTGTGTATTTTATTTAGAATGTGGTGATGTAGGAGAGACCTGCCCTTTTGTTTGGAATTTATTTACTATGTTTTTGATGAGCGTAGTTAGGTAAGCTTAATGTAGTTTCTTTTATTTACTTTGTGGTAGGTTAATTACGTGGTTGCTTAATTTCATTAGATTGGGTTTTGTTTGTTATTTTGGGCCTTGGGTCTCTCTGACGAGAATACCACTTTACTCATTTATTTTTGTTGATTTTATGTTTGTTGTTAATGAATTATACTTTACTGTTATTTCTTTTTTCCCTTTGTTTTATTTGGGCCATGGGTCCCTTTGATTGATTCATTATTCCCTTTTGTGATTACACAATAAATTCCTTGTATTCGCTTTCGCTGGTATTTGTTCTTTTTGAGGATTTTTTTTTTTCTGGTTGATCTGACGGCCTGCGGGAAGCTGGTTGTATTTATTTATTTACTTATTGCGTCTCACCCCTAGCGGACGTAATAAAATGGGGACAACCTGTTTTTTGTTTGTTTTGCAAAAAACAAACAAAAAAACGTGGCAGCAACTACAATTTAACAATAAAACCATAATTCAATCAGTTAAATCGTTAAGCGTAAAAGGTTAATGGTTGTAATAGTGACATAGTGACATGACTTTACAAACATTTGACATATTAAATAAATATATTTCAGTGTCTATGTCAATGTGCCGCAGCTGTTTCCATGTAGTATAACACTCTTTTCACATAATGAAATGTTCTCTAATCCAACCTGTTACATTTTTTTAATTAGGCTAATGAAATTAACATGTGAGTTCTCCTCCGCCAACAGCAAGAAGGCAGAGGACCTGCACCACCTCTGATAGATGAAGCAGAGATACACAATATTGGAAGAATATTAAAATCCGACAGGAAAAAGAATTACTGTTGCTTTTGTATTTGTAGGAGATAAAAATGACCCAATAAATTGTGAATAATCAGTGTTTATTTAACAGCTGTGGTGGTGGTTATGGCATATATCTCTACCCTTCCATCTGGCATCCTCCCATTCCATTCAGTAATGTTTCATTTTTGGCAGGAGCGATGATGGGAATATGTGTCATCAATGCATCCAACTACACTGGAAATCCTAAAGGAAATTCTAATTATTCGGTTACTTTCAGAGGTCACAGCAAGATGTTATCAAGTGAACGTCATTTATCAGATTACCTCATTTAAACTGATTTCTCCACCACTAACCTGCAGTCCTGAATCTCCTCTTTGATGGATCTCACAGGTTTGTGTCCAGGAAACAACACAAAAACTCTCAGAAAGAGCGTGAGAGCAAGGCACACTTTCCTTCCCGCTCTGATACAGTGGTCTTACTAATGTGCTCTGCATCCCCGATGTTATTAATATGCACAATAAATGAGTGTAGCCTTTTGTCTTGTTGTTTCCAGTCAACATATCTAAAAATTATTAAATCAAGATGCATTTACATAAGAAAAACTCTGGGTTTACCGAAGAAAACCTGCTCCCGACCAGGTTATGTTCCATGGTAGCCATGGTAACTGACTCTGAGTATAAGTTACCTCTCTTTCAGAAACGGGCTTGACTTACTCTTCTTTCTCGGGTTTGACATGCCTCCCATTCTGAAACGGAAAACCCAGTTTCCCTCATTTCAGGGTTAACATACTCAGAGTTTTCACTTAACCTCCTTTCTGAAACAGGCCCCCTGCGTTTCCCAAAAGCATAATCCTAAATTGATCGTAGAGACTATTGGAGACAATTGTTCTATGATCAACTTAGGCTTTTATTCTTTTGGGAAACGTAGACCTGGTTGGTTTGAAACTTTAGCTTGCATGGTTAGATTGGTGTTCTTAGCATCTTGGTTTGTGTTATAGAATGGGTTTGATTAAAATTACTGTTTTGATGGTTCTTTATCACCAACTTGTATGGCATGGTATGTCATTATTTTTTCTTTTGTAATTTTTTTTATATCTGTGTTTCTCAGTATTCAGCTCCCCAGTTGAAGATGGATCCTTGGACTTCTCTAGTGATGTTGAGAAAGTAACTGGAGGAAAGGGTTTGCAGACCTCTTTGTTTTTCTTAATCTAACTTGTTGTTTTACTAAAGTAATAAGTTTATAATAACTCATTTACATGATTTTTTTATTTTTTTATTGTTATTCGCAAAACTTTTTCTTTCTCCCTTTAGACAATCAAGTCTGTTCTGTCAATGCTACCTTCAGCCAGGACGCCGCTGAAGGGTCTGGTTCTGAGAACGCACATTCAGCTAGGATGCTGCTGAGGGGTCCGGTTCTGTTAACACCACCTTCAGCCAGGACGCTGCTGAAATTTAGTTTAAAGGTATGAGAAAAGAAAATAGAAAAGGTATGAGATAGCTGTTTTTGTCAATTGTATTGTCATGCCGTTGATATGTATTAATGCACATGGAAACGCGGGTGGAATGAGCCACGACAAGGAGAGTCCTTTCACAAGTTTTACTTAAGTTCTTCGGACACAGATGTAAGTTACAGTTCACAGCACACTCACCAACAGTGTTACATTCATGAACACAGACTTATATCAGGTTGCTGCAGCTGATAATCGCTCTTGCTCCAGCACTGGACGGCAGGTTTTCCGACGTGTGATGAGCATGTGAGCGAGAACAACAACTAACGCTACCAATGTAACTTCATGCTCTATACTTAGGAGTGTGTATCTGAACATCCAGTGAGCTACAAGAACACAGTAGGCAGTTAAGGGACTTGAAGGGCCAGGTTACAACACTATCCCCCTTCTTTTAGCAGTAGCCTACTGAGTCCCTTCAGTACAAATAACCCAAAAACAGGAACCAAAACAGTAACTAAAAAATTGTACATGTAATAATGAACAGTAAGTACCTTTTGCCTGGAAAAGTCCTCAAAGGCATTAACTCTGAAATAACAGTCCATAAGTGCTTGCACTTAACTGAAGTCTGGAACAGTCATTCTCTTTTATCTTAATCATTGTATCTTGCAGGCTTACGAATTTCTCTTCCTTTGTTTGTCCTCTTGATTGTTTCTTCTTGTCCTAGGTCTAACATAAACCCAAGTTCTCTTTCTTTTCTTCTTCGTCGGCAAACTGCTGGATGACGTTTTCTTCCTTTGTCCAGGTTTTCCTTGGGCTCCAGGTCAGAAGATACTGAATCTGTTTCACTACTGTCCTGGGTTTCGAGCTGTTCAGGTTCAAGCTGGGGTTCTTGAATGATAGGATTATCCGGGGTGCTCTTTTGCAGAATCTGGCTCCTTTGGCGCTTAACCCATGCTGGAATCACCTCACAGTCATAAGGTTTAAGACGATCATGATGCATGATTCTCTTGTGTCGTAACCCCTGAACCTCATAAAGTACAGGGCCACGACAGGCAGATATCACAACGGGCCCTTTCCAAGGTGCTTGGAGTTTTGGACTTTGTCCCTTCATTTTGGTGCTGTCCCTAATATACACAAGATCTCCCACACTATACATCCTCTCTTGAGCCCTGAGATCATACGTCTTCTTTTGACGTTGTTGAGCTGTTCGAAGGTGCTCTCTGGCAGCGTTGTGTGCTTCTTTTAAGCCTTTTTCCAAGTTGTACAGGAAGTCTGGTACTCCCAGACTATCTGACCTCTGCTCTGCCATGCCAGACCACAGATCTTGAGGTTGGTAGACTTCCCTTCCGAGCATGAGCCTATTTGGTGTGAATCCGGTAACTGCATGCTGGGAGCTACGATACGCTGATGTAAGAAGAGGAAGATGCACATCCCAGTTTTTCTGATTCTGGTTCACATAGCAGCGGATCATCTGCAGGAGTGTGCGGTTGAACCGCTCAACTTGCCCATTTGAGGCAGGGTGGTAAGGGGTTGTCCTTGTTTTGTGATCTGCAAGAGACTACAAACATTCTTGAATAGTGAACTTTCGAAGTTGCGACCCTGGTCTGTGTGCAGTTCAAGTGGTGCACCAAACCTGGAAATGAACTCGTAAACTAGTGTCCTAGATGTAGTTTCTGCCCCTTGGTCTGGAACCGGAAATGCTTCCACCCATCGAGTGAATTGATCAATGATGATGAGAACATACTTTTTACCAGAACTGGACACAGGAAATGGACCCAGCATATCGAGATGGATCCGATCCATTGGGGCCCCTGCTTGGTAATTTTGAAGCTTGGCTCTCTTAGTAGGTCCTGCAACTTTGCAAGCATTGCAGTGTTGGCACCGTTGTATGTACAAATGTACATCTCCACCCATGCCATACCAGTGAAAACTCCCTCAAATGGCCAGACTGGGGCGGGTTGTGGCAGGCTTGCAACACTTCTTTTTTCATTGAAACTGGTACTAGTAGCAGCAAGGAAGGGCTAAGTCCTCCAGGCCTTTCCCAACGATAGAAGAGAACCCCTTGATGTGATTGGACTTGCGGCCAACACAGCCAGTATTTCCTTACTGCTGGACTTTTCAATGCTACCTGCTCTTTTGTGGGAAGGGTTTCACTCTCTTTCCACTCATGCAAGATTGAAAGATCAGGATCGGCTTTTGTTCTTGAGCCAGCTGTTGTTTGGTAATGGTTTCTAACCAGTTAACACGTGGGGCTCCAAGCAACTCTGAAGCTGGCCTGTTCTCTTCACCTATGCAAATGTCATTGTGTTCCTCTGTTTCACACTCAATGCGCCTTACTGCTAGTGGCACAACGTCATCAACGTCTTATTCGAACCTCTCCCAACGATCATGAAGTCTTTGGCAGTGTTGGCAACCTCCACATGGCAAATCTGAAACATCCTTCCCCGCCTGATAACAGTTACACATATTGTGGATCTCGCCCTCACGTCTTGACATCGCATCAGCATTTGAATGGTGTTTTCCAGCCCTGTGCTCAATGTCAAAATCATACTGGCTCAGCTCTTCCAGCCATCGTGCAAGCTGTCCTTCAGGGTGTTTGAGATGGAACAACCAGGTCAGACTGTTGTGATCGGTGTGCAAAAGGAACTTCTTGCCAAGCAGGTAGTGTCGAAATTGGCGGGTGTAGCAAACAATAGCTAGCAACTCTCGTCTTGTTACACAGTATATCCTCTGAGCTGGGGTAAGGTGGTTACTGGCATAGGTGATAACTCTCTCCTCTCCCCACTGGAGTTGTGATAACACTGCTCCGATGCTGTGATTTGATGCATCTGTGTCCAGGATATATTTCCCTTCCGCAGAAGGATACCCAAGTATCGGTACAGAAGTTAACTTTTCCTTGAGCTGTGTGAAGGCATTTTGGTGCTCCTCCTATGTCCACAGGAATGTTACTTATTTTCAAAGGAGTTCATTCAGAGGGCTGGCCAACTCAGAGAATGCCGGGACAAACTTACTGTAGTAGTTACACAGTCCAAGGAAGGCCTTTAGCTCATGCACACTTGTGGGGGTTTTCCAAGCTTCCACATCCTTAATTAAAGCTGGATTGGGGCGTATACCTTCACCACTGACCACATGGCCCAGAAAAAGGACTTCATCTTTGAGTAGATGACACTTTGATGGCTTCAGCTTCAACCCGTAACTGTAGAGGCGTTGGAATACGACTTCGAGATGATCAAGGCTCTCGTCTACCCCTTTACCCAGGATTATGATGTCATCCAAGTAGATTAGAAGGGTTTCCCACTGAAGTCCTCGAAGAACAAGCTCCATTGCCCTTTGGAAAGTGCTTGGAGCATTGCACATCTGAAGGGCATACGATTGTATTCATAGAGGCCATAGCGAGTGATGAAGGCCATCTTTGCTCTGTCCATTTCATCTACTACAATTTGCCAGTACCCAGACTGGAGGTCTAGGGTAGAGAAAACACAAGCGCCACCAAAAACATCAAGACATTCCTCAATCTTGGGGAGAGGATAAGCATCCTTAATTGTCAGGCTGTTTAGGCGCCGATAGTCGACACACCAGCGGACACCACCATCCTTTTTACGGACTAGCACCACAGGTGATGCCCACTCCGAGGAGGAAGGTGTAACGACTCCTGCTTCCAACATAGCTTTAAGATGCCTCTCCTCTTCCTCTTGAAACCCAAGGGGAGTCCGTCTTACAGGCTGGCGTACTGGCCTAGCCGCTCCAGTGTTTATCTTGTGAGTGACAGCTGTTAAGAATCCAAGGTCATCATCTGACATGGCAAAGAGAAACCTGTATGAATGCAGGAGCTTAACAAGTCGTTGTTGCTGTTCCTCACTTAATGCTCCACTTGAAGCAGCATAAAGGGCTTGGAGGTGCTCGGGTAAGTCAGTGGCAGTTGTCAGTCTTCTCAGTTCTGAATAAACTGTGTCATCACTCTGCTCTTGAAGACTATAATCCTCTTCTTGCTGTGTGTAATTTGATAAGCTCTCATCTGAATAAGTTTCAACTAAGAGACCAAGGCAGGCTCCTTTCAGTAAGGTAGTTTTGTGACTGGAAAGGTTGCAGAGCCTGACAATCACCCGTTGCTCCATGGTTGTGACAACACTTCCAGAAGCCACAGTTTCCGTGATCAGGTAGGGTTCCAAAACAGCACAGACACCAGGTTTTGGATTGTCAACTTCTCCCCAGACAAGACATTCACTTTCTGGAGGTAACATTGTGTCTGTCTCCAGGACCACTCGTGCAACGTGATAGTCTGTTCCATCACCGCCAACGATCCTAGCAGGAACCAGCTCCTCCTCAATTAATACTCTGCCACTAGTGTGGATTGTTACATTTGCAGCTTGCAGAAGATCGAGGCCCAGAAGAACAGTCACGTATTGGAGCCACAAAAACGTCCCATTCTGCACTCCAGGTACCAATTTGGAATTTAACTTTTAGTCCACCTTTGGCACTCATGTCTTTCCCTGATTCTGCATTATGGAGGCATGTCTGTGTTAAAGCCGTCTGCTTATTTGAGGGAAACTGCTGATACAAGGTTTCTGAGATGACTGTCGCTTCAGCTCCTGTGTCTACAACGGCTTTCACTGGAATGCTGTTCACAGTTGCATTAATGAGCAAGCTTGGGCCTCTACTTGTAGCGCGTCCCACCTGGGGTGTGGGGGACTGACTTCTCCAGCTTACAGAGTCTCTTGAAGCAGTAGTGCGGTTTTGATCCTTACTACTCTGACCAGAGTTGGGTGGCGGGGTTGCCAGCCTCATGCACTCTCTGCGAAAATGTCCTTCTTCACCACAGTGATAACACAAACCTGTTCCAACACGGCTGGGACTTGGGGAGTAGGATCTGGTTTGTGCTGCACCTCTTTGTGTTGGAGACCGCCCTCGCCTACTTTCCTGATTTGCTTCCTCCAGCTTTCTTGACTCCTTAGCCACAGGGTTGTCTAGTTTCGATTGCAGCTGCTCCATCTTTTTCATCAGGAGGTGAAACTGGTCAGCAGTCACATAGTTCTTACTAATTCTCTCCACTGTCTCTGTTAGGGATGCAGTTTTCTGCGAGAGAAGGGCTAGCTGGTCTGCAGTGACGTAGCTTGGACTATGCACTCTGCGTGAGGCTGCTGGAGGTTCAATGGACACATCATCATCATCATCATCTGCCCATGAAATCCGCCTGGCTCTGCTCTTTGCATCAACATCACGCCCCACAGTGGCTCAATAATTGTGTTCATGGGCCTCTACAAGTCTTTGAGCCTCCACTAATGAACGTGGATCTCTGTTCATTACTTCATAAGCCACCTTTTGGTTACGAAGCCCCTTGAGGAAGAAATCTGTGGCGGAGTTCTCCAAGCTTCCTTCTAATTGTGGTTGGGGGTTCTCGTTGACCAAAACGTTGAGTTAGCTGCTCTTTCAGAAGAGTGTAGTCCTCTCGAATATGCTCAGGAAGTGAATAGACATACTTAATTGCTGCCCCCCTCAGGCATTCATGTAAATAATCCACCCTGTGGGCTCCACTCCATCCATACTTCCTGGCCTGCCGTTCAAATGGTACTAGAAATGATTCCCAGTCCCCACTACCATCAAAAATAGCGAGCTTTGCTCTGGGACCCTCTTGAGAAATGGGTTGGCCTTGATGAAGAGGAATGCTGTGTCTTTGTTCAGCAGGGTAGGTAGGTGGCAGTAGCTGAGACCCACGCTCACTATTCCAAACGGTCCACTTGTAATGTTGCATGACCTCTCTGGATTCTCTAAGGGAAACTGTGAATCACAGTAAGGCGTCCTTCTATCTCTGACAGTGGGCTGCAAACTCTCACGGGTATCCCACCTAGGTGCAGTGGACATGGATGTTTGCGGGGCTTGGGTACTACTTGCAATATGGTGCAATATTGGAGTCATCATCGTTCGCAGTTGCTCATTATTCTTGCTCTGATTTTCGAGCAATGCCTTCAACCAATCTGGAGGCTGGTCGGGATCAGGGGCTGCTGCTGCCATTGCTCCTTGATATAAATCTTCCTGGGACATGTTTTAATATTTCTGTTTACTATCTCTCGTGTTTCATTCTCTGTTTTTTTATTTTTATATATATATATATATATTTTTTTTTTTTTTTTTTTTTTTTTTTTTTTATCCTTTTTTTCTTTCTTTTTTTTTTACTACAGTCAATTATTCTCACAGAAATCTTCCAGGAGCGTTTGATTTTCCTGATGTCTCTGACAGTTCAGTGTAGTTGAGTCAATACAGTTCTCATCGGGTGTGAGGACGTCAGCAAACTCGTGCTTCCGGCCTTAAGTGAACTGTCTGGTCTTGAAGAATGGTGAAGGGCTTTTTATCTATATAGTTTTGTCTTAGTTTTTATTCCAGTCAATTATCCTTACAGACGTCCTCGAGTAGCATTTGATTTTCTTAATGTCTCTGGCAATTCAGTGTAGTTGAGTCAACACGGTTCTCATCGGGCGTGATGACGTCAACCAACGCGACTCCGGCCTCAAGTGAAGCGCTAACAAATTAGCATGCCACTGCAGCATCTACTTTTTTCTTTTTCTTTTAATCAATATCCGATGTTCTTCTGGGTTAATTCACGGAGTTTCAAACACACTTCTGACACCAGTTGTCGTGCCGTTGATATGTATTAATGCACATGGAAACGCGGGTGGAATGAGCCACGACAAGGAGAGTCCTTTCACAAGTTTTACTTAAGTTCTTCGGACACAGATGTAACACATCACAGCACACTCACCAACAGTGTTACATTCATGAACACAGACTTATATCAGGTTGCTACAGCTGATAATCGCTCTTGCTCCAGCACTGGACGGCAGTTTTTCCGACGTGCGATGAGCATGTGAGCGAGAACAACAACTAACGCTACCAACGTAACTTCATGCTCTATACTTAGGAGTGCGTATCTGAGCATCCAATGAGCTACAAGAACACAGTAGGCAGTTAAGGGACTTGAAGGGCCAGGTTACAACAGTATGTTTGAAACTTCAATTCAGTTCAGATCCGCTTTGTAAATGTCTCCTTTTTAAAACGGCATCAAAAGCTAAAAACCCCCTCAGAAATGTACAACAGAAATGCATTTCCATTATAAATTTGTGAAAGTGCGTCTTATGCCCATTTCACACATACTCCGTTTGCAGTGCGTATGCGGTGCGTATTTTTTTCGTACCCATGTTAACAGGTTAGAGCTTTCACACTGCACGTGGATGCAGTCCGTCGATCCGTTCCAGTTGCGGTGTGTATACAGCAGTGCCGTGATCGTTTCCGCACCGAGTCTATTTTCGCTGTGCTGCAAACGCTGAATTAAAGCGACAGCGCATGGTTCGTGGTCAAACTGAACACAGATTGACCTGAAAATTTAGAAATTTCACCATAAATTTAATTAATTAAATACTACTTTTTTTCACAGTCATCTTTTTACTTTAAGACCGGGGTAAAGCAAGGAAAACTACACTGTACCTCAACAACGTGACATAATGGTTGTAGGCTACTACTCTCTTCGTGGAGGTGGAAAAACAAGTTATTTGTGACCCACAATATTTCTTGTAAAAAAGATTTAAATGAGCTGTTTTTTGTAAATTGTATGTTTTAATTTAAAATGTTTGCGATTGTTATAAGTAGGCCTACATGTTTAAATGTTTTGCCACTTGCTTGAGCAACTTAATAAATCTATATAGAAGTAATGCATTGAATACGTTTAAGTGTATTGAGTTTTAACGTGAATACTTCTGTGAAAGAGTGTAGACCCATAACTAACTACGTACAAATAGAATCGCGATGCTGAAACTATTTTTTTATTATCAGCGTCTTTTATAAAATAATATTTAAAAAAAAGTTATTTGAAATAAAAAATAGAGTTGTATTTGTGGTACAGCCGTAGATCAGTTGCAACTGCAAACACAGCATAGGCGTGAAACTTGAAAGCACAATTGCATGCTGCCCCTGCGCCTCATACACACTGCACACGGAGTATGTGTGAAACATGCGTTAGCCAGGACGCCGCTGAGGGGTCTGGTTCTGTTTTGGCCCTTTCTATTTAACTGTTAAAATATGCAAAGACTGTGTGTAACAAAATACAAATATGTCTCTTTGAACGGGTTGCTTTGTTTTTGTTAGTGATTTCACTTGATTCACCACAGAATTAGAACTGATTTCATGGACTAATCAAAACTCTTCTACAGAGTCAGTCAGTAATTCAGCCCAACGCTGAGCTTGAGGCAACTTGAACTATTTTGAGCACTTTTGTATATTTAAAAAGCACTGAGAATTATATGATTTTACTCTGAATTGCTGAGGAGAAAGAAGCTCAAAACATAAATAATGCATGACAAGATTCAATCTGTCTGCATTATGTAGTGTTTTCTTTGGTGAATGAGCAGCAGCACACTTGCCCTTCACTTTAGAAAACAGATCTTTTCAGCACACGATGCCATGCCGGAGTGTTTCCTTTCCTTATAGGTCTGTTGCAAAGGGAGGGATGGCAGGGGGCCACAAGAGGCTACTAAATGTTTATTCTGGGATCTTTGTGTAAAATGGATAGCATTGATTTCTTAACTGAATTGGGAGACATTACAACATCAAAAAGCATTGATGAGACTACTAGATGTTTGAGAGAGAAGCCATGTGTTAATTCATTGCTTGGCTTGTGAATACAGTGCTTGGTGAATATGTCTGGTTGGAACAGTTATCGCTATTGACTTTTTCAAAAAGGAGCTATGTTCAAGTTTGAATGATGTGGCAAAGACACAGAAGACTGACATAATCTTTAACACCAAGATATATCTGGAGTCTTTTTACTTCAGTTCTCAGAATCGCCATCAACAGATCTTATGCATTAAATAAAAAACCCTCAAGCTCTGAGTCTGTCATGAATTTACATGCACTGTTCAAAAGCTTGGGGTTGATAAGATTATTTTTAATATATATATATATATTTTAAATTGTTACAATTTAAAACAACTGTTGTTTATTTGAATATTTTAAAATGTAATTTATTCCAAGAAACATTTCATTGAGAAACATTTGATCAAAGTTGAAAACAACTGAGCTGCTTAATATTTTAGTGGAAACCGGTACACATTTTTTAAGGATTATTTGATAAATAGAAAGTTTAAAAGAAAGCATTTATGTTAAATGGAAATCTTTCCTAACATTATAAATGTCTCTACTGTCAGTTTTGAACAATTTAATGCATTCTTGCTAAATAAAAGTATACTTTTTTTTTATTTTTATAAATTCCCACACTTTTGAACAGTATACCAAGGAAGTTCTCTTAAACTCGTGAGTGCACATCCATTTGCACCAAAGGGGATTTTTTTTATATATATACACTTGGCACCTACTTCCATGGAAAACAATGAAAACAGCCAGAAGAATATAACTATAGTGTATTTCGAGAAGTAAAAATGTAAAGGGAAAGAGAAAATGAAGCCAGATGACATTCCATAGGGCTTTAATAACCCTTAAGAAGTAGGATTTGGGCTGTACAGAGAGCAGACTTGCCTCCAGGGCAGGGATATGACCTTCTCTCTAAGGCTTCTATGATCAATACAGGCCTTTCAGCCAGCGTTGGACCTGATCCCAAGCTAGTCCCGTCCACACTGGGACAACAAGGGAGCATGCCAGAGCAGCCAGCCCAAGGCCATGCATCTGCTCTAGAGATAGTCCTCACAGACAATCCACCCCCATATTAAAAGCCCCTTTGAGGTGGTTATGAGCTCTATGGCACAAAACAAAGATTTCATCCATCATGGGAATGTCCCATGGTACATTTAGGAATGAAAGTGTCTGAGGAAAGTTGAGGAGGTCTCTTCAAACATTTGGAGGAAACAGATGAGGGTAATCAATGAAACATGAGGTGCAGAAACATACACCGAAGGCCGTAGATGAAGGAGTCCACCTGGAGACATGGAGTTTTTTTTTTTTTTTTTTTTGTCCTGAAGCGTCAGACTCCCCCTAGTCTATGGCTGGATTTATCCAGTAAAAAAACTTGATTTAGTTTTTAAGCGTGAAGCGCATATATGCACATTAACCAGGCCACAATCCTTCCAAACAGGGTTTGTTTGCAATGTGTGTCTATTTTCTCTCTTGGTCACAAACACATGATAGAGATGGTAAAATGCATTTATCATTATAAAGATAGGTTGCTTGGTGTGGCGGGAGAAGCAAACGACAGACACAGTGGGTGTGGCGCGTCAGACCTCTGAGAGGTAAATAAAGTGACAATAAAGTGTCAATGGGGATAAAAGTGTCTAAAATAAATAGGGGATATGGTGTCCTCATTGTGCTGGGGCATGTGCATGGAAAGTATAGTTCTCAGATGGGTTGGTCCAGGTAAAGGGTGCAGGGTCCCTCTTCGGTCCAGGACACTAGGGGCGGCAGCTTCTCCAGGGATTCATCTTCCCAAGGACCTCGGCGCAAGGCAGCCCAATCATTCTCAGAACTGACGCCAGCGATGCGTGCATCCCTGCATGGGGATACGGGTCTGGCATATCTCTATAGAACATTTGTATATTTAATATTTATATAAAGCACATGCTAGGCTATCAAGCGCACAATCATCTGCATTCTTTCCAGTTTCATGGAAATTGAGCAAAAGCAAATAGAGAGGTCAAAACCAAGAAGAAAGAGAATGTTTGCTTGCTGCATCCAGGTTGTTAAAAGTGTAATGGATGTTTTAATTGCATTATTTATTCAAAGACAAGGCTATTACATAATGGAAATAGACTGGATCAGCATATTCGCTGGTAAGAAAATAAAAGGGAGTTATTACATAAGGGAAGTTATTGTTCTATTAAATGTAGTTTGAAATTGCTCTGGGGAGGAGGAAGGGGTGATATATGCCAATTTGACGTAAGGAGCTTGGAAGAGAAGTGAAAGAAGATCAGACATCTTGTCTCAAATATCTAATTGGATTGGATTGTCTCTCAATAGGTAGCTTAATTTCCAGATGACTGTGCAGTTGCTTGGACTAAAAGCACCACCAAAAATGGGATAAGCCCTCCCCTTAAATGGAGAACTGACAGGATGCCTGACAAGGCAAGGCAATTCCTGGATTTTATTTATTTTTGTGTATGTGTTACGATGGTGCGGAGATGAACCCAATCGCAGACAGTAAATACTTCTGTTGTAAAGTTTTCTTTCATCGACGCAAAACCAGGAGACAGTTGGGATCGCGTTCAACAGAAGTTATTCTTTATTGAGAACTCCGCTGTACGTGGCTGCAGTACTTTCAACATTGTCTAATCTAAAGTAACTTTACATGGTATCTTTATGGGCATTCAGTGGGCAGTCCTTGAAAGTCACCCTGCCTTAGAGATGACCACTGAATCTAATCATCTAAAAACAATAGAGGCAATTACCCCCAACTGAGATAATGGCACCCCCCAAATGGTATAAACAACACATGGTCACGAGAACTAAGACTAGATAACATTCACACACAGTTCAACGTTTAGTTTTCTTATGTGATGTTATGTAAGGGAGTAGGATCCGCAGATCTAAAACATATTTGAAATAGATTCTTAAATTTGTAACCCTTCACTTCACACAGGGTTTATTAACGACAAAAACAGAAAACAAAACCCACGAGGGGGCAAAACAAGGCAGGATAGACTATGTTAGACTGACAACACTAGACTAAGACTCAGACAATAAACTAGACAATAAACTAACAGCTAAGACAGGATCAAACTCTTCTTTCTAGACAAGACTTTCAACAGGTTACTCACAAATTGATTCTCACAATGAATGACAATGAACCAGCACAGGACAGCAAACACAAGGGGATTCAATAGGGAGAAACTAATAATGACGGCAGGTGACACAGGTAAAGCAATAATGACAAAACGAGGATAACAAGGGGGCGGGGCAAGGTAACAAGACAACACAAGCACATGGCCCAAACACAAGACCATGTGCTTGCACACAAAACACGGGTCTGTCATGATCCTGCCTCAAGACTAGAGAAAATCAAGGACACGAGGGCAGAATCATGACAGTATGAAAAAAGCATATAGAAAAGGCTATGCTTTTTTTTTTCCTTCTCACTTTTCAGTTTCACAAATACAGTGAACTTTGCCTGCTAAAATCAAACTTTTTAGTTAAGCTAAGTTGGCTAGACTTGGTTTAGTTTAGTTGGCTAGACAGACACACTTCTCTGGACTCAAAGTAGATGTGGTTCTGCTCAAATAAGCTTCTACAGTCAGATTGTGGTTGCCATTGAGACATCAGAATTTATTTTAAATTTCAATTAATACAATTTTTGCAAATCTTTCTATAAATAAATGGTTTTCCTGTTTCTCCCTGGATGTGTCTAATTGTGTTTGGTTTTTTTTTGTTTGTTTTTTTTTCCTGTACTTTTAGAGGGTGGTAAAGCGAGAGCAAGAGGAGAAACTACTATGAGATACTTTTTTTTTTTTTTTTTTACTAGGCAACAGAGAAATTAATTCCACCTTTTGCAATGAGACGTAAGGCAGGTCACAATGCTTTGAATTAAAAACAAACAACCAAATATACTGTAATACCAAAAAAAAATTAATGGGAGAGCCCCCTTTTTGTTTATCAAAACGTTTGTGTTCATTTGCCTAAATGGCTCTGGGTTCTCTACATCAGCCCAGATTCGATTTAAAACACGGCTATTGATTTTATGAAAAACATGTATTTAAGCAATATTGGCAGGTTGCATGATTAAGCCTGTATGACTATGTAAAGAGCTTTCTCCTCTGTTTCTGTCTTACAGAATCATTTTCTGCAGAGAAGATAGATGGTCCACATGTTGCTGAGCTATTCAATCACTTTCCTGTTGAGAAAAATCTTTGAGGAAGCCCAGTTGTTGCTGTTGAGATTGTAATGTATTTTACCATCAAAATAAAAAGTTGCTGATTGAGGGCTAGAGGTGGCAGAACTTAGCAGACCATGAATGATAATAGGCTAGACAGAGACTTTCAATCTATTGAGCAGTTGATCTTGGAAAAGCTGAAAGGCTCGAGAGAGGAACAAAGTTCATTCTACAGTAATTCAATTTTTCAAAAAGCCTTTTGTACGGTGGCCGAGAGAGCTCAACGCGCTGCAACTGAAGAAAACACATGCAAATAGAAAAAACACCCGCAAATTGAGAAAACATCTTCATCAGTTTCACAACACATGTGTGCTCCAAATACTCACAACACAACCAAATACAGAAACGCGCTGCAAAAGTTCACAACACAACCAAATACAGAAACGCGCTGCAAAAGTTCACAACACAAACAAATACAGAAACGCGCTGCAAATAGGACAGAACACAACGGAAATGTTTCCGGGGAACCCAATAAGTGACGGACCCGGCTGGGACGTGCTTATTGCTCGTGAGCTTTACCTATGCCCTACTCTCTTAAAAGGGCAAACGGCAGAGCCCTTGAATTGGGCACTTTGGAGGGAGCGGGGCACTTGTGTGCCATTATGTTGATGAAGGGAGCAACGAAAGACAACGTAATTTCCTCATTATTTTCACCTGGGATGTTCCCATGACAACGCAGCGCGTGTCCATCAGCTGAATAGCTGTTCTTACCAGAAATATAGTATTATTGCTGTTAACATAACTGTTGCAAATAAATATACATTTTATACAACAAAGTTTTTAAAATATGCGTTATATCTGTGTGTGAGTGTCTCAACTTTAAAACTTGCCGTCTCATATTTGGACCCTAGCTGCATTCTAACATTTCTTATGAAACTTATTTTAACATAACATGACAAAATGTGTACGATGTAACTGATGTATAGATTAATGTCTTTCCCTCATGTTCTTTTTCTCTCTTTTTTTATTTATTTATTTTAGTCTTCAGCTCATTGTTCTTTTTAGTATTCTTATGACATTGAACATATTGTAAATACATTTTGTATATTGTATACAAAGTTGTATGTCATAAACGTGTCATGTCATGACAACATACGTGTCTCTGTATGTTTTGCAAAAAAAAATAAAAAAAAATAAAAGTAGACAGCTGTAAGCATAGATATCATATATAAAGGCTAGATGTCTCGTGCGCGCTGCTGGCCAATGGAGGTCGACGTCCGCACGTGGCGGCCATCTTGCCACAGTGTGCTCGCTCACTCATTTAATGGTGCATATACTTTTAAATAACCATAACTTGCTCAATTTTCTACCGATTTTCAAACGGTTTGGTTTGTTATAAACGTCAGAGATGTAGTTATGACACTACATACATACACTGCATACATATGAATAATTATAACATACATGTTCAAGCATTCGGAATTATAGCCACGTTAATAACGTTTGTAAGAAACCAAACCGTTTGTAAATCCGTCAATATTTCAGCGAGATATGAGGATTTGTGTGCATGCTGATCACTCACCTAATGCACAGCTTCACTGCGGTAAGATGGCCGAACGGTGATGCCGGAAGTGACTGCGCCATAAGACATCTAGCGTTTATAAATGATAGTTTTCTATTTGCATGTGTTTTCTTCAGTTGCAGCGCGTTGAGCTCTCTCGGCCACCGTACTTTTGGCTGATTAGTTGCCTCAGAGGACAAAATTATAGTAAGATAAATATATTAAGCGGAAAAAGTGATTTACGTGTACTGAAATTGTTTTTTATGTCTGTTTTAATACTCAGTAGATGCTGTTTATATTTAATTGAATATTGGCTTAACCTGCATAACAGTCTTTGTAAGTTGTTTTATGATAAAGATGTTGTTAATGTTTCATTCGTTCCCAAGTTATATCTACATTGCAATATGTCCATCAACCAAACATTAACATTATCTTTATGGATTATTGATTTAAATTTTTGAGAAGTGAGTATCTTTTTTCTTCTTTTTTTTTTTATAAAGTACTTTGTTGGGCTTTATTATCTAAGAGGTCTAACCACATAAAATGTTGGAAATGTTAAAACATAAGAGTTTTATTGGTTTTTAGCTACAGGTGGTGTGCAATTGTTTTTCCTCACAATTTTTTATTTATTTTTTTTCATTTTTTTTTCAATATCAATTATATCAAAGTGTAATGTCACTTATATTTACAGATAGAAAATGTGTTTTTTGTTGTGAAGGTGTATTTAGCTTTACTGACTCAAAGAGAACCTTGAAAGATTAAAAGTCTCTCACTGTTGCTTCAGCGCTTTGTGTTTCACAGTCAGTTTGAGTGTGTGGGAGAGTCACTTTCCAGCAAGATGGAATGAAAAGCTTTGACCTTCTCAGCTGTGATTTCTCATAAAACTGTTCGGTAAGTGCTTTTTCATTCTCCCTCTCTTTTTCTCACTCAGTCCAGTTTATCAGTTGCTTTATTGATGTGTCTTTTTATTGACAATAATATTTAAGCATTAAATAATACAAATGTGTATAAAAGCACAGCCATTAAAAAATGAAAAACACACTTCTCTCTCTCTCTCTCTCTCTCTCTCTCTCTCTCTCTCTCTCTCTCTCTCTCTCAATTTCTTTCATCCAATTTCTGCTTCAGCAACAACTTTCAACAGCATTGGCAGCATATGTTAGTGTCGCATAAAGTCATTTTGCTGTGCTGATATTTGAAAGTGTTTTCTGTCTAACATATATGTCAGACTGAAAAGGAGGAATGGAGTGATTTATTATATGTAAATGGAAAATGCCATGCATTTCATAGTCAGAGACTTCATGACCATAGGCACGGGTAGTGCAGAAATCGTATAGCTTGCAATTACAGCTTAAATAGTACTTCTCATGGGGTACCTTTCAAACCTCAGCTTTCATTAAACTCTGGGAATGTTTTTCATTGGCCACCTGCACACCGTGATGATGGCGTATGATAAAGTCTGAGTGCATTTAAACAGACGTTTCCCAGAGGTTGTGCCGGATTGGTGGTGCCCTTTTATGTGACATTTACACAGAGGATATAAACAAGACCGGGACATATATGGAGGGTGGCAGAGAATGAGCTTGCCAAGGAATGAAACAGAAAGGGAGGTTGAGGAAAGAAAATGAAAGGGGAAATGAAAATGAACACGAATGCATCGAGCTGGGCTAGAAGACTGCAAAGGCTGAAAAAAGCTCAAGTAGGAAGCAAATAAAAGACTAACTGCCCTTTAAGGATGGAGGAATGGAGAGTTTAAGCAGCAAAATAAACAAGAGCAAACAACAAATGAGCCAATTACTGACTTTTAGAGTTGTTTAAATCAAACACATTACCAATGTTAGTATACTGTTGCCCTAAACGGTGACATGTTGTCCTACCACATCAGTATTTCCATACACCTGAAAATGAACCTACACTATTGATCTCCATTCATCGATTTCACTGTAGGAAGGTGCTGGGGCCGCTTGCCATTTGTATCTACTCTCTAGTTTGCCAATGCCCACTCAAATGCACAGTGGCAATCTGCTGCCACCTCTACAATTTATGTGTGCTGCCTGGGTCGCCCTCTCACTTCTGAGTGAATTGGCTTAGGTAATTACTCCACTGCCAACAGAGCAAGAGAAAAGGGATGCCAGATATAGAGGAAGGAGGGACAGCTTGTTATAACGGCACCCGCCTGCTCATATGTAACTGCTCACTGGCGACATCATTTGTCCTTCAAGGAATAGTTCACACACAAAACAATGCTGTTCCAAATGTACATGATTTTTTTTTTTTGATTTTTTTTTTTTGTGGAACAGAACTTTGGATATTTTGAATAATTGTATTGTTTATTTATTCTGAAGAAAGTGTGATGACTTGTGAATGAGTTATAAACTGAATAAACTGGTTAATTGAAAAGAAACAGCTCAAAAGAATGATTCATTCACTTATCAGCTCCTCAAGGTCAACTCACTGATTCAGTGATTCAGCAGTAAATGGTTGTAGTGACCACCAGAACATTGAATCAACTCATCAGTGATCAGTGAGTTGAGCTGAGTCAACTCAATGGATCAGAAAGTTATACTGAGAATGAATCAGTCTGATTTGTAAATAAATTGATTAAGTGGTTCATTTAAAAGAACAGGCTCAAAATAACCGTTCATTCACTGATTTTGATCTATCTATCTATCTATCTATCTATCTATCTATCTATCTATCTATCTATCTATCTATCTATCTATCTATCTATCTATCTATCTATCTATCTATCTATCTATCTTCAGCTCCAATCCTTCACTGTGAATTGAAGCACTAAAAGCAACTGTAGATGGATGTATGCTTGAGGAAAGTTTAATCCACAGCAACAGCTGTTTGCAGTCCCAGAGTTTAATGTGGCAGTGATGGTGAAGAGCGTGAAGGGGAGGTGTTGCTGCAAAAGCTGAGAGCAGATATGGGGAGAAGAGAAGAGAACTGGTGCTATCGGTCTAGGGCAGGCAAGACTGGCTGGCAGGATGCTGGGTACGAAAGGGCGTGAGGTGCAGTGCTGGCAGCCCAACTACAGCAGTCCCAGAGCCCAGTGGCTCAGCTTAGAGAGAATATCGACAGCCTCACAGAGGACTAGGTGACATGGGTCAGTGACAGGCTGCAGAAGGACTGATGTTTGTGTGCATTTGTGTGTGAATGGGGGTGTGTTATCAAAGCTAAGCGGGGGCAGAGGAAAGTGTAGTTCTAGACTGCGTGCAGTGAATTCAAACTGCTTTTAATGGGTATAAAGTGTGTTCAAAAACTTCAACGATGTAGCTGTCACTGAAGAGAACAGACAGTCTGTGGTTATGAAAACGCCTCAAATTGCATTGTAGTGGCTATGAAAATATTTGAGAATCACAGATTAAATGCATGTTTCAGTACATTCATGTCAGTTTAAAGCAGTAATGTGTGTTATTTAAGCAAATATAATAATGCACCTTAACATCACATAGTATTACTCACTGACAAGGTGTTGACGCCCTCACTGCATTTTGCAAGGGAAAGAAAAACAAATGTTCAGACTTTTAAAAAAGCAGCTCCAGGGTTCATGAATTGTAGTGCATCCACTTGATTCCTCCATCTAGCATTTCTTATTATTTTGTGCCTGTGCTGTGACACTAGTCCTGATGATCAGGAATGGGACAGGCTGTGACAGGCAAGAGGAAAGGGAAGGCCTATGGACTCTTCACATATCAGAAGACTTTTCCCCAGAGCACTAGACATGCCACATATCAGTAGTCTCATACGTCCGTCAGCATGCAAATAAGCACTTCGCCTGGACTAAATAATACATCAGCATGTGTTTGAGGCTGGGCCACTGCCCCGTGGGTACGAGTTTTGGGCACTAAATGTCAGTCGGCTCAGTTATGGTGTGGTGATGCCACATCCACCTCGGTTTCCTGTGGGCAGAATGTTATGTGGTCTAAAAGCACGTAGAAACTGACAGTGAACATGCATAGTTTAGGCACAATTAGGACACTAACATCCACAGATGTGTTCCGGCACAAACGTTCCCTGGTGCTATTTTGCAGTTCCAGAAAACAATTCCGCCACAGACCATGCAGGAAAAAACTAGTATAAAGTCAGTGCCGCGTTTTCAGTGGCACGTTCAGATTCTATTTTAAGGGCACATGCTTGGCCATAATGTAGCGTGTGCACAACGCGCATACACTTTGCTTCTCTCATCTACACACAGACACAGCAGTTGACATTTTTGCAAACCATACATAATTACAAGGAAAAATATTCCACACGAGGGAAATCATTGTGGTGTCCATGAAGATGTGAAAAAATAGGCATAAATCTAGCTTACACATTTACCCAAATTATTATACGCCTGTTTAACCAAAGCTAATTTGGGTGGGTTTCTCCCATCCCCATACAATGTCACTTCTCTGTCTTTTACGGCCCTGACGAGAACGTCGGTCTCCTCGGCTGTGAACCGCTCCTGGCGTGCGCCTGGCAAATCCGCCGTTATAGTAGCAGTCCGCCATGGAACAAGCGCGCCTGCTCTTAAAGGGAATGTGAGATGATGCTCTGATTGGTTTATTTCAGGTTACGCTCAAACCACACCTATGAGTAATGTAGCTACTTCAGACCAACCCATTTTAGATTTGCGCCCACAAAGTTACTTGCGTTTCGTGTTTGATACTTGCGTTTCAGATCGTTAAAATAGGGCCCGTAGTGTCTATGAGAGCAGAAAATAAAATGGGTGTTCAAACTTGTAGTTTGGTTCTTTTGGAAAAATATAAATTTAATCTTGGTTCGCTTAACTCCACACGTCTTTTTTAACACCAAACCTAACGATACAAAAATGCCTCTATGACGTATATTTTGCGACGGAACTTACCGAACATCCAAAACTATGCTCTGTGCTGGGCCAAATGTGCTTGTATGTGCGTACATACTATGGTATTTTTACTACCTGAGAACTCATGAAGATCTTATAAAATTTGTAAAGGAGTCAGAAACAGTGCCAGGAATTTCTGTTACACACACAAACGATCTGCTGCAAGAAGTCATGATTCCGACGCATGTACTGAACTGTAATGGACAACATCACGACTATGATGAGAAAAAACAGGTATGCTTGAGCATTCTGACCTGTTTTTGGTTCGTTTATGTCTTTTAAATTCGCTCATTGTATGTACGGTCTGCATACATGTGATGGTATTTTGACCAGCTGAGAATTCATGAGGAGTTTATCAAATGTGTAAAGGACCCAAAACAGCGTCAGGAATTCCTCTGTTTAACACAAATGAAGATCTGCTGCAAGGAGACCGAACTGTAATTGGCAACGTAGCTATGATGAGAAAAAAAAAAAAAAAAAAAAAACAGGTATGCTTCAGCATTCTGTCCCCTTTAGGCTGTTTTTGGTTAGTTTAGATATGTTTGGTCCGTGTTGTGTTCATTTATCAGTCGAATCGCACCCGAGTTCACTTGGAAGCGGACTGAGACCCATCTTTTCAGGGAAGAAAACTAAGATAATGGCACTTTCTTAAATAACTTTTACATTTTGGTAAAAGTCTTTGTTAGTGTATTGATAGTCTTTTGATTATTTTGGAACTTACCTTCAGTTATCTTTTTTTATTTATTCTGAAGTTGAACAGATTCAGTGATCTGTCCAAATGATTCAGAATGAATCAAACTGATTCAGACTATACTGCTAACCCTTTTGACCAATTCATTGATTTGTTCACATTGGCAAATTAATCACTTTGAAGAGTGCATTGATCTGATTCTGCACAGCACTGACTTAATTGCCAATATACTGAAAAATTATCAGGGAGAAGAAAATGGTAATGGCTACATTATTTAACTTTCACCGCCGGAGTTTAAAAGAAAAAGTTGCCAACCAATGCCAGTGTCTGAACATGCATGCGTATGTCATTAGAAAGAATAGAGCCTCTGCCTTAAAAAAAACAAACAAACAAACAAACAAACAAACAAAAAAGAAAATCATGTTTTTGTCAAAGACTACATCCAGATCTAATTCAGAAAGATGACCAAAACATATATGGAGTTGATCGAGTCCATCAATACCCCTAATGCTTGCACAGTCCTAAATCTCATCCTGGGTCGACATTTCATTCAGTAACATTAGGTAGTTTTGATTTATATGCTGTTTAATGTTGTTGATTGTGTTATTTTAAATATGCATGATTACATATGAGATCAATTGTTTCTACATCTTCTTCGAATGTGTTTTGATCAGGAGATTCAGTACTCTTTCAGAATATGTGTAATAGCGTCCCCTTACCTTATAACAGTGAAAACAAGGAAAGCCGGAAAATTCCGTCTATGGCGGGGAAGCGTTTTCTTACAGATTATGGAAATTACCGCCAAAAGCGGTAAAAGAGTTAAAAATTAAAGTGACAAACAGCTTCACTATTTTTAGCAATGCAACTGCCTAACACTATTACTAACATAGCTTAAAGGTACACTGAGTAGTTTTTTAAGTATTTTATTAGCTAAAATCAATGTCTTTATTCATAAATATGTCCTCATTGGTGTAAAATTACCTCTGCCAATGATCTGACTTATCCTCGTAGTCCAAGGAGGTTGCATGTTGTTCCGCCATTTTGAAAAACTATAATAACAGAGAGGGACTAAAAGCACAAGCCTACCTCAGCGTGTTTCCACAATGCGTTTTTGTTCAGAGCCAGCGTCACGTGACTGAAACCAGCTGAAACGGACAAGGAGATCAGTGAGAGGCGCTTGTCACTGCCCCGGCAAATTTGAAAGGCTGCACTGCACGGTACTTCATAATGCAGGAACATACTCATGCCGAGCCACAGGAGAAGGAATCCTCATTGCCAAAAAAGCGAAATATCGAACCTCATCACCCGAAAGAAAACTCGATGAAGTGCTCTTGGAAGAGATGTTGTCATAGCTTCTTGGTACATAACGGCTACCGTAGTTGCAACACGCATTTGAAAAAGCGAGGCGCTAGAGAGCACTATTCGTTTGAATGCAAAATACAATTTCATCACTAGATGGGAGAAATTCCTATACAGTGTACCTTTAAGTGCATGGGCAAATATTATAGTCTAATATAAAAAGTGAAGTGCAACTAGAACAAAATAAAATTAAGCTATACATACTAAAGCACTGAAAAACAGCTATGTCTAAAATTCGCATCCAACCTCTGACCCCGTTAACCGTGACTAGTTGACACCCTCTGTGAGGTCAGAGGTTTCAGAGTCACTCTTACACTCACCCAGCTTTCAGCGCTCTGTGTAAAGGGCAACCCCTTGGGCCAGAGCTCCTATGTTGTAATTGCTGTATTTACATTTTACCAGCCTGTGGGCCTCATTATGGGAAAAGGAGCGTGTGGGTTAAGGATGGTGCTGTACTGTACATGAAGACCCGCCCCGCTTTTATGACCCAGTATTCATCAGTCCTAACCTTCTGCCATGGGTGCATCTACTGGAACAAAAGCAGAACAAATAGAAACACAATATTTATCTGTTGGAGCTGTGTAGCTCATTATGATCTAAGAAAACATCTACATATTTGTTTCAAGACATAGTTTTACTTTTGTATTCAACCACCTGTTTAATTTCCATTTATCTAAGTTAGTTCAGAAAAGTTATGTTCCATAAGTTAGATTGTTGTTGTTGCTCATGTCTGTTGATGCACAGAAATAACATCTTCAGGAGGCGTACAGAAGGGCAACAGGTTTTCATGACCTGCAACTATAACTTATGCATGTTTTTTTTTTCCTTGTTTGCAAAGACAATATGTTCAGCTTCTGTTTAGTCTACATGGTTATTTGAGTCTCAGCACAATATGTAGCCCTTTGTGACCTGCCGTCTTGTCATAATATTTTTACTTTCTTTAATTTTTCTTACCTAAAATTGAGTAATGCAGCTCTACAGTAAAAAAAAAAAAAAAAAAAAAAAAACGCAATACTTGGTGAACTTTTGGGTTTTTAATAAGACTTAACAGAACAATGCTGCAATTTTGCAGGTCAATACTGCATTTGTTTTTTGTTTTTGTTTTTGCTTAGTAAGTATTAACTACCTTATAATTTACAGCGAAAGAGTAACAAGACAATATATCAACACATCATTATTATAAATAGCTTTATTTAAATAGTAACATTATATAGAATTTACAGCAATTTTAGTTATCAATTGTCACATTCACCGTCTGTCTTCCTCATCTGTGTGTGCACTACACTTCCCATCATCCTCCTTGGCACACCTGCACACCTACACTCTATCAGCCATCATCATCATCATCACCTGCACTCCCTCGTTAACAAGCCCTATATATTCAGCACTCTCCCTTCACTCCTTGTCTGGTCTCGTCAATACGTCAATACAAGACACACAGACTCCCTTCCTACACCTACCTGCATACTTACCGTTGATCCTGATCTTCTTCAGCCTGTCTTCAGTCCATCTTCAGAGAATCTTCATCATCTGCATCTGCATCTGCAAGAGAAAGAGAGACTTTATCATTCAGTTAAGCTTCATCCAATTATCTACTTCCTGTTTACTCACCTTTCACGCTGTGTCTGATCCATTCTGCTATTAAAACATCAAACTTACCATCTTGCCTGCTTTGTTTGTACGAAACCTGACATCAATAACATTTTATTTTCCAGTTTATTATTAATTTCGGTTTCACATGTGTTACCTGATGGCGTTTTCTCTTTGTCTGGTCAAATTTTATGAACTTCGATGAAGTCAAAGGGCCCTATCATACACCCGGGGCAATGCAGCGCCAGTCGCGGCGTCAGCCTGATGCAGTTATCATTTTCACGTCCTGCCCCACGTTGTTTAAATAGGAAATGTTTCAGGGGTGGCTTATAAGTGGTCTAAAAACGAGGTGTGTTCAGGAGCATTGTTGGTGCGTTGGTATTTTGAGGCAACAGAAATAGACTGTGCCATTGATCAACTGAAACCTGGTCTAAAGTCAATGGCACAATTAGTCAATGGGGCGTTAGTAAATGCGTGCCTATAGACCTGGTCCACAACGCGCATACACTCTGCTTATTACACACACAGGGATGCGCAGCAGCACACAAACTAGTAAAATATTAAAAATAAAAGGATTACAATGTAAAAAAATTATATTGTGTACATAAAGATGGTGAAATCCGGCATGTACCATGAACGCGCACCGACCGCCACCGGAAGCCAGTTATTTTCGTTTATAAAGTTTTAAATATGTATATTTTTACGACAAAACTGCACGGATTACCCTCAGAAGGCCTTCGTTTATCCCCCTGGAGCCGGATGGATTATTTTTGTGAAGGATGCATGCACATTTTGCGACTTGAATCTGCTGGACCCCATTGCTTCACATTATAACCACTGAAAGATCTAAGACATTTTCTAAAATAACTGAAAATGTGTTCGTCTGAAAAAAGATTGAAATATGCATCTCGAACGGCTTGAGGGTGAGTAAATCATGGCTTAAATATCATTTTTGGGCGAACTATCCCTTTAAGCATTTAAAGGCCTATATTTGATGCAAAACATAGTTTGACCCCAGATAACATGTAGATGCACAACCACAAGAACATATGGACTCCTTTAGCATTCTGAGATTAAACATAAACCCAGAAAAATCAAACACAGAACATTTTCAGAACATTTTCCAAAGTCAAAGCAATGTGTAGAGCAAGCAATAACTGAAGTAGTCAGTGTCAAGTAATTTTGATGAAAAAAAAAATGAAAAAAAACGTATTTGTTCAATTATAGTTATCCTGTTTTACACATTTTCTTTCTTTCTTCTACTGTTATTTGTCACTGCTGTCACTGATAATGAGGTGAGACTGCTGTAGCGGTGACAGAGGAGACTCTCCTGTGGCGTTGTGTACAGAAATGGCACTGTTGAGAAGTCTACAGGTATGTATACCTTATCCCACTAGATTTTTTTTTACATTTCCTTCATAGGTTATGTACAGTTGCAAGAAAAATTATGTGAAATGGATTTCAGTGTAACATGGTCCTAAAATTTTATCTGATCCTAACAATCCTAACAATACTTAAAAAAATGCTACCTTCAGAGGATGCATACCGAGGTGGGAAGGTCATGTTCGAATCCAATGTTAGCTTCACTTTCTGTCTCCTGAGATACCTTCATCTGATACATTTTTGAAGGCAGCATAGATTTATCCTTGCTGCCTTTTGATTTTCCACAATCCTGTGCGTTCCATGACGATTGAGCTAAAAAAAAAAAAAAAAAAAAAAAACTGACTGTCATAGTAATTAGATATTCACATAGTTCTCACCAACGTTATCACTCTATTTTGTAAAACAAGTAATGCAAAAAGGGCTGTGCGGGGTGTAGAATCCATATTCCAGTGCTCTTTGGGTGTAGGGATAGTTCAGCTCATAAAAACATTTCAAGCCAAGACACTCGAGATTTTAAGGAAATATATAAAAAGTCTTTACTCAATAATGGCTTAGGCAATTAAAAACAGGTAACAGATAACCACATATCAGATAATGAGCCTTCATCAGTGTCTCTATTTTGCTGTAGATTATTAAACCGTTACGCTGCCTTAGAAGTCTGGCCGAAATCAGTTTCGTGAGGTACTTTTGTGCATAAACTCTCCCTGCGAAGTCATTGCCTAATAGAGCAGCAAGGCAATAAGTCAGCTGCCTAAGCTTTCAGATGCAGACATTGTGTTCTTACCCAGGGGAAAGAAAAATCCAAAATGAGATCTTTAACATCTCAAATGTTTCTCCTTGACAGAAATGAGGTTACTTTAACATTAAATGGAGCATCCTGCTTCTTTCACTTGTCACCTGAGACAAAAACTCTAAAACTCTCACATCTCTCCTCTAAAGTATTAGAAGAGACCTCAACAACATCACAAAATGTGCTCAGATTTTACTCCTGAACCAAAGACTCAAGTAGTATCATATTTGTCTCCTCTAAAGTTTCAGTAGAGATCTCTACAACATCACACACTGTGCTCAGATTTTTCTACTAAACTAAAGATTCTGGTGGTCTCATGTTTGTCTCCTCTAAAGTTTCAGACAAGATCTCAAGAACATCACACGCTAGAATATTCTCCTTAGCTAGATACTCTGAAGCTCTCACATTTGTCTCTTTCTAAGTTTCAGAAGAGATCTTTACAACATCACACACTGTCATATTTTGCTCCTTAGCTAGAGACACTGGTTCACACATATTTGTCTCCTCTAAAGATTAAAAGATATCTGAATATGAACACAAGGATTTCTACCAGATCATATGTGTTAATAATCAAATTAGTTAAAGATTGAGTCATACGGCATTCAATGTGCCTTTCAGCAAAGAAAGCTCCAGGGGGACTGTTCCTGTTGCAAGACTTCTGTCAGTTTTTAAGCACCTGGTACATTTCTGTTTCCAGGAACAATTTATATGCCATTTGTACATAAACTGTACAGGTCTATTTTATGTCAACAATTAAGAGTAATTATACACCATTTCACTCTTAAGGCTCTGAATTTATATACTTTTTTAACTTCATTTAGTTCCTTTCAAGTACTTGACTTGGTGCATACTTTGGAAAGTTGTTGAGATATCTGTAAACTTTAGAGGAGACTAAAATATGAGAGCTCCAGCATCTCTAAGGAGATACATCTGAACACAGTGTGTGATGATGTTGAGGTCTCTTCTAAAACTTTGGAGGAGACAAATATGAAACCACTGGAATCTTTAGTTAACGATTAAAATCTGAGCACAGTGTGTGATGTTGTTAAGGTCTAAAGGTAGTCGAGGTTTAAAGGAGACCATTGTGAGTGTTCGATTTTTTTTTTTTTTTTTTTTTTTTTTTTTTTTTTTTTTTTCAGGAGACAAGTCTGAGAAGCTGGAGACTCAAGCAAACTCTAGCGGAAAAAAAGTTATACTTTATTGTATTTGAAATATATTCCCTTTTTCAATACATAGCAAATATACTAACAAAAATACAACTTTTAACACACTTTAAAATAATTGTACTTTGGTATATTTTCTAAAAATATATTTTAGAAAAATATACTTGAAGTTAAAATTCAGTTTATTTTAACTTAAATTTAAGTGTATTTATTTGCACTTCATTAAAAATATATTTTAGGTATATTTTAACTGTGCGCTGGAAATGATCATTGTAACAATGCATTGAAAGTATTCTTTCAAAATACATTATAGTATGCAATAGTATTGTGTACAAAGTATAGCTAAGTATTATTTGTCTATTAAAGTCCAACTGAAATCAAAATTGACCCTATTTACTTTGTTAGCGCATATTACTAGTCTTGTGGTGAACAATTAATCCGTGCAAGTTAAAACACAGAAAAAAAATGTTTGCCGTCGTAATCTTTAATCAAAGTCTGAAAAGTTGCTTCCGGTCTGGAATGGTGTTCCTTCTCTGATGACGTAGGTTTGAGGACTTGGGTTGGGAAACGCTTAATCACTCCCCTCAAATCGTTAGTCTGCTATGAGCGAGACATGGAGAGGAGGAGCGCTAGAGTAAAACCCTGCCCTCTGTTCAATATTCCTTTTCACTGGGAAATACGTCACAGCACTGGAGAAAAGTCGTTTGCAACTTCCGGTTCACGCAGACTTTAATATGCATTTGTTAGATAGCCTCGTGGGCAAGTGCGCCGACATGTAGTGCTGTTGTGCTTCGGGAGACCCAAATTCGAGTCCCAGCTTGTGGACCTTAGTAAAAGCAACCACTGAGCAATGCATTTTTCCTCTGGGTAAACACATAACTCATGTTTTCTTGTATTTAATGCATTTATTGAGCATGCCAAGTAAACACTGACAGTCTAAGGTAGAAAAAGTTTATGAACCCTTAGGCGAATGACTTCTCCAAAGCTAACAAGAATCAGGAATCAGCTAACCTGGAGTGAAATCAGCTAACCTGGAGGCAAAAACCCCTTTCAGACAGCGCTTTGAACCCGGGAAATTGCCGGCAAATTGCCAGAACGCCTTCTGTGTGAAAGCAAACACGACCCGGGATTGATGCCGGGATCGATGCCGGGTTGGGGACCTAGTAACATTGCCGTGTTCAGTCCCAGAACGCACGCTGTGTGAACAAAAGCTGTAAAAATGCCGTGTCGGAATGATGACGCTGAAGCCGGGATCGTTCGCCAGCTAGTGAACCGTAATGCTCGAGTTTATGATCGAATCAGAGGAAAAAATGCACAAGCGTGGTTTCTAGAGAGAAATATCAGCTAAGACGCTGCTGAGACATTACATGTCACTTCGATGTCACGTGTCTTTACAGGATTTTTACGGCTTGTGTGTGAACGCACTCTCTGATTCCGGAAAATCACTGGCAGTGTGAATGAACCAAAATCAAACGAACCCGGGTCAAATCCCGGGTCACTTTATCCACGTATTTTCCGGAATCTCTGTGTGAAAGGGGCTAAAGAGACAACATTGGAGACTTCAACATTGCTCAGAGTTGGTCCTTCCCTATAAAAACACTCACTGATTTTACAGTGAACCTTGAATCAGGTTTATAATAAGATTTGTCAGGAGAATGTAAGGACATATGTCCGTAAATTGAAGCTCAGTAGAAATTGGGAGATGGGAAAAGTAAATCAACAATGACTTCAGCAGGAGAAAACACACCTTCTGGAGTGGCCCTGTCAGAGTTCTGACCTCAACCTGATTGAGATGCTTTGGCAAGACCTTAACAGAGTGATTCACACACACGACCCAAGAATATAGTTGTTTTGTAAAGAGGAATGGTGCATTCTTCCTGACTATTGTGCAGGTCTAATCTGCAATAACAGAAAATGTTTGGTGAAGGTTATAAAAGGTCAACCAGTTATCAAACCACAAGTTTACAAACTTTTCACGAACTTTTTTTTTACACAGTTTACAAAGAGTTTTCAATACAGACATGAAAAAGTGTCATTGTTTGTGTAGTGTTGTGACAGACTAGATCAAATTTCATGGCAGAAATCCATAGTAAAATTCCAGCAACTGTACACACAATTTGCCTGGAAAGAATTAAAAAGGATTATAGGTGTTTAATTTGAATGTAACCCTCCTTATGTTAAATCTTCATTGCATGTTAAAGATAAAACATAAATAGAAATAAAATAGGATTCGTTCCTGGAGGCTAAACTTGTATTTGTAATTGGCCAATATATAAAAATGATATGCAAATTAGGTACAGTATCAGTTCAGTGCTTTGATATTTGTGTCTATAGCAAGAGTCTTGAACCATATTGTGGGTGATATAGCTACCTGAAGCGATAATATAATTTAGATGAGTACTTGTTTGATATACATGAAAAATATCCTATTACTGTTGCTTCATCTTCATTTTCACGCAATAACACGCAGCTATAATTTTCACTTTTTAATCAGTTTTTAATCAGTTTTAAATTATATTTCCAAAGAATAATGACAAAATCTCCTGATGTACAATGATATACTGTAGTTTATGAAAGTTTTTATAATTTATTTTAGCTTTTATAATAGAGACAGTGGTCATACCAATCAGAAGAAAGTAATAAATTATATGTTATAGAAAGAATGAATGGGGTAACTCTCCACAAGGAAATACAATAATAATGTCAAGGTGTCATTTATGTAGAATTATGAACATTTTTTATATTTCATATTAAGTATTTTTGGCAAATTAATGACAGCAAAAAAAAAAAAAAAAAAAAAAAAACTACTGTGATAGTTTATGACCCATTGAAACAAGTTATAATAGAACAATTTGGAAACAAAAATCATAAAACTTTCTGTAAAATGAAATCACAACAGTTGCATTCTGCATTCTGGATTTTTGCTCTAGAACAACTTTCTGTTGAAACTAAAAATTATAATAATAATAAAAATAAAAAAAAAGCCACCAGAAAGGGGGAAGGGGGGAGTTGGATGTAAAATGAGCCATAAAATATACCCAGTAAGATATCTGTATGTCTATATCTGTACAGTTCCATGTACGCAGTGCTATCTAGAGATGTACAGACATTTCAAGACAGGATATGACAAAGAGCGGAAGGAAAAGGAAAAAAAAAGAAAAACATTGATATGGAACTGAGGCCCTTTGGGCAGGCTGGTATAAATATGGATAGTCGGCCAGCTGCTTTGTGGCCTACTCTCTGTTTGTGTAGGGGCCAGGGCTGTGTGTTCTAGTGTTGCATAACATTAACAGATCCCGGACATTCTTTCACATGCCAACGTCATTAATAAACATCATCAGATGTTGCTAAATTTCCTGTACATAGGAAAGTTTGAATGAGAATACCTGGGGAAAATGATACAGTAAGTGTGGCTATGCAGTAAGATGCCGTTTGAATCAAAACCATTTAAAATTCATTCATAAACGTCTCTTAATAACTACTGTAATAGCACAGAAGATATTTGGGCTACATTTGAACTTGTTGATGTTTATAAAAATAAAAATCACAATTTGTTGTCAGTGATGTTTAGTATTATACATAATCTTGAAGAAATGGAAACAATACATTCATGTCTTTCATGCTCAACAAGGCTGCATTTGTTTGATCAAAAATACAATAAAAACAGTAATATTGTGAAATATTATTACACTTAAAACATTTTTTTTTTTTATCTTAACATTATTAATCTAACATTTGGCAAGCTAGACATAACTGCAACAGTGCAATAATATTTTTAATGTTGCTTGGCAAATTCTTAACCTAGCATATTAATTATGATCTGGCTGTACAGAAATGTATGAACTAAAAATAGAATAGAAAAAGGAATGACCAGGAATAGATGATTGATCGATTTCTTGCATGTCTTCCAACAAAGGAGGGGTGCTCTTACCAGTGAACAACCAATATCTTACTGGAAAATGTCATATCCACTAAAGAAATTTTAAAATCAATAGCATTGATCTGGATAGGACTGGCTTATTCATCAGTCCATCAAAGTGACTGATGCACTTGTCTGGCCGTAGTTAAAAAGATCTGGAAATACTAAAGCTGAATCATATGTGCATAAGCTGTTATATTATTGTTATAAATTGTATTTATTTGTGCAGTTTTTTGGGTGTCATTGAAAAGACTGCAGGGGTGTGGGTGTCCAAGGCATTCTGAAGTCACAGTAAGTGCTAATAGGTTTTATAAGTGGGAAAGTGCAAAGGAATAGGCCTTGGAGAACCTAACCTTACCCACCCTCACACACAATCAATGAGCCCGGCTCAAAATCAATGACTGTTCTGTTTCATGGCATGACCCAGTCATATGTTTCACAAACATTTATGGTAAATTGTCACTGGAGTAAAGCTGCATGTGTTTTCACAAGTGTCTGTACATGAGCTTATGGGTGATCATGATGCAATGTGTCCACACATGTCCATAAAAGCTTTGTTCTGCTCAATTTAAATGTATTACCCATTATGTTATAGATGAATGAATAAGAGATTGACGACCCCTGCGGAAGCTTTGTGATCACTGTCTTTGACATTCTGAGCCAAAAGGTTAAAACCATGGAAATCCTAGCTTTCATGCCTGACATTCGGCTCTATCGATTGAGCAGGCCCCTGTTAAAGATACCATCTGGTATTTAAGCCTACTGAAATTAATACAAAGCCAACTAGTAGCTCTTTCCTTATGAGAGCAAGTGCACAGATAGTCAACATATTGAAAAAAAATCAAATCACACAGGGAGAATTAAACAAACCAATCAAAGGAAAAACATGGAATAAACGTAGTGTATGAAAATAGAAATAAATGATAAATGGTAGAGATAAAGCAAATCGGATGACTGGGTTCGGTTCACCTGACTCCAATCGGACACACATTTCTAATAGAGACATGGTGCAATGGTATGGAAGGTATTTTTATTTATTTTTTTAGTTTTAGTTTTAAAGGATGACTTATAAGACACAAGTTGAAGTTTCCCTAGAGGGTGCAAACTATCTAACAATTAAAGCATGATAATTAGAGCAGCACCACTCAACGTATCAAAACTGTTTTGTATGTATATTATGTATACAGTGTGGATATATACGTAATAGTTTGGGATCAGTATGACAAAAACTGATATTCAGCAAGGATGAATTAAGAGAGAAATCTAGTAAACTAATCGGCCTTGGTTATTAGACAACTATTTAACCGTTGTGACCCATCACTAAACAGTGGATAATCAAAAGACAGCTTTTTCAAGAAAGATTTGGCTTTAGTGACACGGAAAGGTGAGAATGAATGAATAGAGAGAAGCAATTTTCAGAGGAAAGACATGGTAATGTAAATCCAATGGGAGGTCTTTAATGGTGAAATGGAAGGTCTATATAGAGATATTCAGGTAATATGCACTTAAAGCAGATGTTGTTTGTCTCCATCTCCAGGCATGAGGTCACATGAGGCAAACACTAGATATATTTATAATGCTATATTCTCGATAAAATAAACATTGAACATTTATTTTTATGTTTTTTTTGTTTTTTATAAGTCACATGACACAAAATGAATTTCTGTGTGTTTTTCCCCCTCACTCTGACTGATATATCACAATAAATTTAAATTGTTGTTGTGCTACCATCTTAGGTCTGCCAGTGTGTTGCAGTCATGGATATCCAGGTATACATGTTTCGAAAGCAGCAATCAATAACCTTATCAGCCCTCTGATGGTATCAAAGTTAAGATTGACTTACATGCTACATAATGCCTCATCATATACCCTCTAACCCCCCCTTTAAGACTTTATTCTTAAATAGCAGTCTGTGGGTGGAAGCCCAACCCACTTCGCATTATGTGATAATTAACCAACTCTTGGGAGACTTTAGCTAACAAGCTCTGGATAATTTTAACCCTCCACATGGTGGGAGATGAACTCACCAGACTGTGCCCATGCACACACACACATACATATTCCACATGCTTCTCAGAAGCCATGCTAATTGGAAAGATGGCTCGCTTGAAGTCGAGTAAAACACTCTCTGCTGTCTTTAAGGAAGCCGGAACCCTTTGCGCGACCTAAAGACTGACTCACATACACAAAAAGGGGTTCAAGAAAAAATAATGCTCACTTTTAACAGCTTCAGTAATGTAAAGGGCCTCACAAAACCGTGGCCTTCACTCTTGAGAATTTATGGCTTCCATGGATTCCGAATAATTAGTCAGAGCCATGTAAATTACTAGATTCACCCAAGAGACCATCTGTTCACCGCAGCATAATGAGACATAAAAAAGAGGTTATAAAATAGTCAAATAATAATTAAAGTGATGCTGCTTCGAAGGAAGAAGAATTTATTCTGTTTTTTTTTTTTTTCTAGGGGAAGGGGTTTTGAGAGGCAGACGGAGAAAGAGACTGGGAATCTGAGTGGATTGAGGACTCTCGGCACTGTCAGTATCCGTTAAGTTAGCTGTCCATTTGACTCTCATAGGCTTCTGTACTGTGAATACTGTGACAACTCTTGCTCATCCGTGGAAAATTCCATTACATCGCTGTTACAGAATGACTAATGATAGTGCCCTGTCTTCAATTGCCGCGAAACAGACACAGACAAACGCTTTTTGTGGACGTCTGTGTGGGTGTGTGTTTTCTGTCTGAGTCTATGTAATTTAAAGAAGAGCAACAAATTGGTGCAAATCTGCACGATGTGGTTCAACAGAAAAGTTTTGTTATTAGTGCTTGTTAGGATTTAGACAATTTTCTCTGCAGGTGGCACATGACAGCCAATATTGTATATTGTCTGCTAATGCATTGGGAGAAAGAAAAAATACTTCAAAGAATAGACTGAATTAGATTGTAGACTGGATTCTTGTCCAGTCCCATCATTGTTGTCTAGATAAACAGGGATGTGGGATTTTCAGGGGAACCTACCTACTGATGAATGGTGGTTGTCTATGCATATTGAACTATGATGGAAATGCAAATTTGTTAATGCTGATTTTTTTAAATTTCGTCATATTTTACTCATCTTCATAGTGAGCAGTGTCAGTCCATTCAATGGACAGTTACTGTAATTTGTAAATGTCACTTCGAAAACCGTCATCAATATGTCTGGCGAGTAATATTACAAGTCTTCTGGAGTCAAATAACAGTTGGAGTGTTAGGAACAGACTGAAATTAATTAATTATTGACTGTTATTCTCAGCGATCGGTCACCTGCCGGTCTGCGTTTGGCGATTGCTGTCAAAAGGTGCATTCACGCCATGTTGAAATTACCCTAATTTCGAGGTTTCCACTTGTAAAAATCCTTCACGTCCTCGTAGAGCTCGTAATTGCAGCTTGTAAGATGGGACTTTTCCGAGAGCTCTTTTAGCACGCGACAGCTGTACCACCTGACCGCTGCAGATTCATTTAGGCATTGATAGTGGTGATAGAAACACATAATTCCCAAACCGAGGACGTGAACAGCTCCGAGTAGAACATCACGTGTTGTCATCTCGAGCCTGCGGTAATTACGACATGGCATAAATGCAGCAAAATCTACGGTGGCTCACGTCGTGACCTAAAGGCACCATTTTTGAAGTGAAATTGACTGGTAATGAAAGTTTCAGAAAATAACGTTTTACACTTCAGGTGGCCTGACACGCAAAGCTGGTGTAGGCTATTGCTTCAGAAGATTGCTCAGGCTTGGAATATTGCTTATCAGTCATATGGATTATTTTTATGATTTACTTTTTTTCAGTTCGGCATTTAAAATCAACATTCACCACTTTCATTATATGAAAGAGAAGGTTATTTTAAGGATATTCCATCTAAGATCTCCTAGTGTGGGTTGGAGTGGCAAGGGTGAGATAATGACAGTTTTCATTTGGCTGAGCTCTTGTTGTAATTTATGGTGAATATTCAGTCTACAATCATGGTATAGGTGTATATCAACATAGTTCTATATATTTACTTATTATTATTTATTTTTTTACAAGAAAGGCTTAAACAAATCAAGAGAGAGAGAATGATGCATGTGTTTACCTTTTATTATTAATGTAATATTTTATTGTAGGGAGGATGGAGAACTTAATCCATATTTCAAGCAGTACAAATGTCAAATAGACTTTTGGAGGCAAATGAAAACTACTATATTCTGTTTTCTTTGTTTAATTTTATTCTTGGCTCTCTTAACGTGACAGTATGTCGCAAGGGCATTTCCCTCTTTTTTTTCATTGTTTGATTCTTCTGAAACAATTGACTTAAAGCAACGGGGACTTAATTCAAAGTGAAAGCTCTACTCCATTTGCTCACTACTTCCTTTGAAGTGATTTTTTTTTACCCTTCCAGATTACTTTCTGCAGTCATGTATAGGCTATATCTTCACCACAGTGCTGTCGTCGATTTTTCTTTCTTTTTCTTCCTTATTTTAAAAATTCACTCTGTGTTCATTATTCTGATTATTTATTTTAGTTGGCGTCTTGGAAATAAGAGTAGTCTGAATCAAAAGAAAGGAAATGTTAGTGTTTGATTCAATTATTTGAAATATTAATATGTTTTGAGCCACCATGCTACAGTATGTTGTCATGTCTTGCCAAATGGTTAATCTACTTTCAAAAGTGAAAAAAAACTGAAAGTGATTTTAAAGTGACATTTACTTGCATTTACCTCAAACTTGACCAAAGCTGTAGGGTGATGCATAAAGTAAAATCTTCATTTGATGTGGAGTTTATGTAGCTCAAAAGGTAAAGTATGACATTAGCAATTGGTCATGAGTTCGATTCCCAGGGAAGGCATCAACTGATAACACAAAGAACTTGAATGCAATGTGAATGTTTTCTTCATAAATGCTTCCCAAGAGAGTAATGACCCTGCATTCAACATGAATTATGGGACTGAAAGGTCTGAAAGTACAATACCTCAAGTTTCCCTAAACTGTAAAGGACAAGCAGAATAATAAGACAGTTGCTTACATGTCACTTCAGTTTCATAATCAGTGTCATCATCAGTTTCCATTGCAAACAATATCTCAAAATAGTAAAATAGCGTGGACGTGACTTGTGAGGCAGAATATGAAAACACTTAAAACCTCACTTAAACGTCATGAAATACAGCACAATCCAATAATAATACTAATATTTACAAATAATGTGGAAAACATTTTCATGTACACATATGTCCCCAGATAACACAATCCTCAGTTAATCCATAATATGCATCTCAAATGTGTCTCTTTTGATGGGATTTCAGAGTGATGGGTCATTGATTTCATAATGACATATTGCATAGATTTACAGTTTACATGACAAATGCAATGCGATCTCAGCGAATGTGGTTTGAGTGAACTGGTCACAGAATGTTTGGGACCATGTTTCCTTGTCAGGATCACTCAAAGCAAATCTTAATATCGGGTGCAACAAAAGAAAATGCAGGAATACAGAAACAAAGACAGATGGAAAATCAGGCAGTAAGGTAGAGAGACACATGGGATGAAAATGTGTAGAAGAATAAAGCTTGAGCACCAGTTTTGCACTCGCAATTCGCCACAGTTCACAAACCTCTTGAGAACCAACCGAACAGCTTGACATGTTTCCGTGGCAACAGCAAGCAGGCATCAAAGCAGCGGATACTATTTATGTCAATCACAGAGGTGTGACAGGCAGATGCTAAGCATGACAGATATAAGACAGAACATGGGCTTTCTGTCTGTGTCCATACAGTAATCAGGCATTAATATTCTCTGCTTTAACACATGCACCTGAATGCTGTCAGCATGCTGTGGTACCCTGGTTCAGTCCACTGCTTTTTCTGCTGGTGTAGCACTTTTTACAGTACTACTCATACAATTTTAGAAATATGTATCATGGTTATATTGTGCCACATATGCAAATGTTCTGTATACCTTGAGGACATTTTCCAAAATGTACAGCACACTGGAGAGAACACTGTGTGGCATACAGTATTCCACAAGGCACTTCCATTTTGAGAGTGACTTATAATGATTTTTTTTTTTTTTTTTTTTAAAGGACTGGAATATGTTATTTTATATATAAAAAATACATAATTGGATAGCCCCTGCTGAATTTAACATGTAATATAATGTATTCTTGTGGCATTAATGTTTGAAAAATGTCTTTATTGGATATCGTTTTGAATATTATTTACAAAAATAGTATAGTAAACAGTGGTATTTTATTCCGGACGGCGCTTATGTCCGAGATGAAATGTTACATGAACCACAGCATTGTGTTTACATTACATTTTATGGATTTTGTTTAATTGACATGTCTGCATTGAATACAGTCTTTTGGCATACTGAAATTGTGTCAAGCACAAGCCCAGTTAACACCTAGTTAACCCAGCTTGAGATAAATAATTTTCAAACCTAGAGTTAATCTGTCTTGTTGGTTGATGTTGCCAAACCAACCATGTAGTAGAAACAGATTGCTGGCCATAACAGATGCAGATGAGAAGGACACAGCTGATTTGCTTTACAGCATGTACGCAAAAGGAAGGAGGCAATCATAACCTTGCCAAGTCCAGGTGCATATGCTTGCATAAACAAAGACACAAAAAAGTGTAACAATAGTTAGTTCCAGTCCTTGAATTTGATTGGTTGAATGTTGTTCCAAGAGTGCTGACGTGATATCATTTATTTTTTTGTATTTTGTTTTTAAATATTCATTATTCATATTTCATTGTACTTTATTGGATTCAAACCAAGTTCATTTCCCTTATTTTTCATTGTCTAATGCCCACTCATTTTTTTTCTCACATCAGTATATACTACAGTATACTATATATGTATATATATATATATATATGAAGAGTTCAGTTGCAAAAGTGCCATCTGAAATTTTATTCTAGAATGATCATTTTTATCAAGCTTGTATATTTAAGTTCAGTAATTTCACTTAAATGACAATTTTCATTTCATCATTGCCATTTAAGTGAAATTACTGAACTTAAATGTACAAGCTTGATAAAAATTATCATTCTAGAAGAAAATTTCAGATGACACTTAGAGGCTTTTGCATCTGAACTCTTCATGTATATGTATATGTATATGTATATGTATATGTATATGTATATGTATATGTATATGTATATGTGTTGTGTTGTGTTGTGTTGTGTTGTGTTGTGTTGTGTTGTGTTGTGTTGTGTTGTGTTGTGTTGTGTTGTGTTGTGTTGTGTTGTGTTGTGTTGTGTTGTGTTGTGTTGTGTTGTGTTGTGTTGTGTTGTGTTGTGTTGTGTTGTGTTGTGTTGTGTTGTGTTGTGTTGTGTTGTGTTGTGTTGTGTTGTGTTGTGTTGTGTTGTGTTGTGTTGTGTTGTGTTGTGTGTTATGTTTCACTTGTAGCCTTTAAAGTTTATTCAGACAGAATGGTATAGAACATGTATAAAACTAAATAATTATCTGTGTATTGGTATCGGCCAACATTTTATTATAAATGCCTTAAACAACCTTGCGCATGTGATTTTGCTTAAATACACAGTAAAAGTGTGGAAATACACATTTTGTTTCCCAAATCCTGATCTTCTTTTGGTTTTATGTGCCTCTGTTCTACAGGTAATATGTGACCCTGGACCACAATAAGTGGATCATAAAGTAAGATCATAAGTCGCATTGGTATATTTGTGGCAATAGACAACAAAACATTGTATGGGTCAAAATTATCGATTTTTCTTTTATGCCAAAAATCATTAGGATATTAAGTAAAGATAGAAAGATATTTTGTACATTTCCTACCATAAACATATCAAAAAAATATTTTTGTGAGTGGATGCAGCAAAATCGCTAACAGAAATGGACAACTTTAAAGACGATTTTCTCAATATTTAGATTTTTTTTGCACCCTCAGATTCCAGATTTTAAAATAGTTGTATCTCGGCCAAATAATGTCCTATCATAACAAACCATACATCAATGGAAAGCTTATACATTCAGCTTTCAGATGGGCTTGGGCTGAAGACTTATGACTTTGGCCTGCAATGTATGATTAACTAGTCCATGTCATTAACACAACACAGCACATTCTTTTAATTACGAATCTTGAGGTCCGTCATGCTCTACAATGACGCAAGAGTCTGGCAGCCGGCTAATGAAATTCTGATTTATCTGCACTTTGATTTGTATTTTTTACGAGTTGAGTTTCGCTTGTTTTGTTACCGGGATTACTATCATTAGAGCACTGACGAAAAGAAAATGGCACATTCCGCCATGTTTAATATTTACACTTCATGCAAATTGTATGCTAATTATTGTCACGGATCAAAGATCAATGGTTTCAGTCATTTTGCTTCCACCCCATTCCCCAAACCAACCCCACCTCCATCACCACACACCCGCTAACATTCTTGCAATGAGGAAGTCTTTCGGTAATGAACACATCGTCTGCATTTTGTTTTTCCCAGGCCCCTGATGATCAATGGAATGCCGGATGGGCTTTAATGATGTTCCAGCTTGGGCAATCTTCCCATTTGATCAACGGTGAAAAAAAAAAAACGTCTTTGCCTTTGGATAGAAGGAAAAACTACAAATGTTTCTTTAGTTTTCTCATAGTTTCTTGTATTTTTTTCTATCTCTTTGTTTCATAAAGCAGAGGAGTTTTCTTAATATATTAGCTGGCTAGAGCCCAGCAGGTACATATTGGATTGGTTGTCCTCCACAATCAAACTGTTTATGAAACCAGTGAAGCCAGTTAAAATGGCAAGCATATTTCTTTGTCTCTCTCCTGCTCTCTGTCATTTCCCTATCTCCACAGGCCAAGCAGAGGTCTTATGGTGCGTTCACACCGGATGCGAATAGCGCGTCAGGCGCGAGTGATTTCAATGTTAAGTCAATGCAAAGACGCGTTATGCGCGTAAAAAATTCCTGCGGCGCGAATGAGGCGTTTAGCACGGCGCGGTAGACGCGAATTTTGTTAGTTGTTGATTTTATTAGTGCTATTTGTGCATTCACGTGTTTGACGCGAATTCGCGTCTGCCGCCCGAGTTGAAAAATCTGAACTTCTGCGTCAATTCGCGCCGCGTTAACCAATCAGGAGCCTGCTTGCATGCTGCTGTCACGTGGTGAAGTGACAGTTTATAATGTTATTTTATGTTCGGCCTCAATAAATTATTTTGTAATATGACTAAAATGCACAATAAAGCAAATAAAAACATAAAACTCGATTTCAATATATGAGAGATACTCATTTTGTATTGAATGCTATTTATTCCATATCTATTCTAGATTATATGAAACATTATTAATCTAATGTAAAGACAACAAACACAATTTAGTGTATAAAAACAAACAAAAATCACAGGACAGGTTTCACTTTTGGAGGCTGGCTCCATTTATTATCAAAACAAAAATAAATCACAGATTAGGTGCGGGTGAGGGTGAACCTCGCGCCGGGCTGTACAGCGCGGGCTCGTCAGGCAGCGACCACTCGAGGCCGAGGCCTTATACGGCCTACGCTGTCCTCGTCAGCGTCCTCACCGTTAGGTCCACCGAACCTACCTCCTGGAGCAAATTGTGAAACTCCTGAAACCCTCCGGAGGGTTTGGTGGACCCGAGTACAGCGACGATGTCCCCTACGCAGCTGTTTCTGCTCTCCAGAGCATATACGAGCGGTGATTCTCTCAATTAATGCTAATGCTCAATAAACAAAAAAAAGATGGCCGCCAACAGGTTTCGAAACTTTCGCCTCTGACGCGTGTGATGCGCGTAAATTTCGCTTCAAACTTTTGATTTTACGCGTGTCAATTTCGCTCTTGATGCGCGAATGCACACAAAGTGGTCAAGCGTATAAATAGACGCGGCAGGCGCGAATTTGACGCGCTATTCGCGTCCGGTGTGAACGCACAGTAACTCACTCTGTTCAGCAGAATGGTGATTATTCACTTTCACGCTTTCACGTTCAGATAGTCAGCTTTTCACACTTGAAAAAGTTAAACAGTAAACAGAATCCAGGGTTATCTTGCTTCACGTTTTACACTGCTCATAATTAACCTGGGGTTAACAATTAATCATGGGTGTTCATAAAATGACATTTCACAAAGATGAAACATAGCCTACTGTTTATACATGGTGTTTTTGTGACTGTCCATAGCATGTGAATATGAGGCACGCGATTAGCTGTCGGTTGCACCATAAAAAAAGTTGCTCCTTTAAATTTTTAAGTACAATCAACATGGGTTTTTAAGTAGGCTAATTTAAACTTAAATTACATTAAACTGACTTAAAAATTAGTTGAATCTTGTATAAATAAAAAAGTTGAAAATTGCTTATTTTTTTAGTGTAGTCGTAACATTCTAACACTGCATCGTTTCATACTGTACACGTTTGACACTGCAAAACACGTTTCTTTACCCCGGGTTAAAAAACAGGGTTTAGAATGACAATAACCTGGGGTTAAGCGCAGTGTGAAAACCCCTCTTGTGTTTCCCTTTCAGTGCCAAAGTTTTTATCAAGGTTCTGAACTAAATGTTGTGCCAGGTTGAGTTAGAACACACTAAGACCTTTAGAGGGGTGTTTTTTTTTTTTTTTTTTTTTTAATAAACATAAGATATTAAAAAGTAGGAAATAAGTGTCCATGGGGAACTAAAAGGGAACTCCTTGTCTTTCATCCCCATGAAAGACAAGGAGTGCAATGAGGAGTTTTGTCCAGGTAGGAGATTGAAGGGTTGGGGTGATGACATGAGGAGGTTGTTCTGTCACAATTTAATCATATTTCATCCCATACTCTGACATGAAATGAAAATACTTGCCAGTTTGAGTTCAACACTAGTAAAAAAAAAAGCTTCATCTCTCTCTCTCTCTCTCTCTCTCTCTCTCTCTCTCTCTCTCTCTCTCTCTCTCTCTCTCTCTCTCTCTCCCTCTCTCCCTCTCTCCCTCTCCCTCTCCCTCTCCCTCTCTCTCTCCCTCCTCTCGGTACCCTGTTAAGCCCACCCACCAGAACCATAATATCCTGTTAACCGGTTGTATTGTATTACCACTACTGGCACTGAAATTATGTTTTCCTTTCACTGTTATCCATTTATTTGTTTATGCGTGTCGTTTGCATTGAGTGACATTTCTCATAACTTGCGCTGCTTTTTGTAGAATTGTCATTCCAAAAGCTTCAGAGGAGGAGGGGGGAAGGGGGCAGTCATTTAGAGAATAATCATGTAAAGATCATATTCAAAATGATAATGGTTATTTGGAATTGTTATGACTGCAGATAGCATGCAAGACTGATGGACTGCTAATGACTCCCACGTAACTAATGGAACTTAGCAAGATGATACACATGTTTAGATCTGTGTTCTTGCAGACAATAAGAAAGCATGTGTTCTTTTTGTTCAGGTAGCAGATTGAGGGACACTGACGGGCTAGTTATTACATAATGTATTGGCTACATCTCAATTGATTTTATTCATAAAATCTCTAAGTCTTTTATTCTCACTAAGTCTGCATTTCAAAAATATAGTAAAACCAATAACATTGTGAAATATCGTTACAATTTAAAATAACGGTTTTATATTTTTATATTGCCAGGAGATATCAGACTCGAGAGAGAGAGAGATGGATGAATAACAACGCAAAGCTTTTATTGAACAGGTGAGTGCAAGTATAATGCTTCAGTTCTTAGGATTGCAGGTTACGATTGAAGACAGTAAGTAAATCCATACACACACATTTTTTTGGTTGCCGTTAGAGTGACTAGATAACAAACAATGTCTTTGTCTTACAGGGATAGCGGGAACACTGGAGGGAGGCGGGAGCCGGAGAACAGACGAGATAACAAGGATACAGGAATTTGGAGAAATCGCAGGAGGTAAATTTCTCAGGTGATTCTTACTGACTGAGTTGGAAGTCAATGGCTACCATCAACTGTTTGGTTACTGACATTCTTCAAAATAACTTATTTTGTGAAAGAAATTCATACAGGTTTGGAACAACTTGAGAGTGAGTAAATGATGACAGAATTTTCATTTTTGGGTGAACTATCGCTTTAAAAAGTGTGACAACTAGCCCTAGTATATGGTATCGCCAACTCTGCTAATTCACTGTTAGGCTGATTAATAACTGAGTGCGGTTTTCGATTAAAGAATACCAAAATAACCTTCTGACTTTCCAAAACAATCTCTTGCTGAGGTGTGGTGAACAGCCCACCATCACAGTCATGATCAGTTGGACTGATTTCATGTCAGGTGGAGCTTGTTCTGATGAGTGGTTGTGACACTTGGACAGATTTTTAGGGGAAGGAGACACACAGACCCTCTGCTCTCACTGGGAGAAGTGGACGTAGACACAACTGCACTAAAGCTCAGGAAGAACATCATAAACCCTGCTCCACACACACACACAGAGAGAGAGAGAGAGAGAAAGACTCAGACATGAACTTGAAGCGCTTGAAGTGGCTGGCTGGCAAACACTAAGATATGCAAAGTGAATGTTAATTATGGAGCGCCATAGGGGCAAAACGTTCATCATTTCAAAATTAATTACAGCTATTTTTTTTTTTTTTTTTTTTTTTTTGACCCAGATGGACACCTTACTTGAGGTTATAGACTGTCTTTAATATAATTGCTTTGGAGTGTTGGGGAACGTGTAAAAACAAAATAAATGGAAGTGACCCATCCCTCATTTCAGAGAGAAAGTACTGAGACAGAAAGAGGAGTGAGACTAAGTGAGACAGAAGCAATCTTGTAAAATACATTTAATATGAAATAAAAGACTTTCACACAGAGTGGTACCATACCATAATTTACTGCAAATTGAAAATTTTGTCATATCATATCAAACTTTTGACTAGAGACTGAGAAGTTTTAAAGGACCTTATTGTTGGGTTATCAGTATTCTAGTGTTGTCAAAAGTCGATACTGAAATGTAAAAAAAAAAAAAAAATATATATATATATATATATATATATATATATATATATATATATATATATATATATAAATAAATAAATAACGATACCAGCCTTGTACTTGTGAGAGCACTCTGTGAAGTGTCAAGGGTTTCTATTTATGTTTTTTTGAAGTGTTTAGCATTGTAGCTCAGAATCTACTTCTATTTATTTTACCATAACCAGACAAATTTAAACACAATTAATTGTGATTAAACATATTAATTGTGTAGTGTAGATTTCATTCTCACTATCTAGCTGTGTCCCTATGTGAAGGCTGCATCCTTCGAAGGACTGAAGACTTCAAGGATGCAGCCTATGCGTCCTCCGAAGGACGCACCATGTAGCCTCCGTAGGATTTCCTAATTGCGCAGCCAGGTGTTCCCGATTACCGCTCCAGGCGCCAAGCAACGGTGCGAGAGTATGCTGCCATCCTGACAATTCATTTGATATGCTATGGAGCCAGAACTGGCTATTGTCATTTTTATGTTTTATATTTTACTGGAGGACATGGTATTAAGGATGTTTCAGGTCATACTTTCGGCTTAGCCGAAGATTCAAATGTTCATTTAGCCTATATCTTACCTTGATGCGATTTTGTAGGCTAGTGTATTCTTTTTATTATGCACATAAATGGACCATGGTAAATATATTTACACAGGTTTTTAACCCCATTTGAATATAAAACCCAGTTGAATATAAAAAGTCCAGTGCGAATGTTACTCCCGCTCGTCATCGGCAGCTGTCAGTCACTGTTGCTAGGCGACAAGAACAATCGTCAGTAGGCTAGACCGGTCCGAGCGCTTCAGATGCGCCCTTTGAAATGGGACAGAGCTGTAGTTAGCAACAATTTGTTAATATTGTGACAATAGGCCTACATTTTGTTACTTTAATTTTCAAAATAACCAGTGGTGGTATGTAAGGAACTACATACTTCGTTAATACTCGAAGTAATTTTCCCACACGGGACAGCAACACTACAAAATTGTTATTTTACAACATGATGCATTGTTTTACATTAAACTACACAAAAGTATATAGTTTAAATGTATCAACCTTGAAAATATTCTGAAGCAAAATGCAACATGCAGTAATAGAAATGCAGAATTCCTTTACTTTTACTCTTGATACCTTAAGTACATTAGAGTATGCAAGATAATGAAAAAAAAAAAAAAAAAAAAATGCTTAACTAAGGTTTAAAATATATGAATAGTAGTTTTTCGCCAATGTGGTATTAGTGGTTATTAAAAGTACTTTAGTGTAATAAAGTATCTCAATATTTATTCCATGAGCCAGCCCTGCAAACCTGTTGGTACACAACTTAGTGGATAGTGAAAATATGCAGTCAAACACTCTGGAGACCATCCCAGATGATGTCCCACCAGCAGGAGGCCTTACCAGGATCTCTATTGTGGAGCCCATCCCGGTCCAGCAGCACACCAGGGTCTCCCACTCAGCTGAATAAAAGTCTACATCATTTTTCTTATTTTATGTACTGTAAATTTAAATGTTTATGTTGAATTTGATATGTTTAATGTATGTTGTAAATAGTTGGGGGGAAAAAGGTATAGAAGAATTTGTTTCATGTAGAAATTATGACTATCATTACAAAAATAAACAATGTCCAGAGCAATGAATTCTCGTTTATTTACACATTTAAAGTTGCATAAAAATAAATACATGTACAGATTTTTTTTTCCTTTTAAAAAATATAGGTGAAAAAAAAGTTAAACAAGAATATATATATATATATATATATTTCTCAATAATTCTTTCAAGAAGAGAAAACAGCCTGTCCATCCTCTCCCTACTCTCCAGTGCTCTCCTCGCCTCTGCAGTCCCATGTCTTCTCTAATCAAGTCCAAAAACTCATCCTCTCTGTCTCGCCTTCTTCGTGGTGCTGGTGCTGATGCTGTTGCGGGTGCGGGTGCTGGTGCTGGTCCTGCCTCCTCCTCTTCTTGGGCACGCACTGCTGAACTCGGCCCTGGTCTGTCCTCGGGGATTGAGGCAATGAGGACAGGGGGTTGGTGCAACGCCTCTGTCCCAACACCTCATCCATGAGGACAAACCAGGGCCAAGTTTCAGCAGTGTGTTTCCCACTCACACCCTCTCCTGTCCCAGGACACGTGCAATCTAAGGCAGAGCAAATTAACCATGGCTTGTTAACAACAACAGCACAATACATTTCAGCAAAGATGTGTGTATTCATTTTCTTATATATAAAATTATATATCCATATAAAAATGGGTCGGGGGAATGTAACTCCCATACAGGCACAAAATAATATATAAAATATATATTATTTTGTGCCTGTATGGGAGTTACATACCCCAGACCCATTTTTCCCTGAATTGTTCTAAAAAAGCAGAAAAGGGTACTTAACACAGGGGTGCAATCTTAAGTGCATTGTTAACACTGCAAAATATGACACATCAAGACCAATTTAGACCAACATTAAAAACCAAATTTGGGGGTTGGTTGTTTTAGGCTTTAGGGTGAGTGATATTTCTTATAATACACAAGTGAGATAGACAAGTGCAAATATTACAAATAGGTCGTTAAACTAATAACTTTATTACCACAAGTTTTGCCTAAAACTACCTGACAAATTAAGCCATGCAATGATGACGAAGGAGTTAAGATGAAGTTTATAATAAACTTTAACTGTGGTTTCGCTAGCTATTTGAGTAAATGAAAACATAATAGGCTACTTACATTTAAATGTGAATTTGCTGTCCACCACCGATCTCTAGTCTCGGCCGCCGGCCTGTCGTCAACGGCGCGCAATGACTTATGGGGTAGGATAGGCCGCTAAGTGTCCATTTATGTATCCTTCTTTTCACGGGGAAACGAAGGGCGCATTTGGCGTCGCTTTTGAATCAGGGTAGCCTTCGTCGCGGCGCGATGACGCAACCGTCCTTCGAACACGGCCTTCCGAGGATGCAGAATTGAATTGGGACAGCCTTCATCGAGCCGCGGTGACGCAATCGGCCTTCAAATACGACCTTCCAAGGATGCAGCCTTTGAATTGGGACGTCCTTCGTCACGCCGCTGTGACGTTTCATCTCGCCGCGGTGACGCAATCGGCCTTCAAACACGGCCTTTGAAGGACGCAGCCTTCACTTTGGGACACAGCTTCTGTCATGGTCACCAGCTAGTCACCACCTCCTCACTACATTTCCCATCATCATCCCTGGCCCTCACCTGCATGCACTTCCCAATCACAGAGAATACTAATCATCTGCACCTGTTGTTTATCAACCATGGACTACTTAAGCACACACCTCAGTCACACACATTGTCTGTTCTCCCAAGTAGATACTACACTTAACACTTGAAATGCTACTTAGGTTCGCACTGTGTGCTCTCTGAGTCTATGTTGTTACACTATCTCTGTAGATCCTGTTCACAATTTGATTTTTGTTTTATTTATGCTGCTTACTATGCACTGCAAAGTTTCATGAGTGACAACCATATTTAAAGGGTTAGTTCACCCAAAAATGAAAATTCTGTCAGTAATTACTCACCCTCATGTTCAAGAGATCGTTAATATAGTCCAAGTGACTACAGTGGCTCAATCTTAAGTATATCAAGCGACGAAAATACTTTTTGTGCGCAAAAACAAACAAAAACAACGACTTTATTCCACTATTCATTTCCTTCTCTCTGGGCCTCTAGTTGGTTCACGTAGTGTTTTTGCGCAGCGCGTCTGTGTTGCACGTCACCACGTAGGCTCACTATTGGCCGACGCTGGTCATGTGTGTGATGCGTGTTGACGTGCAACACAGACGCGCAGTGCAAAAACACTACGAGGCCCAGAGAGAAGGAAATGAATAGTGGAATAAAGTCGTTATTTTTGTTTGTTTTTGCGCACAAAAAGTATTCTCGTCGCTTGATATACTTAAGATTATGCCACTGTAGTCACTTGGACTATATTAACGATCTCTTTAATAACTTTTCTGGGCCAGCAAGTTTCGGTCACCTAGCAGCCTATAGAGAAGTGATCCAGCACTCAGATTTCATCAAAAATATCTTAATTTATGTTCCGAAGATGAACGAAGGTCTTACGCGGTTGGAACAACATGAGGGTGAGTAATTACTGACAGAATTTTCATTTTTGGGTGAACTAACCCTTTAAGTGTGGGACTGAAAAAGTGCAATGATTGACATAAATAACCTTGGCAATGGATGATACAAAAAGAATAGACTTGTCACTTCTGTCCTCTGTTCTTTTCACGCCTCATCCAGTGTAGACAATTTCACAAATTTGAATGGGGTCTCTTTGACTTTGCATTGTGGATTTTGCAGTGCATCACTTGTGCACGGTGTAGACACAGCTATGTGTTTTATGCAACCGGCCATTGGACTGATATATAATAGTGGCAAATATATCAGTTATCAGCTTAAAAAAAAAAAAGAAATCAGTTAGCAGAATTGGCTGAAATTTCCACACTGGTGCAGTAATAGCAAACTTCAAAAGATCTCTATTTATGCTCAGAACACAGTCAGTCATATAGGTTTTGGATTGAGCGTATTTCTTTAAGTGGTTCGGTTCACTAATTTATATAGAAATAATGGATTTACCCTGAACCGAAAGTACATATGGGAAATTTTGACCAGGAGTTTGTGGCCCCTTGGCAAGACAACTGTCCCTCCCATCTGAGGCCTCCCATGAATCACCAGCTGACCTTTATATGAAGATGTACAAATGTGGGTTGATGGTTTTGATCTCAGACACTGACTGATCACTGTGCTGCTTGCGTATAATGCGGTGGCCTTTTAGCAACTGTGATTTTTGGGAAATGAGATGGGGGCAGAATGCCTGTTTTCAGATTTGTTTTATTTCATTATTTTTAAAAAGTAATTAGCAATCAACTGGATGCCAAAGCAGGTGTCTCTCCAACATGAAATCTTTACAACATTTATCATTTCAGTATTGTTAACACCTGTACAAATAACTGAAGTAAAATAATAATAATAATAATAATAATAAAGATCTTTTAAATATTAAAATTCTGGGATTTTTTTTTTATTTTTATTTTTTAACTCACTATTTACTGCAGACTCTCTGCTTGCTGTCCTTGTTGACAGAGAACCAGATATGGTGCTCTGTCTCTGCAATGAGCCAAGGAGCCAGATGTCAGCAAGAAAGAGTGTTTGGAGGGGGGGGGGGTTTTCTGTCACTTGGCTGACAGAGGAGTCTCTGGATCTGCCAAATGAACAGACTGAGACTGGTCACGCTGAAGACAGGTAGTCTGATTAGTTTGGACACACGGTCAGTGCAGGGAGAGAGGAAAGGGCTTTGGGGAGACATAAAGAGAGCCTTTAGCAGATGGAGGTAATACTTTTGAACAGACCACTCTCAAACGATAGCTTTCCTCTCTAAGTCAGTCCCCTTTGAGCCAGGGCTTTGAAGGCTGAGAAATGGATATATTACTTTCTAGAACAGAATCCCCGACAACTTGGTGTCAGTGCAAAAATCCTTTTTCCTTAACAGTATTTTTATTTTTTTTCTTGTAAAAATATCAAAACATCTTTTAAACTGTGTAAATGTACTTAAAGTTATCAGACACTGCATTTTGAAGTTTATTTATTTATATGCAAATGTTTATTTGCAAATGAGCTTAGAATAATGACCTTTTTACTAAATTTACTAAATTTTCTAATTCAAAATAAACTATCATTCAAAAGTTTGAGATCCATCCATCCATCCATCCATCTTCTACCGCTTATCCGGGACTAAGCAGGGATGCCCAGACTTCCCTCTCCCTAGACACTTCCTCCAGCTCTTCCGGGGGGACATCGAGGCGTTCCCAGGCCAGCCGGGAGACATAGTCTCTCCAGCGTGTCCTAGGTCTTCCCCGGGGTCTCCTCCCGGTGGGACATGCCCGGAACACCTTCCCGGGAAGGCGTCCAGGAGGCATCCGGAAAAGATGCCCGAGCCACCTCAACTGACCCCTCTCGATGTGGAGGAGCAGCGGCTCTACTCTGAGCTCCTCCCGAGTGACCGAGCTTCTCACCCTATCTCTAAGGGATCGCCCAGCCACCCTGCGGAGAAAGCTCATTTCGGCCACTTTTATCCGGGATCTTGTCTTTTCGGTCATGACCCACAGCTCATGACCATAGGTGAGAGTAGGAACGTAGATTGACCGGTAAATCGAGAGCTTCGCCTTGCGGCTCAGCTCCTTCTTCACCACGACAGACCGGTACAGGGACCGCATTACTGCAGAAGCTGCACCGATCCGCCTGTCAATCTCCCGTTCCATCCTTCCCTCACTCGTGAACAAGACCCCAAGATACTTGAACTCCTCCACTTGAGGCAGGAGCTCTCCACCAACCTGAAGCAGGCAAACCACCCTTTTCCGACTGAGAACCATGGCCTTGGATTTGGAGGTGCTGATTCTCATCCCAGCCGCTTCACACTCGGCTGCAAACCGTCCCAGTGCATGCTGGAGGTCCTGGTTTGATGAAGCCAGCACGACAACATCATCCGCAAAGAGCAGAGATGAAATCGTGTGGTCCCCAAACCTGACCCCCTCCGGCCCCTGGCTGCGCCTAGAAATTCTGTCCATAAAAATTATGAACAGAACCGGCGACAAAGGGCAGCCCTGCCGGAGTCCAACATGCACCGGGAACAAGTCTGACTTACTGCCGGCAATGCGAACCAAGCTCCTGCTCTGGTCGTACAGGGACCGGATAGCCCTTAGCAAAGGGCCCCAAACCCCATACTCCCAGAGCACCCTCCACAAGATGCCGCGAGGGACACAGTCGAATGCCTTCTCCAAATCCACAAAGCACATGTGGATTGGTTGGGCAAACTCCCATGAGCCCTCCAGCACCCTGTAGAAGGTATAGAGCTGGTCCAGTGTTCCACGACCGGGACGAAAACCACACTGTTCCTCCTGAATCCGAGGTTCTACTATCGGCCGGATTCTCCTCTCCAGTACCCTGGCATAGACTTTCCCAGGGAGGTTGAGAAGTGTGATCCCCCTATAGTTGGAGCCCACCCTCCGGTCCCCCTTCTTGAAAAGAGGGACCACCACCCCGGTCTGCCAGTCCAAAGGCACTGTCCCCGACCGCCACGCGATGCTGCAGAGGCGTGTCAGCCAAGACAGCCCCACAACATCCAGAGACTTGAGGTACTCAGGGCGGATCTCATCCACCCCCGGTGCCTTGCAACCGAGGAGTTTCTTGACTACCTCGGTGACTTCAGCTTGGGTGATGGACGAGTCCGCCTCCAAGCCCTCAGCCTCTGCTTCCTCAATGGAAGACGTGACGGCGGGATTGAGGAGATCCTCGAAGTATTACTTCCACCGTCCGGTGATATCCCCAGTCGAGGTCAACAGCTGCCCACCTCCACTGTAAACAGCGTTGGTAGGGCACTGCTTCCCCCTCCTGAGGCACCGGACGGTTTGCCAGAATATCTTCGAGGCCGACCGATAGTCCTTCTCCATGGCCTCACCGAACTCCTCCCAGGCCCGAGTTTTTGCCTCCACAACCACCCGGGCTGCATTCCGCTTGGCCCGTTGGTACGCATCAGCTGCCTCAGGAGTCCCACAAGCCAGCCAGGCCCGATAGGACTCCTCCTTCAGCTTGACGGCATCCCTTACTTCCGGTGTCCACCACCGGGTTCGGGGATTGCCGCCTCGACAGGCACCGGAGACCTTACGGCCACAGCTCCGAGTGGCCGCGTTGACAATGGAGGTGGAGAACATGGTCCACTAGGACTCAATATCTGCACCGCAAGCGCCTGGTGGTCGGGCCTCCCCCCATGGGGTCCGGCCGGGCTCAGCCCGAAGGAGCGACGTGGGGCCACCCTCCCGTGGACCCACCACCTGCAGGAGGGACCGTAAGGGGCCGGTGCTAAGTGGATCGGGCGGCAGTCGAAGGCGGGGGCCTAGACAACCCGATCCCTGGACGCCGAATCTAGCTCTAGGGAAAGTTTGAGATAAGATTTTTAAAATGTTTTTGAAAAGTCTCTAATGCTCATCAAGGCTGCATTTATTTGACAAAAATATCGGTAATAATGTGAAATATTATTACAATGTTAAATGTACACCGTTTTCTCTGTTAATATATTTTAAAATGTAATTTATTTGTGTGATGGCAGAGCCAATAATCCAATCTTAAGTGTCACATGATCCTTTCAGAAATAATTCTGACATTTATTCTTATTTTTTATCAATGTTGAAAAAAGTTGTGCTGCTTAATATTTTTGTGGAAACCATGATTTGTAGCAATGTAAAAAATAAAAGTCACTTTTGATTAATTTAATGCATCCTTTCTGTATTAAAGTCTTAATTTCTGTCATAAAATTTTACTGACCCCAAACGGTAGTTTATATTTTCTGAAATGTATAAACTGCAAAATATGTTGACACAATAATTGATTATCGGTTATTATAGATTGCTTTTTTTTATCGCCATTTGTAGATATAGATTATGTATTGTCCAATATTGCATGTGCATGATCATTTCTCAATTGCTCAATTTCAAAATTAACATCTTTCTTTTAAACTTTATACGTCTTGATGCAATTATGCAATTATTTATACAATATGGTTTTTAATTGAAATATCAGCCATTCATCAGTTATAACAAATCACTGAAAAAATAAAAATAAAAATCTTAATATAATGCACAATTTTACTACTCAAATAAATGTGATTTATGATCTAGATTTACTAGAAAAGTAGATATTGCAGTTTTGAAGCTCAAACCTGTAGGGTTGCAGTGAGATTGAGGTCTTGCTAACAGGTAACTAGAGCTGTGAGCTGTGTCCCTTGCTAGAGCTGTGTGGTCCACACCTTCTGAAGTTCAGTGCACAATGAAACATAACAAAGTTGTGTGAATTTGAAATTAAGTCCTGCATAGTTGACAATCTTTAAGGGCCAAGTTCTTCGGTGGTGCTGGAGAACACATCAGCTGAGACAGCTGTGATCAGGCAAAGGGAGTGAGACACACACTGTGCACACTGGTGATCAAAGTGGTGCAGGACAGGCAGCTGCTGCAGGAGATTCACTTCTGGAGAAGATTAAACAGCTCTGGATGGATGAAGGTTTGCCAAAGTAAGTGCAATCTGAGTGGAGCCTTCTATGTCCATGAACAGAGATGGGGAGAGGGAGAGGAAAAGATGACACACAGCAGCTGGTTGATGTCAAACTGCTCTGGCCACGCTAAGCGTTTGATGAAGAGCCAAGACTGGACACCAGACTGCTCTTTGACTCCCTCCAATCTTCCTCCGTCTGACTGACCATGGGTGTGAGACAGTGCGCTAGTGACTAATTGACTGTTAGCAGCATGCTAATTTCAATGCGAAACATAAAAGTGGACCACAGAAAAACCTTTCAATGACCTCATCATTTCAGGTTGCTTTTTTTTTTTTTTACACATTTATATTATTGCATCTCTAAGGCCACAAGGGAAATTGGAATTGTTCATATATCATTTATACTAGTAATGAACATTATTTCAGTATTGTATCTAATGCGTGTGGTCTGGGATTTATCTTTAGACCAAAGTTTGTATACAATCTCCAATTTAAGCCATTCAGAGTAGGCTGCTCTGTTATATGATAACAGTTATGGTGCAGAACAGATAGGAAGGTGGTCTGTTTAGCTTTCTAGATGGTTTTAGAGATGACATCTCTGCCCAGTTAATCAACAATGCCCAGATAATCAACAATGATGGATGGAGGAAATACCGTCCTCATTCGGGACTCTTTTTTTGAGAGAGAGTGTTGTGATGCACTTTACTGAATTAATGTTCTAAAACTGAACTTATAACAGAAAGGGCAAGACCAGGTTTTCAGGGCCCTATGGGATCCGTCCTCAGGCCGATATGAATATGCAGGGCTTATAATAAAAGGTCTTTGATCTGTTCTTGTGGTCTGGAACAGGATCTCTTTAAAGCAAATCAGGGGCAGAGGGCTTGGATATGAAGGCGGATAATGATGGTTGATGGCTCTTAAGGACACAGTTGAAATGTTTTCTCAGAGAGGACTAAGAGAAGTGAACATAAGAGGGGATGAGGGTCTGAGTAACTTGAATCTTTTTATTTCATGAAAAGTATGGAAACGGGTTAGATTTTAAACTTTATATGAAAGAGAAGCAGTGTCCAAATGTTTCCCAACTTTCCATTCTAGGGTTGCTCCAATATTAAGAAAGAAAGGAGCAATATACCTTATAGACCTCATAAACCATGTAAAATAGGCTTCTAGTTTTAATTAAAATTCCAAAATCTTAAGTAAAAAAAACAAAAACAACAGATTATAAGTGTATACATAAGAGTAAATGCATTTCTTTTAATTAGTAGGGAAGTGTGAAATCCATTGTATTAAGAAATTATGCAAACTTAATTTGTTGAGCAAACTGATGTACATGGGACAGTGTTGTTAAATAAAACTATTAAAGTAGTTTGTTAATCGAATTAAAGCTAAAATAAATAAATATGAAAAACTTAATTAGTAAACGTAATTATTTCAGTTTAAGTACTAAATTACTGAAACCAAAATTTAAATAGAAATAAAAATGACAAAATCGCAGTACCACTATTTTGATGGTCCCCTTTGAACATTCTGTTGACTAAGTAACTTTGTCACTACATGTCAACTAACTCTCATTAGTGTATTAGTGTTACGGAACAGAGACTCAAGGCAGAGATCAAATCAATAGTTGTTTCTTTATTACACAGATGAGTAACAAGTAAATGCAGTCTGTGCAGACAGATATGGCAGTTTGTGGATGAAATAATGGAGAGATACTGACAATCTTTGGGTTTCAGGTGGATTGGAGATCATGGATGCGTGAATGATGGAGCTGACACCTAAGTGAGGGAACAGATTTTCAGGAACTGGGAGACGATGGAGAAAACGAGGAACTGGGAGACATGCCAGAGAGCAATGGCTTTGGGAACTTGGAAAAAGCAGGTAAAGAAGTACTAATGCTCTAACAAGACAAGTGTTTGGGGTGTGTGCTTATATACAGAGGTGATTGGTGAGGGAATGAGATGCAGGTGTGGGTGATTCTGGTGATTGAGAGTGTTGTGATTGGCTGTTGGTGGAGCCTGGCTAATCCGTGACAATTAGTTGACTGTCTGCTTAAAATCTGCTAACTCTTTATTGTGATGCTCCCAAACAGACATTCTACTGACTATGGGGCTTTTATACTTTTAAATTTATTCTTTTTATGCGTTTTGGCCATTCGTTTACATGACAACAGTGTTTTGGGTGCCTGAGAAAGTGAACTTTTGAAAACGGGTTTCAAAGTGCAAGTTTTTGAAAATGGTCTCCGTGTAAACAACACAAACACGAATCTCTGAAGACGATGACGTCATGCACATGCGTATTACGTTTTTAGTCTATATGGTTTCATCACCATCTAACGGCCTGCCAGTAGAATACAGGGTTTTTAGTCGTTTTCACAGTGTCGTCTGTACTCTGAAAACTCAAAGAAAAAACATCTCCATTTTAAGCATATCGTTGTCGTGTAAACGTACCCTATAAGTAACTTTGCAACATGTCAACTTATTCTACTAACCTGAACCCTATCAGTCTACTAACACTCCAATGAGAGTTAGTAGACATGCAGGTGCAACGTCACTTATAGTCAACAGAATGTGTTAAAGGGTTAAAGTGTTAAATCAAAATAAAGTGAAGCCATAAAAGATAATTCAAAGTAATACTAAATACTATAAATAATACTAAAATAACACTGGGTTGCTAATTATTGCTCCACAACTGTGACTCTAGATGCCTAAGAGGTGAATATTTATTCCACGGCAAAGGCCACATGCTAAACTAACATGCTAATTGTAAGTGGCAGTTGCACACCTAGTGGGAAGGATTAGCCGTAAGAGCTAGTTATGACTGATTATTCTGTGAAATCATGCTCTGGAGACTTTAAGGAGGACGGTGGGGATTTGCATAATGTGTAAAAAACATTTTCAGAAGTTATAAGGAGCAGTCACAGTCCACAGCAGGCTCCATGTTGCAGGATGATTGATATGGAAGCTCATTTCTAACTGATGGGGCAAACTGACCAATTTAAGTCAATTATTACACTATTAATATGATATGAAGTTTGTTGTTTTTAGAAGGACATGTTTTGATTATTCTTTCAGGTGTCAAAGCCTTAAATAAAATTCTCAATTTCTTTCTACTACCTAGCTGCCCCGCAGCACTGCAATTCAATAACGAATAAGAAGGCTGTTTTGTGGATTTCGGAGTCCCATAAGTGTTTTCATCCCATACACAAAAAAACAAACCCAATAGAGGGCCCTGAGGTAAACTAGAATGACCCCCACTGTGTTCATCAATAAAAGGAAAGTTTATGTTTTCATTGTTGTGCTGCCCCACCTCAAGAACTAGCTTCTGCAGCCTCAAGGGATATTAACTGGTATGTTCAGCTGTTGAGAGACTCCTTGTTTTTACTCAACAGACAGGCAAGGGAAGTGAAAAATAAAACTGTGTCATTAGGAATACAGTGAGATGTCAGAGTTTAATATGTCCTGAAGCCATGTCAAGGTTGTCAAGGGTAATGAGTGTAAACTGTAAACTGAGACAGACTTCCAAGTCATTGGGGAAGAGGAAAACTGTGCTTCTCAATTCAGTTTTCATAAGACATGCATGCTAGGCTTTTCTTTCAGCTTGCTGAAATGGAAGAAAAATGCTGTTTGTATTTTTTTTTAATGTCATGCCGAGAACCAGGGAGGAAAATTGAGGACAAGATGGACATGGAGGCTAGAAATTGTTTTAAAAAATGCTTGCAAGGATCAGTAACAGAACAAAACAAGAAAAATACCAAATACCAGAATATTTATTAGTTATTATTTAATGTTAGTTATTATTAGGTGAAATTTTTTGGTTTGGCTGAGAGTCTGGTTGGGGAATCCTTGGGTCTGTCAAGACTGAAAACTTCTGATTTAAAGTAACAGTCCTGTAAGCTCAATAAACAGTGGAATAACAATTAAGCACAATTAATTAACTGCACACCAAGATATCATCCTTATCACAGCTAATCAAAATATGTTTTTGTCTAATAATCACCACAAGTAAGACAACTCTGTAAAACAAGAAACACAAATTTGTTGTCTGGCAATGTGTACACCTCAGGCACACTAAATCCAATTTAACAAAGGAAATGAGATACTCCCATTTATTCTAATTTGGGCATTCTGCCCATCCATCCCACCCCTTATCTCTCTACCTCTTTGTTTTTCACATTATTCTGTCCATACAGTCCAGGTTTGTGTGATATTAGATGGAGAATCTATGTTGGCTCCTGTGTCCATTTTCCTATAAATGGCACATGGCACCGTGTGCAATGTCATAAAAGAGGAGGAAAACACTAAATTGTTTTCCTTTAATCTCCTCATATTTGATAGAGCTACTTCAAAAGGATTTTCAGTGGCTAATTTGATCCTCCCCTCAGTTCCAGTAACCAGTGTAAAGATGAAAGACAAATGAGAGTGAGGCAGTGTCAGTGACATGTCAAACTTCGGACTTACTGAGGCCACAGATTACGCATACTCTGAATTAAAGTATATTATAAGTGCACGCTCTCAGACAAAAGAATCATAACTTCTAAACCTCAGTCTCTAAAAGCAGTACTAAGAGTGCAGTGATTCTTATCAAACTGAAAACTCGCACCTGTATTAAGAAGATCAAATAATTAAGAAAACATTTAATCTGTTTCTTATATACTTTCCTATTTTTTTGTTTTAATGTTATCTTCTCATAATGTGGAATGTCAACAATTGGGTTGGTTCTATTGGTTTGGTCAGGAATTGGAAAATTCACGGTTCAGTTCAAGTTAATATCAACCAACAGCATTTGTTGATTTTTTTTTTTTTTTTTTTTACATTTTTTATTTGATTGTATCATAATTAGTAAAGTGGCTAAATGTGATGTTCACATATTTAAGCATTTAATTTGGTTAGTAAGTGTTTCTATTGCTTTTGTCAAATGTAAACCAAGTCTGGCTATACTAGAACTAGTTTCAAGTTTCAAGTTTATTTGTCATGTATACAAATGTCAGTGACAAATTGTACATTGAAATGCATACAATTTAAAGAGAGAAGAAAAACAAACAAATGAAGCCAGTATATAAAGTAAAGTATATATGTATGTATTTTTGTATATTAAATCATAGTATGAGTGGTATGTGTACAGTATGTCTTAAAGTGCAGATGTTGTTTGTAAACAGTGGGAAAGAAGAAAGGAGGAAAATAACTCAAACAAATTATGAGGATATTTATAGTAAAGTATATTCACAAAACAAATATATGTATGTATGTTTCCTTTGTATATTAAATAATAGTATGTGTAATGTACAGTATGTTTTAAAGTGCAAATGTTTTTTTGTAAACCGTGGAAAATGATCATGGAGTCTATGTATTACCTAAGGTTTGTGTGCAATGTATGCAGCGCAAAAATCTGGAGTAAACTGTAGGAAAAAAATACTGTCATAGTACATCAACAGACAGTACAACAAGGATGGAGTGAAGTCTAAATGACAGTGTGTTATTCAATTTGCTGGTTCTGCATTGATGCTACCTGTATCAAATAGACTGCCTGATGGCTGTTTATATCCATATTATCCAAACTAAAGGACTAAGTTATATAATAATAATAATAATAATAATAATAATAATAATAATAATAATAATAATAATAGTTGTTGTTGTTGTTATATGTACTGTGGTAATCATCATTATTCCAGAAATGCTGTCGACTGAGCATAACCTGTATTGAATGTGGAACATTCCTCCACATCAGCTCACATCACCCACATTTTCACAGGATAAAGATTTGTTCACTCACATTGTCTGAATTTTCAGCATGAAAATCATGCATGACAGGTTATTAAAACTAAACAATACAGTTTTGCAATATTGCAATACTGTATTATGATCTGTTCGTTATTTTGTATTCAGAGGTTAGGTTCATGTTTTAATTGTTTGAATGATGTGGGGGGGGGGATGCTCTTGTTTGGCTATTCAAATCTTTTTTTCTTCAGACAATGATGAAAATTACTGGTCTAACTATGCCACGTTATCATAAATGAGCACCAGATGCATCAATGATTTCAATAAAATCAAATCAGCAGTGTCTATTGAACTGTAGCCTTAAGTAAGCTGCAATTTTAAACTCCCAAATGCTGAATTCCAGATAAAGCCGGTGAAATCCAGGGGTATAGAATGTGTCTTTCCCAACCTATTCAAGTAATAAAACAGCATGGAAATAAGCCAATTATGACAATAAGACCCCCCTCACACACACTTAATCCTGCCTGTCTTGGGGATAACATGTTGTTTTTTTTTGTTTTTTTTCCCCTTAAAGTCTTAATATGGTCTAAGCCAGTCATCTGCACACAGCAGTAATTTCAATGGTAGGACTTTGTCTTAAAACACCTCACTGCCTAGTCCTGAAGCAATTTGTAGGCTGTCAATATATATTTGGGTCCAAGACATACGAAGACAGAGAAGGAGAAAGAGCAAGATCGAGTGAGTTAGAGAGACGGTTGGATTGAGAGAAAGAGAAAGAGGAGGAAATTGAGATGTCCTTAAACCGTCACTCTCTGACCTCCACGGTCTACTTTTCAGTACATGTTACAATCTAGACAAGGCATGATATAAACAATCTTCTTTGAGATTTAAATGAGTTTTAAATGAGTTGCTGCAAGTGTACCGCGGGTTGCCAACTCATGTTGTCAAATCTGCTGATCCACATACAGTAGGTATTGTCACATTCCAAATCAAGGGCATCAAGAAGAAACTGCCCTTGTTTAAAGTCAAGTTAAATTGCTGTCTGCACTCCATTTCACTTCTGTAATTTCCCAGTGAAACAAATGAGAATGTAGAGCAGTACTTGATTTCATTTATCAAGACTGAATACTCTGTAATGGCTGCAGTAATTTCATATAAAAATATTAAAATAGAAAACATTTTAAATTGTAATAACATTTCACAATACTGGTTTTATTGCATTTTTGATCAAATAAATGCAGCCTCGGTATAAGAGACTTATTTTAAAGACATTTAAAAATCCTACCTACCCGAAACTGTCGAACATCAGTGTACCAAATTGCAAGACATTTTTAAAATGTGCTAATGGTAAACACATTATCCTATGTCAGAAGTTTCAAACAACTCGTGGAGGCTGTAAAAGGATGTTTGAGGATCAACAGAAAATGAGAGGGAGAGATAGTATGTATGCATCTTTTCCAGTTTCAGTTTCATGTTTTTCCTGAGAATCAGACCCATGGCCTTGGCATTGTGCTTGTGCTACAGAAGCGCACATTAAGCAATTGGATCATTTTTGATTTCATCTCAACTTAAGAAAACTCTTACATATCCACTTGTATTCATTTGAAGGAAGTGCTTTTTGTGGCTTTTAAATTGAAAGCCCACACCCCGACAGGTCGCTTTTAGCTCCAATGTTAAACTAACAGAGCTAAATCAATTGGTTCAATCTGTAGTCTTCAGTCAGCACTTGATTAATTGAGTGATGCATGGAAGGCCAGGATAGGAACAAAAACATACTGTTAGGGGCGCCCTAAGAAACAGGATTGAAAACCAGTGATCCAGATTGACTAATGAGATGCATTTACTTCTCTTCCTATCCAGGGACTACAGAGGTCAAGTTGTTAAAACTACAATACCCAGTTGGAAATTGCCTGGAGTAGACCCAAGTCAGCTGCTGATTGTTTGTAGTTGGCCTTTAACCCGACTTCAGTGCCAGCAGCCTCAGGTGTGTTTGAGCCAGTAACGCACACAACAGTTCCGTATTGAGGTGCCTGTCTTCGTGACATTGTGATTGTGATGATTTGAGAAGTTGTCAGAGTCACAGACGTCGTTCAAACAGTTGTTTTGATATAGTATACATGCTATGATAAAAGTCATGTTTTTATGCTTAACACAGCTGTTTTCCACAAGCTTTTGTCCTGTTTCCATTCTACTTTCAACAGATAACACAAACAACATTGGTGTGCTCCAGTTTCTTGTTTATTAGCCGTTTATATCAGTATTTTTCGTCATGTGGATTAAACGTGCATATGTGTTTTTATAAGTCTTTACTTGCTGTTTTTCAGTCACATGGTCTTAAAGAAAGAAATGGCTTAATGCTAGCCTACTTAATCCACAGGATGCCATTATGTACGGTGGCTGAATGCCAGCTGAAGGGAAAGGAGTGGTGAATGCTATCTAATGTGCGGGATTTTCTTCAGATTAACTGTTTGTACATAAGAGAGTTTAATCCCGCTTTTGCTGGGACAACAGGCGGAGCGAGCTAGGGATATAACATGCTGTGTGTATTCATCCCGACTGCTTGTAAATGTTCTGCTTCAGATTTCAAAAACAGGGATTTTTCAAAACATGCAGTTGATGATTGTTTATTGGGGTAAATTATGTTATAACTAGACTAGGTTACATGACTTAATAGCAAAAGCTCACAGTAAATCTTCTATTGTTTTTCACTTTGTAATTTTTCTTTTATAAAAAGTGGCTTTTAAATCATGTTAGGTGATTTTTATTTTCCCATATTTTAATTATAATCTTTCATATATACACAATACAGATTTGAGCATCTATGACTTTAATGCAAAGCCTACATTTTTCTTCTCCGATATTGGATTTGAAGCTGCTTGCGTGGTGGTGGAAGTGAGCTGCTCAAAATCCACATACCACATTTTTATTGCAAATGTTACAGAGAGAGTGCCAAAAAACAGGCCGATTGACAAGAAATGCGAGATATTATTATGTTTGCCCTCAAAATAAGCGTCTACATTCTAATTTAAATGCAGGCAGCTTTTAAAGACCTGCTTTGATTCAAACACTGCATTTAGTACTCTGTGTTGTGCATTGATTATGAAACCAGGCTCCAGAGCTCCAGAAGAGTTCCATAGGCTTATAGGAGCCATTCACACAGAACATGTTTTTGTATTTAAAAAAGCGAGATGTGGGGTAGTGGAATAAAAAAAAGGCAAGGAAAGTTAAACTTCTTTTAACATGAGCGCCATGTTTTTAGAACACTGCATGTGTTGTGTACAAGACGCTGCAAAAGATATGAGACGATGCTCGTCGAGCACGTTTGCATTGAAAACAATGGAAAAGTAGCACATCTGAGAGACTTTATTGTTTAGGTGGTTTTGGTTTGATCCATTATTGTCTAAGTGGTTTTGATTTGATCCAAGGTGGCATTAAATGTTTGAGAAGTACTCAATTCATGAACTAAAGAAAATATTTAGAGTTTCCATTCATTTGAACTAATATTGATATCAAAACTATGAACCCTCTGCATACCCTCACATGATGTTAACCTCATGTTAGGCATGAACTTCATACTTCAGCATGACCTAGATCTGGATATTACATGTGGAAGTCCCTTGAGAGAAGAATCCAGAGTAATAGCTCTCATTCTATCCCTACATCTCTCTCTCTCTTTCTGCTTTTCCTTCCATTTCTTCTTTCACAATCTCCAAATCAGATTACTGATGGCATATGCTGTAGCCATTAAGGTCACACACATGGCCTGAGGCTCCGTATGCCACCAGAACAGCCGTCTGGAGAACAAGTGTGCACACACACGAGACAGCACACATCCTCCCATCTGCTTGAGCATGTTCAGTCAATCAGAAAAGCATTACACTCCTTGATTTACATGATACTGCTGAGGGAAAGTATTATGGGAAGAAAAGATCAAAAAGAATTATATTTTATGAACGTAAGTCCTTGTTTTGACTAACAGGACTAGGTTTACTCGTAATGCCAGTGGATAAGAGTTTCGAGATTTAGGTTTGTGTGGTCTGGCAACTGAATAAGGAGCTTTGGAGAATGACTGCTGCATGCCCTGGAAGTTTGTATGCTAGTTTGTAATCTCACAATAATCTCGAACTATATAATACCGTTCAAAAGTTTAGGGTCAGTAAGATTTAAAAAAAAAAAATATATATATATATATATATATATATAGTCATTTTTGTTTTTTTCTTCCTCACCTTTTTCTCCCTTCTCCTTTCTCAAATTTTCTGCCTTACATATAGGCTATATTACAATACATGAAATATAGAGAGGTACACATGCACAACACAAATTCACACCAACACACACTTCACATAATCACATGTAAAACCAAACATTGTTGTTTTAATGTTTAGATTGTCTGATTCAGATAATGCTATCTTGTAGCTAATAAAAGTAACAGTGAAGTGAAGACATACTGTATAATGTTACAAAAAAAAACTGTTTTAAACAAATGCTGTTCATTTACTGATCAATTCATCAAAGAATTCAAAAAAAAAAAATATATATATATATATATGTATGTATATGTATATGTATATGTATATATATATATATATATATATATATATATATATATATATATATATATATATATACATATACATATACATATACATATATATATATATATATATTTATTTATTTTTTTGCAGCACAACTGTTTTCAACATTGATAGTAATAAGATCGTGTGACTGTGACTCTGAAGACTGGAATAATGATTCGACCCCCTGCCCACACGTGCCCCTCACAAAAAAAATAATGATACTATTGTGGTCAATAAAACAAAATGCATTTGATTATAATTAACATTACAATGTGTACTAAACTAAAGTAGCCTAAATTCACGTTCATTTTTACATATCTGTCAGTCTGAGGTGTCGTTGCCATAACGCGTTGCTATGGTCGCGTCACATGCGTGTGTCTTGCTTCGGACTTGACTGACACGGTCAGTCTTCCGTTTTCGAGGGTCTAAAATTCCAGAGTGTGGACGGCAGGCGTAACCGCAGCAAAAGTTAAGCGTTTTAAAACAAAATGCGCTAATAAACGTAAATATTCCACAGTCTGTTCGGGAACCGATGATCTCGAGCCAAGTATGGTTCTTTCAGTGAGTATAGGCTATGGCTCCACAGCAGGAAAAAAAATAACCAAACTATTTACTAACAAACTAACTAAAATATTACATAATTCATTGATGCCTGTTTGTAAATCGTTTTGAAAATTACATGGACAGACAGATTTACATTTATGAAGCGATCTGAATCTGCGTTGTTGAAACAATGGATGTTAATTGACTACAAAGCACTGCACAAAACCAGCACCAAAAGTAGCATTAATGTAAACGGTAGTGTACATTTGATATATGTTCATAAATATATTAAAGGTTCAAGAGCCTAGATAATCAATTTGTGGCGATGTTAAAAAAAATCTAAATAAAACTTTAGTGGCTGCGAATAATGCATTCTGCTGTGCACTGAGTTCATTTATCAAATGACAATAATGTCAGGGTCATAAGCACAGATATAACAACCTTGAAGGAGTTTTTCCCATCTAGGTCTAAAAGGCCTAACCTCAACAAAACATGCAGTCATTGGAGCAAACCCCATTCATAATAGACCTATTTTAGCAGGTTGATGTTGTGATTTTGGAGGCTTTGAATTCCTCCTGTAGCCTTTTCTGCTGCTTTTTCTTTCATGGCCAGGATAAAGGGATTTAAAAGAGCAAGGATGAGCATGAGACTGGGGTATTCTCCATATTCTTCCTTTGTGACGTGTGGTTTCGCCAAGAAAATAGGTGGTGTTCTTCACCGTTCTTCACTGTTCATTGCTCCGACTTTCCACAATCCCAGCTATCCCTCTACCTATTAAATAAGTATGACATAAATATCTCACACCACTTGTAATGTTGTTGTCTGTGAGCCTTCTGATCATCGAATGTCCCTTACGAAAAAGAAGTTTATTCAAGTGTGCTATTAGTATAGGCTACTTCTTTTAAAATAAAAAATATTTTGTTGTATGAATATCTGAACATGTAATATATAAAAAGAAAGAACATACCCTGTGCTTTAAAAAATGCATTCTTCATGCATTATTTTTTTTATCAACACTTAAACGTGGGTATTTTTTTTTTTAAGCAACATTTTGAGCAAAAAGCTGAGAAAATCACGTTTTTGTCAAAGACTACATCCAGATCTAATTCAGAACGATGATCAAAACCATCAATCGATCCATCAAAACCCCTATGCTTGCACAGTCCTAAAACTTCGACATTTCATTCAGTAACATTAGGCAGTTTTGATGTGCTGTTTAACGGTGATGATCGCGATATTTTACATATGCATAGGAGATCGTTCGTTTCTGCATCTTCTTCGCATGTGTTTTGATCAGGAGATTGAGTACTCTTTCAGTAGATGCGTAATAGCACCCCCTGACCTTATAAAAGTGAAAACAAGGAAAGCCGGAAAATTCCTTCAATGGCGGGTATTAAGCATTCTCACAAATGACGGAAATTTCCATCAATGGCGGGGAAAGAGTTAAACGTATACTTTTATACTCATATACTTTTATACTATACAAGTATAATGTACATTGATATTAGTATACTTACAACATAAAGTATAGTTCAAATATACTTGAACATTACTTAAGTATAAGCTACTTCATAAAATGAACATGAAATATACTTTTTCATAGGGGGTGTGTGAGTATAATGAAGAAATACTGCACTCACAAGTTTCTAAATAGATTTTTGTGGCTTACTGAAATGACTGACATACTGTCAGTCAAAGTGAGACAAAAATGAGTTGCATCCCGATGTTTATGGTGTAAAATGCAAGATAAAATGTGTTCAATGCAATCTTCTGGGGCTTTTGTGAATTTTTTTTCTGTACCAAATCTGCTTTGGACTTTGGAAACCCAGGTGTTTTGCAGCAATTGCCAATTCCCTTTAATAAACCGAAAGATTAATCTATGTTGCATGTAAAACAGCAAAACAAATGGCCTTGACATTGTACAATCAGTTACAGATCAAAAATGGGAAACATCAAAAAGACAAAATGGCCATCGGTGCTGGATGCCCTGTAACCCATGTTAGGGAGTCGTGGGAGGTCTGGCAGTCTTGGCAGCAGCAACAAGAAAGGATCGTCTGCATAGGTTATATTTATGCCACATTTCATAAACAGACACTTCTCTGTTACAAGGTTAATAGTTCCAAATTGCATGGAAGAAGAGAATGATGATCATTATTGTGTCTGTGTGTGTGTGTGTGTGTGTGTGTGTGTGTGTATAACAGACAGAATGGAAAACATTGCTTGTCAGTGTACATTATTCCTACAAGGGTGTGACGAACGGATGAAAAAAATGTCACTGCATACCATTCTGAAAAAAAATATTATAATAATAATAATAAGAGAAAGAATAATATTTCCAATACATCATCATTATTATAGTATATTATATTATATTCATTATTTTTTCAATCACTAATTTTTACTCCCCCTTACACTGTTCCGAAACCTTTGCTCATTTAATCATGATGCCTTAAAAGGGTCCTATTGTGCTTTTTCATTTTTCAGCTTTAGTTAGTGTGTAATGTTGCTGTTTGAGCATAAAGTCTCATGCATGTCGTGATGTTTATCGCGCACACTTATCGCCGACATTTAACGCTTCGTGACTAAACAAAGTGCGCCAATGTGAGTATGCACACCGACGTACAAAACGGCAGGCGTAAGCCTTTTTTTTTACCCCTCAAGTTCGTTTTTTTGGTATGACGCCCCGCGTTAAAAACTGGCCGACCAATGAGATTGCCGCTTTTGTTCACGTGCCTGGAGCTGCTGAAGCTACAGTACTTGTTGGCGCTCAAGCACAAAATGGTCTTGCCCGAGCACACATTGATAGAAGAAGACGATGAAGAGGAAGTAAGTAGACGAAGAAGATGATGCAATGAGGCAAGATGAATGTAGAGCTGCTGGTCTCTTTGGTGTCTGAACACAAAGAACTTGTATGACAAACGCCACAGCAACTACAAAAATCTCGATAAGAGGGAGTTGCAATGGAGATGAATTGCAGTATGAGAATGGTTTTGGCAAGCACAGAAATACTGGCTCTCTTCTTCTGTGTGACAAGCGAGTGTCAGAAGCATAAAGATGCGCAGCGCCACCTTGTGTACTGGGGTATTTCTGTTTTTCAATAAGTGCCATCTACTGCCAAAGAGTGAATTTGCATGTCCACTCGGCACATCGCCAGTGAAAATCACTTGGGTTGAACACAAAGACTCGTCGAAAAACGTCTCGAAAAACGCTGGCGATAAGTGTGCACAATAATCGTCCCGGTGTGCACAAGGCTTAAAGAAGATCTGCAAGGTTACAAAGCTCAAAGTCCACTCCAAAGGGAGATATTATATTTAATAGAATCCACTTTTCAAGAACTAAAACAAATGGCTCGTTTGGACAAGGCTACAACGCGATTTTTCCTGGCTTTATGAATAATAATGTTACTCATTTAAATAATCTCCACCCACAGCATACACAAAAAAGCGGACAAAGCTTTGATGAGCTGCTGCTATGCCAAAGAGACGCAGTTTTTTCCACAACTCATTTGTTTGATCTTCCTAAGTTTGGCGAACTTAGAGAGGTGAACATTTATTTTAAAACCTGTTTCTGAACATTTTAATCCAGATGTTTATCTGTGCATTTTACGGAGATTAGGTTCCAGAACCACAATGCAGGCTATGCATATAAGCTTCTCCTGATGTTGCAGTTTCTACTTTGTCAGGACAATCTGTTGTTGAATCACAACTTGTAAATATTTCTTATTATTTGTAGTTGCATTTTCTATTAACAGTTCTACTTAGAAGTTTTGTGTTGTTGCTACGATCTCCTGCTGGCCAACATTAGTGTTAATATAGACCAGGGTTCACCGATCTCGGTCCTGGAGGGCCGCTGTCCTGCAGAGTTTAGCTCCAACCCCAATTAAACACACCTGAACCAGCTAATCAAGGTCTCACTAGGCATACTAGAAACTTTCAAACAGGTGTGTTGGAGCTGGTTGGAGCTAAACTCTGCAGGACTGCGGCCCTCCAGGACCGAGATTGGTGAACCTGATGTACAGACAGTGTTGTTTACTATAGCTTTTTTAAGCTCTCACTTTTGTAAGGTTGTTCACGCCCCTTAGGAAAATTAACCATGTTTTTGTGATTGATTACTGTTTGTATAACCAGTTTTCCGACAAATATTATGATTAAATGTTGAATAGCATTGCATCTATGATGTATAAGAAAAACATACCACTCTAAAACGTCCTGTGAAATCCGTGCTTTCAAAGAATTGGGTTGAAATTGCTGCCATCTTCCTTGATATTTACACTAGAGCAGAACTCGTGGTTATGGAGGGCCGGGCATTTTCCGAACACATGCTAAATGCTGCCAATAACAACACATGGGCCAGCTAACCAATCACAGCACATTTCGTATTTCGGAAGGAGGGGGTTCATCGAAAATGACTCCTTCGGGACAGACTGGGGAGAGAGGAGCAGTAGCCTAATAATGTAAAATATGTGAAAAATAATGTGTTTTTTGAACAATCAAGCATGAAAGCATATTCTAGTACACCCCAAAAACAGATTTAGATTATTTTATTTAATGCCATGTCAGCACTCAAAGCTATTTTCATGGCAAAAATTCAATTACAAAAATACAAATATCATATAAATACAATAAAAAACAAAACAAATAAACACAGCAAGTCATATTATATAAGATTTTTTAAATTAATACATGATAAAAAATCCAAAACCTTTTCAGGCATAATCTCATTAAATATATCCTTAAGTGAAGTAACTTCATAAAAGAGCATTCTGCTTGTAAAAAGTCCAGGACAATCCAATAAAATATGTTTAACAGATAAGGGAATTTTACAAAACATGCATAGAGTTGGGTCTTCACCCTTAAGCAAAAAAGCATGGGTCAAACTTGTGTGACCCATACGACATCTAGTGTAGACAACTTGATCAAGTCTAGTTTTAAAATTGATAAAAAGTCTGTTTGTAATTTCCGGATTAGTTCCATACAACCCCAAAAACAAAATCAAGACTTCGTAAGAGGGCATAATAAATAGTTTAACTTGAAACATCATTGGTTATCTAATATCTTGTGAAGATTATGTGAGGTGACATTGCAAGCTTGAATTTGTTTAATTCAATGCAAGTGTAAATAAGATTTGAGGGCTATGGCGAATGATGAGAGGTTTCAGCAATTAATGACTTATATGTTGGCCTTTTCCTCACACAAAGTTATTTTGTGGCTTTAAAAAACTTAAAAATATCACAAATGCACAACTATAATCAATGTTAAGTTTTTTTTTTTTTTTTTTTTTTGGAGCATGACAACTTTCGCTTGATTCACATAAACAATAAATGCTCAAAGCCTGTACATTCCATCTCCTTTTCTATAAAATCTAGCTTCCTGAAATACCACAGACACCACAGTACCCACGATACTGCCAATCACCATAGTGACACGAGAGCGACCAGCATCACACTCACATTTATTTTGAGGTGCATAACAAAATAATAGGCAGCTTTTCCAAAATCTTCTTAACCCTGGCTATGGACAGCTTCTGAAGTGATTGTTTGAGGATGAGAAAGGGACATTGCGCAAGTTTGATGATTGTCACTGTGCATATCTTTGTTTTAGCCTCATCCATGTATGTGTTACTTTGTTTGTGTATATAAGAAGGGAAAACAATTGTGTGTGACTACGTGCGTCGCCCATGTCAGCAGTAATGAGGGATATTGTTTGCTGCCGTCTGTCACCTAATTAGAGTGACAAGGCCACCAGGGAGAGCCTTACATAGAGGCAATGAGGAGGAACAGCGTGGGAACACGATAAACATAGACAAAATGCCAAAACCGCAGGGCCGCATCTCACCTGCTATACCCCACTCAGTCCTCCCAATTCCCCACTCCAAGCAGACAGAGACGGCCCGGAGACAACAGCCAGTGACAGAATTTCAGCCATCAGCATCCATCTGACCGCTACGACCGCTGCTAATGAATCAACAACCAGAAAGGCATCTGCAAACACTTGCTAGGTGCACCAGATATGATAAACTTTAGACATTGTAAAATGGTATGGCGGTAATGAGTTTGGGTATATCAGCAGTCACCACTATTTCTGCTGCGTCTAATTCGGGTAATCCCAGTGCTGCTGCCACACACAGCATACCTTCACGACAAATGCACAGGTCATCCTGATGCAAACCATCACTACAGAGTAGCGTCCCTCAGGTCTAGTGTAACAGGTGTCTAAAGAATTTAACAATTAATTAATTAAATGAATTGCTGTTGGTGCAAATAGATTTAGCAGAAGATTTTAAAGTTCGTAAAGGAGGTAGCGGGTTGTGGTGAGAAACAACAGACAACACAAGTTAGATACGAACTGGTATGTAATTTGATTTCCAGTGAAAATAATAAACAGAATCAGAGAAGGTTAATTACAATATCAGGCAATAATACACAAAGTTCAAGCATGAAAATCTCCCCTTGAGTGCACTCTTCTTTTACCCCAAAAACATACACAGACTGGTAATTGCAATGACAAGTCCCTGTACAATCCCTGTATTTGTCAGTCAATCTCGAAAGGGAACTTAATAGTCTCTAAATAGGAATTGCCTTGCTTAAAGCAAGACTGGAGAATGAAAGAAAGGATATTGTCCTCTTCTTTATGAATTGTTGTCCTTTCTCTGTAGCAGATTCGGGTGGCTCGCCATCAAACGTGAAATTTCACAGGATATCACAGAAGATCACAATCCGTAGAACCAAGGAAAAAATAGAAATACAAAGAAGAAGAAAAAAAGAAAGAGAAAAAAATAAAAACCTGGCCTGATCACAGACCAGAGCATTCATTTAGTGATTTCAGAAATAATTTCACATCAAAGATCGAAACAATCAAAATAAACAATTAAACATACAAATATCATTTTTTCAAGAAATTATATATTACACTAATTTACCTCTAGAACAATCCTATTTGTCTTTCTCACACAGGCGCATGTGACCAATAATGGCGCCAGTAAACTGAAATGGAGGAATAACCACGCGGTTCACTATACCACACTTATAATCGTTTAGAATGAAATAGTAAAATTAAACAATAGAACATAGCAGTATTTTTTCCACAAGAACTTATATATTAATCATTTACCTCTATATTAATCGTCTTTTGCTTTCACCCAGGCGCGTCTCACAGGCACGCATGGCCAGCAATGGCGTCGGTGAACGAGGAATACCCACGCGATTCACTATAACCCCGGAGTAAAATGTGACTCAACAACATTCACTCAGTTTCTCCATACACTGCACGGTATGCAATGAATCAAATTAACGTTTTTACTTTTCTTTTAACTATATACTTTTAACTTTGATCGCGAAGATCAACTCACGTCTTCTCTCCTCTATTTATTTTTTATGCTTTATTTGAACATTAAGTTTACAATGTGAAATAACAGAATCAGAACACAACAATAATTATTAAGAATAACAAAAATATAAAGATAGTGAAAGAAAACACTTCAACAACATCTTCGCACAAAACAAAAAGCAGTTAGACAGTGATGTAAATAAAATTAAAAAACAAAAACAAGACAAAAAAGAAAGACAGAGGGCATTATTTAAATGAAAATAAACATTTAGTACGGTAAAAAGTTTGTAGGTCTTGCAAATTGTACATGTTCTGAGTGCTTTGGGGTTAAGGGAGGAAGAAATTGTAATCAAGTAATGTTTCATCTCTTGTAAGAATACCAAAAAAATTGGTTTACAATTTGAAAACTTACATTTGTGAATATAAAATCTACATAGGAAAATAATTAAATTCATTATAAAGCAGGCATTTGAATCCGCTTCAAAAAATCCAAAAATAACAGTTTTGGGATTCATAGAGAAATTTTGCAAGATATTGCTTGAGATAAACCAACTAACATCTTTCCAAAGTTGCATAGTATAACTGCACGACCAAAACAATTAGAATAGTTTCAGTGTCATTCTGACAGAAAGAGCAATTAGTATCAAAATCAAGAATTTTTTTGACTGGGTAAATATTATGAATTAATTTAAAGGGGGGGTGAAACACTCAGTTTCAGTCAATCTCATGTTAATCTTGAGTACCTATAGAGTAGTACTGCATCCTTCATATCTCCAAAAAGTCTTTAGTTTTATTATATTTATAAAAGAAAGATAGGCTGTACCGAGTCTTTCCGGAAAAAAACGAGCGGCTGGAGGCGTGCCGTGTGGGCGGTGCTTACGTGCCGATAGCTAACAACACACAGACATTTGAAGCAGTTTGTCTATCTATGAGTTTTACTCACCGCCTGCGGTTCCAAAGCACGACCGTGAACCTTTATCGTTGGGACTGCTATATCCGGTGTCGAACTGGACCTTGTTTATAAAACAATCATCGTCGAAATGCAGGGAACAAACAAAGTCCTGTGACTGCAGCAGCGAGCACAGCGCTTAGATGAGGTACTGCTTTCGCTCTCTCGCTCTGGTCTACGGGTGCGCGCGCGCTCTTCCGGGAGAAGTGCCCTTAGGACCCGTATAAGGAAATTCCGCCCCATCTGACGTCACACAGGCCCATACTCGAAAAAAACTTTCCGAAACTTGTGACAAACCGGAAGGAGTATTTTTGGTACAGAAATACTCCATCAAACCTACAACTTAATTTTTGAAACTTTGTCCATGTTTAGCATGGGTATCCAACTCTTTAACAGTGTAAAAAACTCAGTATGCATGAAATAGCATTTCACCCCCCCTTTAAAAGATATTTATTTTACTTTGTTTGAGAATACGGACCATATATTTTTCCAATTTAAATGATCAAAAAGACCATTCCAATATGAGATTGCAGGAGGTGCAGAAATAATGTTCTCAAGGAATAGAACTCTTACTTTATAATTTCTTCCTTTTTTTTCAGTGAAACATATCTCACCAATAGGAGTATTATTTTTGAAAAGCATGAGTATGCCAGATGGAATAGCATCCATAACTGTGGCAAACTCTTTGGGAGTTACCGATATATCATATTCTGAAAGAAATTCTGCATACCTAAAAAGCAGACCTTCGTTATTAAAAAGCTGTCTAACATGAAATATGCCATTAACCAATGATTATAAAACAAAGATTTATTTAAAAAAAAAAAATACTCCTATTGTTCCTGTAACACTGATGAGGAGAAAAGTTATGCTTGTAAATGAGAGTCCATGCCAAAAGAACTTGTTGATGAAAGTTAGATAGCTTGACAGGGAGTTTATAAATATCATAATTACACATTAGAGCAAACTTTGCGCCACCAAGTTGCGAGAAGGCAAGCTGAGGGAAAATATTCCAAATAGAGGAGGGATTTTTAAGGAATCGATTAAGCCAATTTATGTACAGTAACTGAGCAGCATAAGTAAGGCGTCTTCTCTCCTCTATGCTCAGCTCTCTCTCTCTATCTTTGTTATGCAGGCGCATCCACACACACACACACACACACAGTGCGTGATGACGGAGCGCTCTCATTGGTCAATCACAAATCAACTAATAATAACTTAAAACTTCAACTGTTTTACTTAAATCGCTTTTACACATCCCTTTTCAACCTTTATTAGGGAAATTAGATTTTAATAAATTGTGAATAAGTTAAACTTGATTTCCTTTATTTAACCAGGGTTACACTAGCCCACGTCCATGAGTGAGGCCAGAAACTCTTGGACTATTACACTCAAATCCATACTTATTACCTTTAAACCCCAGTGACAAAGAGACCATATGATCTTAGCTGAAGGAAAAGAAAATGTCATCTAACATCATAACACCGCATTATGTTCAGCACAGTTTTATTGATTCTCATCATAGGTGCTTTTCTTCATTCATTTAATGGCTCTCCGTGGGAGGGCTTCATCATAATCAGCTTCTGATTAGAAAATCAATCACACAATGGCACCGACTACAGCGTTCTGGAGGTACTTTGTATAATAGGTTCGGAAGAGCCACCCCAGGCCGCATGCCGGAGATTTATTTGGCTGTAATGCGTGAGTGACTGTGTCACCGTGACTGAGCGATGCTCTTCTCCTTGTATTGTAAACACAGACATCTCAAACAGCTCCGAATGACAGAGTCGGCCCCCGGGGAGAGGGAGGAATACGACGCGTGCCTTTAATCTCTAGTGGTGTCAAACTGCCTGCCTCTTCAAGAAACCATAATCCCATGCTTAGCGGGAGCCCTAAATGCACATTTCAAACACCTGTGTTCAGACAATAAACCAAAATGTGTAGAGAAATGTGAATTTATGCATAGGAGATAAACATCACACTTTCATGATGTGTCAAGATGAAGTCTGGGGGAATGAAGTGAAGTGTAATATCTGCTCCTTTACTTCTTATTCTCTAAGCACACAATGTCTCCAGCCTTGTTCAAGTACCAATCAGGGAGCGGTTCGGCAATATCGCTCATTGGTTCAACTTCATCCAGTTTGTTTTTTCCTCTTCCCTTTTTATCATTCTCCCTACCACTTAGTTGCAAATGAAGGGAATGCCCCTTCTCGGCAGCCCCGGCTACTCTCGGTAAACCAAAGCGTTCTAAATCCTAAATAATAATAATAAAATAGGGTATGACGGGATGTCATAACATGAGCGTCTCTGAAAGGGAAGGGAACTGACATTCATTTCCAATTCCTTTTGGCTGCCCTGACAGAACATTTCTCAGGAAGACAAATGAAGAATGGCCTCCGCCTGCCACTTTAAAGATATTACATGGGCCCACTCACATCAATCTCTCTCTCATACATCTGAAGCCTCCCTTCTGAGCCCCTCCTCCCTACTTTAGTCAGAGTTTCTCATTTCTCATGCCACGCTTCTGTTCGGTGCACTCCCCTGTGTTTCCTGCTGTCTCGCTTTACTACTCTCATGAGGCATGGAAGTAGATGCTTTTTCATTCATTCAGGACTAATATATGAAAATGCAGGACAGGTGCTGTAGAGGTGTGTGTGTGTGTGTGTGTGTGTGAGAGAGTGTGTGTGTGTGTGTGTGTGTGTGTGTGTGTGTGTGTGTGTGTGTGTGTGTGTGTGCATGAGTGTTCCTCAAGGACCTTCTTCTAAAGAAGGTGTGCTTTTGTACTTTCCTGTGTGTACTTTTGGACTTATGCATATTTGGGTTCTGGTCTAGTGGTTAGAGGTCTGGGCTAGAAATGTAAACATTCTAGGTTCAAATTCAGGGCCAAGGGTGACCCGTGAACTGAAATACGCTTACTGGCCTTTAACCAATGTGCCCTCATCCAAGGTACTTAGCCTCACAGGTTGATCCCTATACTGGCCCATCAGTCATTTTTATACAGCCCTTTTCTGAAATGCCAGATCACTCCTGTAGAAAAAACTTGAGTTTGCCACTCAATTTTTAGATTGGATTGTATGGAAGCTTGTTTCTGCCACAGAATACTTTTTATCTCACAATTCTGACTTTTTTTCTTCATAATTTTCTCAGAATTGTGAATTTTCAAAAAAAATTATCAAAATTTATAATGTCAGAATTGTGGGATATAAACTCAAAATTGCAAGATATAAACTCACAATTGCAAGAAAAAAAGAGAAAAATTGCAGGATATAAACTAACGTCTCGGGTTACGACTGTAACCCTTGTTCCCCGAGAAGGGAACGAGACACTGCGTCGTCGTCGTGACGACACTTTGGGGAACGCCCTTAGTGTAGCGCGTCTGAAGCATGAATGAAATCTGTCCAATCCTGATTGGTGCTGCGTCATGACGTAGTAGATGACGGCATAACCGGAAGATACAAAGGGACGCTGGCACAAACACACGTTAGCTCCTTTGCGATGAAGCAAGCGTTCTGCCCGTGATAGGTGTGGCGACGAGACGCAGTGTCTCGTTCCCTTCTCGGGGAACAAGGGTTACAGTCGTAACCCGAGACCTTCCCCTTCGAGTGAACTCGCACTGCATCGTCGTCGTGACGACACTTTGGGGAACGTAATGCCCACTATGCCACACCGTAATCACGCCCGCCCTAGTGTGAAGCTGGAAGACCAGGCACACTTAGGACGTGAGCACTCTGGCGCCAGGCGTCACAGGGAGTTGCAGACTGTAGAAACGTATGAAGGTGTGCGGGGTGGCCCACCCAGCCGCCTCGCAGATCTCCTGAAGCGAGACGCCAGAAAGGAGGGCCACCGAGGAGGCCATGCCCCTGGTGGAATGTGCCCTCACGGCCATAGGTGAAGGCAAATTGCGCACCTGATAAGCCGTGGCTATAGCCTGGACAATCCAATTGCTGATTGCCTGTTTAGATGCAGGCAGCCCTTTCTTGGGTGAACCAAAGCACACCAACAACTGGTCTGACTTCCTCCACTGAGAAGACTTCTCCAAGTACACTCTTAGGGCTCTGACTGGGCAGAGCAGGGGAAGTCTCCCCTCTTCCGCCGTCACGTGAGGTGGAGGATAGAAGGCCTGAAGAACCACTGACCGTGCCACATTAGACGGCACCTTGGGCACATAGCCCGGTCTAGGATGTAAGATGGCCTTAACTCCGCTGGGGGCAAACTCCAGGCAAGTTGGCGTTATAGCCAAGGCCTGGAGATCCCCCACTCTCCTCAGAGAGGTGATAGCAAGGAGAAAGGCCACTTTGAAGGTCAGGTTCTTTGCCTCATCCGACTCCAGTGGCTCGAAGGGGGCCTCAGCCAACCCTTCAAGTACCACCGCCAGGTCCCAAGTTGGGACTCTGGAGTGAGCCGCAGGCCTCATCCTCCGAGCCCCACGGAGGAAACGTACAACCAGATGGTGCTTTCCCAAGGGCCCATCACCTACAGGCGAGTGGAAAGCCCCAATGGCAGCCACATACACCTTAAGTGTGGACGGGTGTAAGACCGGTGGAGGGTGTAAGACCGGTGGAGAAACAATCTTGGAGGAACTCCAGCACTGAAGCCACTGGGCAGTTAACTGGGTCCACCTCACGCTCTCTACACCAAGTGGAAAACACATTCCACTTCAGGCTGTACAGTCTCCTGGTTGAAGGAGCCCTGGAGCTGAGTAGGGTCTCGACAACACCTGCTGACAGGCCAGCCTCTAGGTACCGAGCCCCCTCAGGGGCCAGACCCAGAGGTTCCACAGCTCTGGCCGGGGGTGAAATATTGTGTCCCCTGCCTGCGACAGCAGATCCCTCCTCAGAGGGACCTGCCACGGGAGGCCGTCCAGCAGTGCTACAATGTCCGAGAACCATACCCGGGTCGGCCAGCGGGGTGCTACTAAAAGTAGGCTGATCCCCTCCCGGTGGACCCGCTCCAAGACTCCCGGGAGCAGAACGATCGGGGGAAATGCGTACAGACGCAGCCTCGGCCACGTCTGCATCATGGCGTCCAGCCCCAGCGGAGCTGGATACCTGAGAGAGAACAGCAGTGGGCAGTGGGAAGTCTCTTGAGACGCGAACAGATCCACTTCCACTGGGCCGAATCTCACGCACATGGCCTCCACCACCTCGGGGTGGAGTCGCCACTCCCCGGGCCTCAGCCCCTGCCTCGACAGGACGTCTGCTCTTTGATTTTGGTCCCCGGGGACATACATCGATCTGAGACGACAGTTTCCCCTGGGACCACAGAAGGATTTGGTGTGCCAGTCTGTATAGAGGGCACGACCTCAGACCCCCCTGACTATTCAGATACGCGACTACATATGTGTTGTCCAAGCGTATCAGGACATGGTGGCCGCGGAGGTCCGGGAAAAAGCTATTCAGAGCTTTGTAGACCGCCAGCATTTCCAGGCAGTTGATGTGCCAGGAAGAATGCCGGGTCTCCCACAGAGCTCTCGCAAAGCGGCCGTCCATGACCGCGCCCCAACCAGTGAGGGAGGCATCTGTTGAAACGGTTTTCCGGCAACATGATGCTCCCAGCACCGGTCCCTGGGACAGGAACCAAGGTTTCCTCCATATGACAAGGGAACGAAGGCATCTGCGCGTTACCCTGATCATACGGAACGGATTTCCCCTCAGGGAAAACCCCTTGGCTCTCAACCACCACTGTAGGGGTCTCATGTGTAGCAGGCCAAAAGGTATGACGTTGAGCCCCAGCAGTCTCTGAAACTGCTGCACAGTGAGGTTGTGGCCTAGCTTCGCTCTGGAGACCATCGCCAGTATGGACTCCACGCGCGCAGGAGACATTTGTGCCCGCATCGTTGTGGAGTCCCATACAACTCCCAGGAACGTAGTCCTCTGGAAGGGCATCAACACACTCTTTTTTTTTGTGTTGAGTCTCAGCCCTAGGCACCTGATATGGGCCAGAACGACATCTCGATGCCGAAATGCCATCTCACGCGACTTGGCCAATATTAGCCAGTCATCGATATAGTTGAGTACACGGATGCCCTGGAGTCTCAGCAGAGCCAGCGCTGCATCCATGCACTTGGTGAAGGTGCGAGGGGAGAGAGCTAGGCCAAAGGGAAGAACCCGATATTGGTACGCTTCGCCCCCGAAAGCGAACCTCAGGAAATTCCTGTGACATGGAAGGATGGATATATGGAAGTATGCGTCCTTCAGATCTATCGTGACGAACCAGTCCTCGAACTGGATCTGACTCACGATGGCTGGAATTGTGAGCATCTTGAACCTGGATCTCCTCAGAGAATGATTCAAGTGCCTGAGATCTATTATTGGACGCAACCCCCCATCCTTCTTGGGAACTATGAAGTACCGGCTGTAGAACCCGGACTCCCTGTCTGGCAGAGGAAAATGTTCTATGGCCTCCTTGACCAACAGGGATTGAACTTCCTGTTCCATAACCCAAACCTGCTCTGGGCCAACCACAGTCCAGACCACCCCATTGAACTTCGGTGGAGGGGAGCTGAACTGCAGTCTGTAACCCAGCTCTACAGTACGCAGGGCCCACGCAGATATATTCGGAAGGCATGACCATGCGCCGAGATAATCTACTAAGGGAACCAGCCTCTCGAGGCTGGCCTCGGGTGTCAACCGAGCTCCGGGGGGGAGGCGACCTCGATCGCCCCACCCCGGGGGGGACAGCTCTGAGCGGTCCGGCCACAGCTAGGACCGCTTGGCGGAAGCCTTCTTTGCCTGAAGGACGGTCCTCAGATCGACCTTAGGCTCAGAAGGCTTACCGCGAGAGCACCGCCTCCTTTGCCAGGCTCCCTCGGGAGGGGCGCGGGAGGCGACACTCTCTTTTTGCACCTGTCGGTGCGAGGCTCAACATTTTATTTCCTCAAAATTAAATGCAGCCAAAAACACTGGATAAGTGAAACACGGTCTGGATGGTAGGCTGAATTAAAATATCTAACTTCTCAAAGTCAGATAATATTCCATCATTTTAATTCCATAGAATTAAATGCAGCCATAATCACCAGACAATACTGTTTAATATTTATTTATACGGTTTCGTAATCTACGCGCTGCCTCGGCAAACGCGAGATTCGAGCCGTCACAATATATTGGCTTTCATCCCTCGAGAAGAAAGTCAACAGGTGCGAGGTTGAAACATCCGACAGCGCACGGCTTTTTTCTATGCACGCGCGCCGAGATATTTCTCAATGAACACTGCCAGCACCCTCAGGAGCTGACTGTGAATGCCTCGCACCCAAACAGTATTATTTCACAGATCGCGTGTGTCCCTTTTATAGCAGACTCGTAATCTACGCGCTGCCTCGGCAAGCGCGAGATTCGAGTCGTTCACAATATATTTGGCTTTCATCTCTCAAGAAGAAAGTCAACGGGCGCGAGGCTGAAACACCCGAAACGCACGGCTGTGTGCGTCGAGATATTTCTCAATGAACACACAGCCAGCACCCTCAGGAGCTGACTGTGCATGCCTCGCACCCACACAGAATCTTTATTGCAGAGTAGCCCCGTAATCTGCGTGCTGCCTCGGCAAACGCGAGATCCGAGCTACTATAGATTCTGTATTGCAATGCAGACCTTAATCTACGCGCTGCCTCGGCAAACGCGAGAACAGTCACAGAATCTTTATTCCAGAGTAGCCGTAATCTACGCGCTGCCTCGGCAAACGCGAGACCCGAGCCACTATAGATTCTGTATTGCAATGCAGACCTTTAAAGGTCCCGTTCTTCGTGATCCCATGTTTCAAACTTTAGTTAGTGTGTAATGTTGTTGTTAGAGTATAAATAATATCTGTAAAATTATAAAGCTCAAAGTTCAATGCCAAGCGAGATATTTTATTTAACAGAAGTCGCCTACATCGAACGGCCCGTTTGGACTACATCCAGAATCAGAATCAGAATCAGAAAGAGAATCAGAAAGAGCTTTATTGCCAAGTGTGCTTGCACCCACAAGGAATTTTTCTTGGTACTGAAGCTTCCAGTGCACATATACAAATACAAATACAACAAGAAACATAGTAATACAAATTCTAAGAATAAAATATATAAAAAATAAATAAAAATAGTATAAAAGTAAAAAAAGTAGGGTCACAGTTGGGTTTAGTCCGAATAAACATTTACAGATTATGAACATATTTACAGTATTTTGAGTAGTATGAATAATATAGATATAAATATCACCTGAGTTAGAGAATATTGCACTAGACAGTGGAAGTATTGCACTTACAGGCATATGCCTTGGGGGGCATGTTAAGTGTTCAGAAGGGAAATGGCCTGTGGAAAGAAACTGTTCCTGTGCCTGGATGTTCTTGTGGCCAGTGATCTGTGTCGCCGTCCTGACGGTAACAGTTCAAACAGGGGGTGTCCAGGATGAGTGGAGTCTGTGATGATTTTACCTGCTCTCTTCCTCACTCTGGAAGAGTACAGGTCCTGGAGGGCTGGCAGGGGGGCACCAATAATCCTCTCTGCAGTCCGGACTGTCCGTTGTAGTCTCCTGATGTCCGATTTGGTAGCTGAACCAAACCAGACAGTGATGGAAGTGCTTAAAACAGACTCAATGATGGCTGAGTAGAACTGGATCAGCAGCTCCTGTGGCAGGTTGAACTTCTTCAGCTGGCGAAGGAAGTACAGTCTCTGCTGGGCCTTTTTCACAATGGAGTCAATGTGATTTGCCCACTTCAGGTCCTGAGAGATGGTAGAGCCCAGGAACCTGAATGACTCCACTGCTTCCACAGTGCTGTTCATGATGGTGAGAGGGGGGAGTGCTGGGGATTTTCTCCTGAAGTCCACGATCATCTCCACTGTTTTGAGCGTGTTCAGCTCAAGGTTGTTATAGCTGCACCAGACAGCCAGCTGTTCAACTCCCAGTCTGTAAGCAGACTCGTCACCATTTTGGATGAGACCGATGACAGTGGTGTCGTCTGCAAATTTCAGGAGCTTGACAGAGGGGTCTTTAGAAGTGCAGTCATTAGTGTACAGGGAGAAGAGCAGTGGGGAGAGAACGCACCCTTGGGGGGCACCAGTGCTGATGGTGAGGGTCCTGGATGTGAGTTTCCCCAGTCTCACTAGCTGCTGCCGGTCCGTCAGGAAGCTGGAGATCCACTGACAGATGGAGGATGGCATGGAGAGCTGAGTCAGTTTGGCTGTGAGAAGATCAGGGATGAACAGATCCCTCTACTTCCTTCTTTAATGACGTCAGTAGAACAGTTTTTTGACTAACCTCCACCCACAGGAATGCTCCCTCAACTCTACCGAAATTCGTTTATGTACTTGCGCACTTCTTATAGCTTACTGTGTTTACTCAGCTCTTACGGTGATTTTCTGAAGTAAAACTGACGCTTCATCTTTTATGTGATGTACAATAAACTTTATTAAACTCATCAGTATATGTTTGATCATCATTCGGACCTGGTCCGAAACAGCAGACTTGTAGGCTATTAATAAATAATGGATACATACAAGCAGATGACAAATACGTTATAATAACCGTAATTAAACTACTAAACTATACCTGTTCCATCTCTATACAGCACTCTGACTCTGTAGGCATTATTGTCCGACTCGAAATGAACACCGTTACTGAGAGTTTCTGATATTATCATCATTCCGTGAGATGAAATTGTCCTGAGAGACTGAGCGCGAGCTCATGAAGCTCCACCCCCTGGGTCGTCCAGCAGCAGCTTATTTGCATTTAAAGGGCACACACTAAAACAGCGCGTTTTTCTGAGCCCCAAAAAATGACAATTTAAACATGCTGTAAAAAATGATCTGTTGGGTATTTTGAGCTGAAACTTCACATACACACTCTGGGGACATCAGAGACTTATTTTACATCTTGTGAAAAGGGGCATAATACGGGACCTTTAAACTACGCGCTGCCTCGGCAAACGCGAGATCCCAGTCACAGAATCTCTATTGCAGAGTAGACCCGCAACCTACGCGCTGCCTCGGCAAATGCGAGATCCGAGCTACTAGATTCTATATTGTAATGCAGACGTTATTTGGGACAATTCTTATGGGACAAACAACACCAAATAGGACAAACATAACCAGCATCCCTTTGTATCTTCCGGTTATGCCGTCATCTACTACGTCATGACGCAGCACCAATCAGGATTGGACAGATTTCATTCATGCTTCAGACGCGCTACGCTAAGGGCGTTCCCCAAAGTGTCGTCACGACGACGACGCAGTGCGAGTTCCCTCGAAGGGGAACTGACTTTTTTACTCAGAATTGTGAGTTTATTTCTCCCAATTCAGATGTTTTTTTTTCTCAGAATTGTGAGCAGAAAATACTGACTTTTTTTTCAGATTTGCACATTTAAATCTCACAATTCTGAATTTATGAATCACATTTGTGACTATATATCACGCAATTCTGACTTTATAACTTGCAATTACATTTTTATTTTAAAATGGAAAGTTACTGAAAAACAGAAAGGAGCGAAAGACAAAAGTATAAAAAAATTCAAAGGCAAAAGGAAGAAAAAGTGAAAGAAAGGGCAAAAGGAAGGGTGAAAAAGAGAGCAAAAGAAAAAGGAAGGGTAAAAGAATGAAAAAGGCAAAAAAAGAAAGGGTAAAAGCAAAAAGAAAGGAGACAGGATAATAATAATTAAAGAAGGAAAGGGGAAAGGATTGAAAAAAGTAAAAAAAAGAAAAGAAAAGAAAAGAAAAAAGAGAAAGAGAGAGAAAGAGAAATGAAAAAGGATAAAAGAGAAAAAAAGGAAAAAAGAAAGGAAAAGGAAAAAAGACAAGCCCTCTTCTTATTATAAATCAGTTTGGAAAAATATGCAGCAAAATAACATGTGACCATTTTGAGACCTTAGCCAATTACAGTACGGAAAATGAACACCACTCTATAAGCTAATTCAGTGTACAAGTGATGCTCCACTCAAAAAAAAAAAAAAGGAAAAAGAGAAATGCCGACAACACACACATCAAGAAGCCATTCTGCATGCTCCGCTTTTATTTATGGCAGCTTTTCACATCTTCACAGGAGCTCTTGCTTTTGCTTTTTATTTTGTGAATTCTTGTTTAGCATTCACAGGTGTGTTCATGTAATCTTAAAATCTGAGCTAGCATAGCCACACTACTGGGCTCAGTGTTACTGCTACGTGAGGGGCTCAGGCAGAGTGTAAATTGGATCCAGAACCCTTAATAGAAGCCATCACAGAGCTCTGCACTGCAAGTGACGTGATCAGTAGAATATCAAACAGAATATGGCGGGTGCGATATTGAGGTGACTATATGTGAACAATGACACATGATTTGTTTTGGCGTGACTCCCACTATTTCCCACGTAACACAGAGTCGCTGCAAGTCCACTGTGCTTTGATTGGCTTGGACAGAGAAGGAAGCTATCAATAATTAAGTAGCTGAGGGTGAGGGAGATATGACACATCACGGCTTATTCTGCACAGGCACGAAGCGCTCAGGACTGCAATATTGATCTGACCAGCCTAATCCAATTCATATGTAAAAAATGTTCAGGTAAGACTGGAAAGACTAGAAAAACTGGAAGAACTGGATGAGAGGGCAACTCTCTGAGAAAACAAAGGAAATTAACATTTGAACTCTCTCTTGTGAAATAGGGGTTATGCGCAACATTTTTCCAGGTTCTACAAAACAGGGTTAACTACTTCCGACCAACAACTACTGAGGTAAACACAGCGTAGTAATGGCGACCTTCTATAGCCGGTGTTTACAGGAGCTACCCCTAATATCAATTTCCGATGTACACCGCATTGCCAAACGGATGTCCAGAGCCCCGAGTACAAGGGATTTAAGTTTTACGCCTCCTCATTTATTCATAATTATGAAGGTATGTAGTATATGTAGCTTTTGCTAATGGCACCCAATATAGCGTTAGCTAACTATCAGTTGTTAGTTTAGACTTGTATGCTATCAGTAGTTGATGTCCTGTGTGTTTATGCTGGTCAACCTTCAATTATATATTATTGACCCGCGGCGCCCCTTCCCGTTCCCGTCCGAGGTCTTGGTGTGGCCGGGTGTGCTCGGTCCCTCTCCCCTGCCGTTCGGCGGGCTCCCTCGGGGGGGGGGGGGCGACGGCAGTGTGGTCTGCCGGGTCCCTGGTATCGCCGAGGCGGGCTCTCCAGGGACCAGGGGAATCCGACTGTTTAATTAAAACAAAGCATCGCGAAGGCCCGCGGCGGGTGTTGACGCGATGTGATTAAAGCTACAATATGTCATTTTTGTTTTTTTCGCCGCTAGGGGTTGCTAACCTTTTAACAATAACAAAGGCGTAGGTTGATGATGCAGTGATAAACAGAATGATGGGACTTGCTGTCATGCTGATGGATCTAATAATGTTTATGGATGAGTGAAAACATTCATGTTTTTAACATGACTGTGGTATGAAGCAGGGCGCAATTGCCAGTAAGAGACAAATATCAGCACCACACGCGAGTCCCGCGTATATAATGGAATAAGGACATTTTATTCTACCGAACTACCCGCAAGTGCTGAATTACTACTCACACAGGTCAGTTTATTTGACGTATTAAACTTGTGAGGTAACGCAGCGCTGTTTCACTTGGTATAATGTTACACTATCATACTAAGCAGCATTTGAGTGTGTTGAAAGTTATAATGTTATTCTATGTGTTAGTTTGTTTTCTATGTGAGACTAGCAGTAGCCTAAGCTAGATCAACATTAAAATAACATACTGATCATATTCTAACATTTCATCATGTTGAGCTATATAACATTGATTTGTCTTATGTACATTTGCTCACCTGTCTAATAAAGTATGCAAGAGCAGCATCCCTGTCAAGTCGTGACTCGTGAAGCTCTGTCAAGTCCAAGTTAGTCGCGGACGTGGAGCTCTCGGCATCTTGAAAACGCCACGCCGATACTGATCCTCGTTTTAGTTCTCCTTTTGTCCCAAAGTCGGCTTGCCATGGTCCATAATGTTTGAACGAAACAACAACAGCATGCTGCTTGACGTTACGTACTACGCAGTTGTCCACGTCTGTCACCATGGTTACTATGGCAGTACAAGTGGAAACCAGGGATAACGCGGATATTACTTCATTGACAGGCGACAATTGAAGAGAGACGGGCACTTTTAAAAATTGTGAATTTCTCTGAATTTACAAATTCTTGGAAACATTTAGGATAATGGAAGTACACAATTGAAAGAAATATATAACACTGTGCAAGTGGTTTTTGGATATTTTCATACAAAATTCTTACATATTATACCTTTAATTCAAGTGCATACAACCAAGGGGGCTATACAAACATATATTTGATTGTGTAAGCGTGAATGTGATCGTCTAAGGCATTAGCCAATTACCTCTGTTTAGTGACCCGAAGCTGGCAAGTTTGTGATTGTGAGACCCGGCGTAAGGACCTCAAAGCGACATAGTTTCCTAATCTGAATGGGTAAAATATAAAGTAAAGAGTTAAATAGAACAGTCAAATGTATTGCTAAACTATTATATAAATGACCAATAACAAATTGGCATTCCAACCTAAATTCGAGGTTGTGATAAAATGGAGTCAGATAAAAGCTTAATTGGAATCAAATTATTTGCCACGTGGAAAAGACAGTAACACGCAGTAACCTTCACCTGCTTATCGGAAACTGTCGTTGGACTGATTGGGCAGGCTTTACACGGCCTATAGGATCTGTTGCATCTGCAAGAGCTCTTTAAGTTCCAGTTGTAGGCTGCAGTCGTTCCATCTTCACTTTCATTCCTTTGCAAAGTAGATGCTGTGAAATTCTCCATGCAACCAATTAGAGGAATCCGACCTTGAGTTAAGTTGCAGCCAATGGCTAAATACCAGACCTCAGCTCTTATTCAAATGCAATATGCTTTTCTCTTGCTTTCTTTCTCAATCAACTACCCGCAGAGGGTGGCCCTAAACGTTTTATAGCTGAATTACAGTTTCAAGTCAGCATCATGCAAATAAATGGGCCTTTGTTGACCTTGGTCATGAAGGTCTTTCTTAAATAAGCATGCACACCTTGCTTTAGCTATGCCTGTCTTTTCATATTAGTCAAATGACCTGATAAATGAAAATCCTTGATGACCATTGTGTGTGTCTGTGTGAGTCTGTAGATTATGCGTGTAGAGAATCACCACTTGCCAATGATTAAAGATAGCTTGACTGACAGATGTAGCTATCTCTAAACCTGTTCTTCTCTAGTTTCTTTTGAAGTAATGGAAGAATGCGGAGGAGGATGAAAAGAGAAAAAGACTGCATGTGTATATGGTAGAAAGAGAGAGTTTTTTTCATCTATTTTATATTTTATTTTAGTTCTGTATGTCTAGTGAATGGGGAAAAGGAAATGCACTGAAATTTTGAATGTACAGAAATTGGAGACAACTTTTCCAAAATTATTCGCACACAATAAACCCGGTTCAATGAATAGTACAAAAACATATGTTTCTCTCAGATGTTTTCTGTGCTGTTTCATTATTGTTACATTGATATAACCCTATGTATTTTTTTTATTAAAGCGTTTTTAAAACTACTTCATTATATTATGCTTTGATATGATTATTACTGAACTTAGAGTGGTCAAATAGTAAAATTTATTTCATTAATGTATCCTTACTATTGTCAAATACAGTTGTGTGATGAATTGTGTTGTGAATTCATTTTATCAAAAAAAAGTGGTGAAATTTGCCCAGATTTTTCTAAAGTATACCCAATGTTTATAGCTAATGGCTTCCTAAAGACATGTTTATGGGCGAAAATAAATAAATAAATAATAATAATAATAATATATATATATATATATATATATATATATATATATATATATATATATATATATATATATCAATATTTGGGTCTCTGAGGGTTAAATGTGTGGGGCCACTTCAATAATATTAGTTGTTTATTTTAACATGATGATGGTGTATGAGTGACTTAGAAAGTTTGGTTTTACTTTGCATTATTGCGAGAACATTTCAGAACTCTGGATTAGTTTAGTTTGTTGATACCTTCACATGTGTGTGAGAGTGATAAATTATGCTGATATCTATAGTATTCAGCCTGATATTTATTTATGAGATAATTTAGTGTGGATATTTAAGTGACTCAGTTAATTTCGTTTTCATACATTAAACTGTCAGTACAATTTGTGGATTAACTTTTTCTGGCAGTTCTGCTTCTGCCATTTACAAATGCATGTATCTTTACAGTTGTTCCATTAATCTGTCACCCTATTTCTTAAAGTTCCCCTGTCTATGTTTGTCTATGTGATGTTTTTAATTTGCCTTAAGACAAAACAAGTCAACACCATTGTTGAGTATTTTCTCTTTAAAACTGCAGTGAACCAAACAATCTATTGTAAGATTTCTATTGCTTGTCTAAGATCCCATTTGATAACCTGTTTATTTTTTATTTTTTTATCATTATGTATAGAGAAGTAGAATGGATCAAATCAGATTTTGGCCTATTTAGTGATTCAAATCACTGTGTATTTTTGAAAAGCTTGACAGCCTCCAATTAAAGGCCTCACTCTCGACAGGGACATCTCTATTTGCTGGAACTCTCTCCAGGTTTTAATAACACAATCTGGTCTGTGAGACCTCTGTTACGTCGTATTAATGTGTGTCATTTGTCACCGTGGCATGAGCAGACGGCAGTTTGTCTGTTGAACACATGTGAGTATTATAAAAGGGCACCACACAACTGTTAATACGATATGAGAGAGAGGAGATGTGCCATATAAACTATTGGACAACAAACAGAGTTGTTACTAAAGCGAGTGTCACTGAGCATAGAAATGCATGAAGCCAAAAGAAAAAAATAAACAAAATGTCTTTTTAATGATTTTATTGAGTGGAGACGGAACTGAATGCAAGCTTGTAGTAGATTGAAAAAAAGGGGCAGGGTTTAAACAGACTAAACGATTGGAGAAATCCAGCACACGTCACCAAGTTCACCCTGAAGATTACGCTGACATTCTGATGAAATATTATGAGGTCAAAAAAGTTTGAAAATGAAACATGCATGGTTGAATTGGTCACAGTGGCACAAGATGCATTCAGATACATTCAATGCGTTCAGGTCTATTTATTGAGTAGGCCTGATTTGGAGCGTTTTAGGTCTGTGAAGACAACATGATCACAGTTATGAGATCAAAGAGGGGAGGAATCGAGCATGACTGTTTTAGCCAGCTCTCAGCATCCTGCTAAGAAGTAAAGAAGCAAACACATGTATAGTTGAGTGAAGCAAAGAAGACATGGGTAAAGTAAGTGTAGGTGAGAAGCTGTGTGATTTATAGTTTTGTAAAAGTACTGTTGTGTCTAAAGCCATTTCAGCCTTGTTTAGACTGTCAGTGCAAATCTGATTTTTTGTGTATATCAGATTGGAATCAGCAGCAAGCAATAGCCGTCATTTCACCATCTAGGTTAACTATTGACCCGAAATAGTCTGGCTATGAGTAACCCACTTCTAGCCAAAATAACCTTGAATTTGGTTTGTCGAATTTGTAATTTTTACCAAAATAACTTGCGAGATGAATGATATTCCATCATGTAAGCAAAGCCAACAGTGATTACAATGTGTTTAGTTTCAATTATTTTGCATGTTAATAGACTAATTGATGACTAGTCTATTCTTGGGCTATGGTTAGACGTCTAAAAAATGTTCACTGACAGCCCAAATTTTGCCTGATTTTAGCCTAGACATTAGGGCTGTGTTTGCATGGCTATTAGACGTATTTTAAATGCAAAATTGCTTGCTGGGATCATATTTAGCTAATGTGAACGGTGAAAATTCTGATTTGTACAAATCCTTTTCAAGCTACATTTATATGTGGTTTGAAATCATATTCAAATCTAATTTCTGGAAGTCTGAGAAAATAATCTGGAAGTCTGACCACTCTGATCGGATTTTGTGTAGCTTTTTTGCTTATGTCACTTTCTCATGCCATGTATAATGCATTCACGTCAGACTTCGTGGCAGAAACAAGGTTGTGTTGTCAATGTGCAGGTCGTGCAGATAATTTTAATATAATGGCGATATCTCAAAAATAAAGCCATGGCCATGCATGTCAACCTCCTACATTTCTGCAGTTGCTTTATTAGATGTAGCAGTATAGCGCCACTGCTACACATTGTCATACATTGCAAATCCCTACATGTTGCTTCTGGAATAGGCCTACCAACGCAACGGCATTGCTATAGAAACCAACACAGATATTCCAGAAAACAAACGAATGCCACGTGACACTCAAATCGGATTTGAACAGTTCTGATACACAGTGTCAATCATTTAGATCACATTCCAATCGGATTACACAAATAATCGTATTTGGACTAGTCTTGGTGCCCTTTTTGTACAAAAGTGATGTTAGGTAATAAAAAAGTTTTTGATGCTAAACGAAGCGGAAAAGCTATCTCACCAAAACAGCATGACTGACAACTGCTATGCAAACATGCACACACACACACACACAAACTGCAAGCCAGCGGCAGAAAAAGCAGCAGAAGAAAGCATCTTGAGCGGAAGTACGGTGAGAAGCGCAGATGCACGTTCTCTGACTGCAGCATAATGAGGTACTGCGGGGCGTCGATTTCACTTACAGCACTCGAGATGTCACGAATTAAAAATGCATGTCCTCTTAACGCAGAAACAGTTCTAATTAAGTGAGAGTAATTCTGCGTTATTTCTCTGAAATAGAGACATGAATACTTAATGATTGGCGTAGTAGTGTTTAATACCTCATGTTAGGTGCCATATGTCTTACAGGTGCTTTCTAATGTTTTTACTCGTGTGCTAAAAGAGAGAGAGAGAGAGAGAAAAAAAGACATCAGAAAGAAAATAGCATGGTGTGGTAAAAATAGCATTTTATTGCTGTCTTTTTACAGAATACACCAGCATATTTGCCTTGATGCCTTGGACTTCATGCCTGGGCCTTGCTCAGCGAAACAAACAAAAAATTTGCATATATGTGGCTCACAGCATGTAAGGAAAGTAGTCTTTATATATTATTAACCTATTGCAATAACAAAACTTAACATAAATGACCAGCACTGTGAATATTTAAATTAACAATCTTCAATGCGAACATGCCTCCTTTCCTTTAGGTGAACTAAGTAACTTTTTTACCTTAACCGAACAGCTTCGGAGTCATTGGAATGGTTATATGACATTTTTCGGGTTGAATGGTGGTCGTCTCGCACCCCCCAAGCGCTTGTGAGCGGAAAAACCACACTTGCAACTTTGGGCCGCCGGGCCGCCGGCCTCAGCGTCAGGAAGTATCGCGTGATATCAGGTCTCGCGATGTAACGAATTGCTTTACGGCACTGCACACATACACTATTGGTGCGTTCAAGTCCTCCTGGGAAGTTCGTACGTACGAGGTGGGAAGTCGTGCTTATAACGGCATGTGCGTTCAAGTCACTTTCGTCGGAGCAAGATGGCGGAGTACTTTCTCTTAATTAATTACACAAAAATACAGTAAGGTTCTTAAACTCTTGTTCTAGAAAATGAAGAACAAAGAAATGTGCATGCAGGTGTACTTTGTATTTTTATGTTTTTAATTAATTTATGAAGCCACTGCCAACTCATCGTTACATGTTGCATTTTTATATTGTAATACTATCATATTCTGTGTTGGCGATTAGCTAACTTCGCTGTAAATAGAAAAACCTGACAATATCACAGCTAAATACCTTTACGTATTGTGTATTCCGCCATGTTAATCACTGACACGCCCCCAACTCGTAAAGATCGGAGCTTAGAGAAAATCCCGAGCTCCCCACTGGTATTTACGACATTGTGGTGGCGTTCAAGTGCGTTCAACTCGTAAATACGATCTATACGAGATGACTTGAACGCACCATATCTAAACATTTATTTGCTAGCCTTCTGTGTATCATACATACCTCAGTGGACATGGCTCCGTGCGTTCGCCGGAGTTCGTGCGTTCGCTGGTCATGTGCAAACAAATGCACATGACCAGAGGGAGAAGATGGGAGGGGGGAGAGTCGCCAACGAGTTTTGACGACAGTATGTCAAATATCTATTCCGAAGCTGTAGGGGAAGCTCTATAGAGAAACCCGCGAGCAAAAAGCGAAGAAATCGGCAAAGCTGCATAGTTCTGCTTTAAATGAGGTTCATTATAGAATGCACCAGATTTACAAGAAATTTGGTAGTATCAGAAAGCAGGAGGTAAGTGAAAGTTTATTTAAGAAGACATTTTTTGATCATGGAAGCAGAAATTGTAGCCTGTGTGTGTGTGTGTGTGTGTGTGCGTGTGCGCGTGCGCGTGTGTGTGTGTGTGAGGGCCTTATGCAGATTTGTTAGATTTATGATGGATATTCACATGTATTATCGATTTGATTTATTACATTAGTGTATTAACTTTTTTCTTAACTAAAAGAAGTAAATTTGTAAATATGGAAATTTCTATCAATTAATCTTTTGTTCCTTCTCACGCTTGCATGTTCATGTGGCCTTTCATCCATTTATAGGCCTACCATTACCTTGCACATGCAAAATGCATTCAGATTGAGCCGACAGCCCCAATTTTGCCAGAAGACTATCTTGCGGCATTACTTCATTTGCATTATTTATTTTGCAAAGTATTATGTGCTAAACTAATGCAGACATCTGGAATATCTGCTGCTACCTTCAGTGCTGTCATCATGACATCTGAATGCTGTCAGGTATGAGACTCCCATAGCACTCACTCGATGTATGAACAGGTTTAAATGTCAGGGACTTCTCAGTGCAGATGACTACGAATCTTAGATAAGTGGAGAAATGTCTTCAGATTTAAATCCAGGTGCTTGTAAATTAATTTTGACAAGTATTAATGTGACCTTTAGATAGACTTGTCTAGACATACTAGATCTACTCTATTCAACTTCACCTGTTGATTCATTTATTTGTATTTTATTAAAATATTTTTTTTATTATTGTTTATTCATTTTATTATTTATTTTTATTATTATTAGGTTGAAGAAAGAAAACTTGGGGGTGCTTTTTATTCTTGGTCCAAACCGCAGTTTGATTCCTCTTTAACTGTAGGTAATAACTTAAGAAGAAAAGATATGGAAGTAAAATAATGACAAATGTTTTTGAAACAAAAAAGTTTTTTTAATTGTACTACTTGAAAAAATATGCATTGCATTAACCCTGTTTGCATTTTAAAGCACTGTATTTTCAGGGCTTGCATTTTTATGGGCTGAAATTCAATTCAAAACATTTCACACGCATTTTCATTGTTAAAAATTCAATAATCCATATTTACCTTTCAGATTTCACTTCCATAATGTTCATTCTGTTTAAAAATACAACCCATAATATTCGACCGGCAATTTTCGGTCCATTTTATTTCGCTTTACAAATTCGCTTCCACAAATTCAGTGGTTCAAATTCGACAGAAAATTCAACATTTGACATCCGGGAACAGCAGGAATATCAGTAGATTGTCGATTGATGATCTTCATAGCTGTTAGTTGTCCTCACCAGCAGGGGGTGCTAGCGGCTGTTGGCGAAGAAAACTATAGAGCAACGGGTGAGAGACTCATTCATTCGTTGAATTACAGAAATGGAGCAAGCAGTAGGCTATTTGTGATTATTATCAGGGCGATGAATTATGATGATTATCATATGGAAAAGCTGATAAAGACACAACAGCTGTGTTTACATTGAAGTCTTCACTGTTACTTTTGTACATGTAAGTTTTGCGCAGCTTTATCTGTCGTGACCGAGATTATGTTATTCCCCGATGCTGATGTACAGATCAAACGTTAAATCTGAGGTAGTAGACATATTTCTATTGGTTGTTTAGTTTTCTTAACTTTATATTGCAGCGCTGTGCTGCAGAACTGGGGATTCCCTCAATATGTCACTCTCCAGGATTCCCCTGCGGTCTCAGGACACTCAAAGTAACTCAATGGACAAAATACAGTGATATAAAAGACCAAACTCCCACCTTATTGGGGATGTAGGCTATATTAATAGGCTACAGGTAAGCAGATGGACCAGAATATGAACGCAACACGCAAAGTTTCACGCTAAGCGTTTCCCAGTGATATACTGGCATAAGTTCGCCTGACACTGGATATTCGCACATTTAGGGACCGTCTCTAAAGTTACATAAGACATTGGTACACACGTTTCTAACTTGAATAGCATTTGAAGAGAATGACTTACAGTCATAAAACCAACTGTAAAGTGTTCATGTGTGCCAGACATGATGCACACTTTTAGATGTTTGATATTTAATAAAATAAACTGTCAAATCATGTGTAGGCCTACATATTGCTATTTTGTTCAGTACCACATGAGCTCATATTTATTTTAATATCAACTATCTAAAAAGTGTGCATCATGACACCTACATGAACACTATCCAGTTGGTTGTATGACTGTAAGTCATTCTCTTCAAATGCTATTGAAGTTAGAAACGTGTACCAATGTACCTTATGTAACTTTAGAGATGGTCCCTAAATGTGTGAATGTCCAGTGTCAGGCGAACTTATGCCAGTACTTCACTGGGAAACGCTTAGCGTGAAACTTTGCGTGTTACGTTCATATTCTGGTCCATCTGCTTGCCTGTAGCCTATTAATATAGCCTACATCCCCAATAAGGTGGGAGTTTGGTCTTTTATATCACTGTATTTTGTCCATTGAGCTACTTTGAGTGTCATCAGCATCGGGGAATAACATAATCTCGGTCACGACAGAGAAAGCTGCGCAAAACTTACATGTACAAAAGTAACAGTGAAGACTTCAATGTAAACACAGCTTTTGTGTCTTTATCAGCTTTTCCATATGATAATCATCACAATTCATCGCCCTGATAATAATCACAAATAGCTTACTGCTTGCTCCATTTCTGTAATTCAACGAATGAATCAGTCTCTCACCCGTTGCCCGTCTATAGTTTTCTTCGCCAACAGCCGCTAGCACCCCCTGCTGGTGAGGCCGACTAACAGCTATGGAGATCATCAATCGACAATCTACTGATATTCCTGCCGTTCCCGGATGTCAAATGTTGAATTTTCTGTCGAATTTGAACCACTGAATTTGTGGAAGCGAATTTGTAAAGTGAAATAAAATGGACCGAAAATTGTCGGTCCAATATTATGGGTTGTATTTTTAAACAGAATGAACATTTTGGAAGTGAAATCTGAAAGGTGAATATGGATTATTGAATTTTTAACAATGAAAACATGTGTGAAATGTTTTGAATTGAAATATTCACAGCTTAAATATAAAACCATGTTGAATTTCAGCCCATAAAAATGCAAGCCCTGAAAATGCAATGCATTAAAATGCAAGCAGGGTTAATGCAATGCATATTTTTTCGAGTAGTGCAATTCAACAAGCTTTTTTGTTCCATAAAAAGATGCCAGCGTTTTATTCATGTTTTGTTATGTTGGATTTATCACCAAAAAATTCAACATAACAAAACAGACTGAACTCTGATGACTATATAATCTATGAATCTTGAGCCCCCTAAGGCTCCTCAGCCTCTCCTTTTTGCCAAATCTGTTTACCTTCAAAATGACCCTCAAAGAAAAACATGTGAATTATTACACATTAAATGAGGAAAAAGCTTTATCTGTCTGTTGTGGGAGTTAATGAATGTCATAGTTAGTTGATACTGGATTCATCTTATGTTCTTATCCA